>NC_060138.1:893166806-893766806 GCF_021461385.2 Schistocerca piceifrons | reverse complement strand
CAATAATTTAAAGACTACACATGGACTTCATCGTACTACTCTGTGACAACTGCCCTCCATTTTACATATAACAATTTTTGTTCTTCATTCATAAAATAAGCAATAATGCTTTGTGACCGAAAAGGATGCTTCTATGTTTCTGTGCAACTGAAGGAAGTTACCATATAAAGTTAACTAGCACCAATAAATTCAGAGTTAAATAGAATCCACTGAATATGGAGAAAGGACCATATACTTAAGATGAAATGTATAAAATTCGTTTGGCTAAATGTCTAATTATTCATTGTATGTCTTATGTCTTCCAAATAAAGTATTTAATATTTTCAAAAAAATGGCTCTGAGCACTATGGGACTTAACATCTGTGGTCATCAGTCCCCTAGACTTAGAACTACTTAAACCTAACTAACCTAAGGACATCACACACATCCATGCCCAAGGCAGGATTCGAACCTGCGACCGTAGCAGTCGCGCGGTTCCGGACTGAGCGCCGAGAACCGCTAGACCACCGCGGCCGGCTTTTTCAAAGTAACAGTTAATACTACAGCTGTAATCCCTTCCGAGCAGTAGTAAAAGGTTCTGAATATTGAACAGTATTAAAATTCCGCAAGTGTTAGGATTTTCAGGAAAGCTACCATTAGTCATGAACGTAAACACCGAACAGCACAAAATCAATCTAAAATTTCCCTCATAATGACACTATCTCGTAATCATTTAAGTATGGTTACCGAACAATTCATTTGAATATAATTTCTTTAATGTAAATGCAGTGTGTCTAAGCCCTCCCGTCAGGTAGACCGTGCAAATCGTTTGAATTGACGCCACTCCGGGGACTTGCGTGTCGACGGCGGTGAGATGATGATGATTAGGAGAGCACAACACCCATTCCATGAGCAGAGAAAATCTCCCACCCAGCCGGGAATCGAACCCTGGCCCGTTGGTAGAAAATTCCATCGCGCTGATCACTCAGCTACCGAGGGTGGACATTCCTTTAACTGATTTTGATCAGAACTCTGATGTAGCCAAAGTGACATTACCATTCCCGTCCAACACTTCTAGAGATAAATCGGTTGATTTCGCCATCGTGAATTCACTTTCCGACTCATCTGTACCTTTTAATGGAGTCAACACGTTTGAATCAAAACCGTGTAATGTTCATATGTGTGTTTTAATAGCACTTGAATTGAATCTCGGAAGCTAGCAGTAGTAATTATCTTTGTCGTAGCGACTGTAACAATTCTAAGGCACCCTGTGTGCGATAGTTTGCAGGTATAAGTGTGGTGTTATTGTTGTGTGTCCATCTTACGATATAGGCAATGGAGAAGTTGAACGCCCATCCGTTGATTACTCATCTAACTGTCTTTAAGTATCTGCGTCTTCGTGAGAGTTTCGACAAATTATTTTAGTTTTAACCGACAACGTAGTCATTTATGTTTTATTTTTACTTATCATACCGTAGTACGGAAAAAAAATTTCACTACGATGTCTTATTGATTCTTCCGTCTACATGAAACCCGTAGCTCTCATGAGGTTTTCTGTGATTATATAACAAAGATAGATTTTTGGGGGAAAACTTAATTAACTGCATGGTAAGTTTACTTTCATATTGAGTACGTGACGTGTGGTGGCGCCCTCTACGATCTCCATATAAGCGGCAGCCCCAGCTCCTAGCAGCCAGTCGTCGACTCACCTCGGAAGATGTTCTCCGTAGTTGAGAAAGAAACGTCAGGGAGAAGAAATTCTACAGATCGACCACGGCAACTTAGCCCGGAAGTGTTTACTGATAAAGACGCCGGCCGTGAAAGCCTACATGGGATGATACAGCGTATAATGTTAATTAAGCACAGAGATCACAGTTCAGTCTTTCTACGTTTCTGCGCGACCGGACCGCTGTTAACACTTCACGATAAATGCATGTCTAACTCTATCCAGTGGGATCGTTTCTTGTTCAGCGAGTGATGTGGACGTTAATCTTGCTTTAACCGTCGAAATATCTCCTCGCTTTTCCTTCTCATTTTTAGAAAATTTTCCTGTTATTGCTTCACAGTTGCATTAGTGTTTGGGTAATGAGACATTCACTATAGAACCAGCCAACACACGACACTTTCCCAACTTTTCTGACTGAACTGTTGTAGGAACTTTTGCCATACTTAATTATTGATTTTATTAGCTTTTATCACGAACTTTTACAATGCTACGTCGCTTTTAATGATCTTACAACTAAAAAACGCAAAAAAATATTGTACTACAAAGCTAACCAAACGTGTTGCCAGGGTGGCAGCACCGCAGCGTTCAAGCCACCGATGAACGGGTATGGAGGAGCATACACTCCATTATTCTGTTAAGGGGAGCACTGTCACATTTCTGGCTGAGCGCCTTCGATTAAAATGTAACCTAGCGCTTTTCTTCTACCTTCTTATACGACATAAGCAAAACCATATACCGTTACTTTCTATGGCCAGAGAGGAAGATGTATGAAACATTAGCATTACGTACCTTCTTCTACACAAGGTTCCAGACTAGTTTTATACCAATTTTGGTTTGCGTTGTGTGGCGGGAGTTGGTATACAATAAATCAATTTTCTTGAAATGTCTGACAAGGGGAAGTTATTTGGCGAATGAGAATCAACTCCTCGTCAACTGAGAATATGGCTAAAGAAAACTAAGTTAACTGCTTAGATCTACTTCCAGGGGAGTTTATTTGGCGAATGAAAATCGACTCTTCTTCAACTGAGAATTTGGCTGAAGAGAAGTAAGTTTTACTAGAGCTAGTCACTCTCCGACTTGGATATGGGTTGAAACACGTAAAAAAATGTTTCACTGGAAGTTTCGAACCCACAGAACATTTTCAGTGGCTGTATGTCTGTCTTCAGAAGAGTGCGCCAATAGACTGTTTGTCAATGTACTCTACACGGCAATAAACATACAGGCATTGAAAATGAACTTTGGGTCCGTAACGTGTAGTGGAATTTAAAATAAATATACAAGTGCAACTGGTACGTTTATTCGATTGCAAATAACAATATAACAATATTATGTTTGTACACTACGTCTCCACATAACACCCCTATTGCAGTCTGCAGTAAAGAACTTACCAGCTCATTTAAGAAATTTTTCACCCACTCAGGAGCATGCGCAGTAATTTAATTGATCTCTAACAGATTTCAAGGTAAAGATAACGGAAATCCTCATTTAATTCATGGGCTTCCGTACCGGGAGTCAATTAATATACATGCACCAGACAAATTCTGTACCTGACAGAACACTAGAAGAACAATTCGAAAATAAAAAGATTACAGGGCTGTCACTGAACGATGTCAGCTCTACGTACGGTACAGTCAACCACAGGTTGCCCTTCGAAAAGCTCTATAACGAACTGAGAGACTACCACCTTATCACTATCATTTAGTCTCTTTTACGTCCTTCTCGATTAAAGTGCGAATGGAGGAATCAAAGAAATGGATTAGTCCAGGGAGACGTTCTAGCTCCGTCTCTTTTTAACCTAGGCACTAAGTAGCAGCCGACAACAAATATACAAAGCATTTCCTATTTGTAAATGACCTGAAAATCAGAACTCAGGGGAGGACTTTCGTGGATTTAGAGCAGAAGCTGGAGAAAGCACTCATTGTCTTGTTAGAATATTATCAAATTAGGTCTCTTAAACCGAATCCTTCGAAGACTCAAGTAAGCGCTCTCGACCTTCAACCTCAGCAAGCAAAACGGAAGTTGAATGTTTTATGGAATAATATCACATTGGCAGACACAGATAAACCAACCTATATAGGTGTGACGTTGGATAGATCCGGGACATACAGAAACCGCAGTGAAAGGAACCGTCAGAAGGTGGCCTCCAGAAATACTATTTTGCGGGAACTGGTAAACTGCAAATGTGGATAAAACATACTATCCGGAGAACTAATGCCCATGCACTATGCTTCTCGACAGTTGAATACGCCTGCCCGGATGGGCCAGATCCTCCCATCCAAAGAAGGTTGGCATTCATGCAGCCCGCCCGGCTTGCCGCGCGATCTTAAGTGCTGCTTCCAAAGCGCCCCGGCTGATCAGTGGCGAGGTCCAGTGTGCCAGCCAGCCTGTGGATGGTTTTTAAGGCGGTTTCCCTCCATCTGCATCGGCGAATGCGGGCTGGTTCCCCTTATTCCGCGTCAGCTATACTATGTCGGCGATTGCTACGTAAACTCTGTCTCCACATACGCGTACATCATAATTACTGTACAACACAAAAATTGGGGTTACACTCGTCTGGTATGAGACGATCCCGGAGGAGGGGGTGTCCAACGGGGGGTCGAACCCTGGGTTCGGTGGAACGGCGGGTTGAGATGAGTGGCCTGCTGTGGCCTATTGTGGGGCTGTGAAACAGTGAGGGCCACGGCGGGACGGAGCCTCTCCGTCTTTTCTAGGACCCTGGTCGATTCACAACAGAGTGTATGCAACACAGGCCCCTAGCAGCGTTGTACAGAGCTGCTGGTCTTGCGAGCAACAAATCTCACGAATTCGCACAGATGCTAGGACAAACCAACTGATGATCGAAATCCTCTCTTTGGCACTGCCACCAGTATACATTTTGCGTAAGGTACGAGAATTTTAGGGCTCATACGGAGGTGTATGCTCTATCTGCGTGTGAATCAGGAAAGGAAACGACTAGCTGTGGTAGCGTGTACCTCCACCACGTACTATACAGTGGCTTGCGGATTATGTATGTAGAGGTTGATGATATAAACAGTCATCATCAACAAACAGTTCATCAAGTGAATGGTGGGCTCCATGTGGTTCCAAAGTCGTGCAGCGACCGTAAACCGCAAAATTACCAAATATGCAGCAACCAGAAGCAAAATCATGTTTTATTTATTCACTTTTGCAAATCGATTTCAACTGATTAACAGCCATCATCGGTGCTTTCAACCAGTATGTGCCCTGACTATTACATATTGGTTGAAAGCAACGATGATGGCTGTTAATTAGTTGAAATCGATTTGCAAAAGTGAATAAATAAAACATGATTTTGCGTCTGGTTACTGCATATATGGTAATTTTAAGTTCATCAAGTGTACGCAATACACAGTGTTGCAAAATGTGTTCATATCCTTCCGCAGTTAGGACATAGCACTCAAACCACAAAAAACAACTCCATATGTAACATCACCTCCTTTGTTCTTCACTGTTGGCACTAGACGTGATAGCAGATACCACTTTCCATTCGTTCGCCACACCCAAATCCTCCCATGGGATTGTCACAGGATATAACGCGATTCATCACTTCAAATAACTCTTTTCAAGTCATGCAGTGTCCAATGGCACCGCTCTTTACTCCACCATAAGCGTCACTCAGTATTGACTATATAAATTTGTGCCTTATGTGGAACGTCTCGACCATTGCCTTTGAATCGTTTTAACTTCCTACGCAAATTCATTGTAGATGGACTGCTATCAGTACTTTAGAATTAACGAGTGACACCTGCCACTGATTTCATGCGAGTTTCTACAACCACCCTCCTCAGTGCCCGACGGTCCGTGTCCGTCACCACAAGAAGTCTGCCTTGCGTTGGTTTTGCTACAGCTTTTCATTCCCATTTCCTCTGCGCAGTCACATCGCCATCTAACCATCACCGACTACGGCTCAGATGACATACAATTAGAATGACCAGTTCGCGTTCGAAGTCACTAAGCTGTCCTGACCGACCCATTCCGCTGTTTCTGTTTCTCTACTCACAACGAAATATTTAAATGTAGACTTTCACGGCCGGAAACGTCATGTCCATTCTTATTATCCGGGATGTTATGCCGTGGTCGGTTGATGAATTTTGTCTCAATTCCCAACGTTTCGTCCCCATCTGCGGGAGACATCTTCAAGGGGGTCTATAGCTCGATGGAAGACGAGCCAGCGGGTGTTTTGGACCTTCCATCGAGCTACAGACCCCGTTGAAGATGTCTCCCGCAGACGGGGACGAAACGTTGGGAATTGAGATAAAATTCATCAACCGACCACGGCATAACATCCCGGATAATCATAATGGACATAACAAAATGTTTTGCACTTGCTTTTATATTGGGGGCCTCCTCTCGTCATATTTAGTGATGAGTTCTAATTATGTAGGGGCTTCTCGATACATTTGAGCAAATAGTCAATATCATCATGATTCCACGACTGGGTTGCCATCACCTCAATATTTATAAGAAAGAATTAGTAAAGTGGTTTATTTCTAGCGGTGGAAGGAGAAGGAAATTATAGGTTTCCTGTGATGGTCTCTGCTGTTGAAGGGATCATTTAGTGACAGCTGCTTTGCATCATGACATCGCTTTACAACCAGCAAACTTTTTCTTATACTGGGACTACCTGTGAAACAGCGGAGTAGCGGACTAAACAATGACCCCGATAGACAGGCTGCCAGGAACCATTGGAGCTACGAAATCTGACGCAGCAAAATTCACAGGATAGGCCTAGTCTCCAGACAGACTGCACGATACAAAAGAGTGTAAGTTACGGGGAGGGGAATAACGCCACAGAGACGGTTCCTACAAAAACAAGGAAGGTTAGCATTGGGGATGCGGCAGTAACACAACCTAAAAAGTTTTAATCTTCGCAACGACGACCGGAAAGGGCTGCGGTCGTAACTATTTCGCAGTTTCGTCCTATTTTGTTTGTATCCACGTCACGGTGTTCACTGCTGCTGCTATAACAACCGGTGACAGACGACAAACGCTCTGGGGTGGGTCCTGCCGCTACCTGCGACACCCCCGCGACAACCCCGACGGCTGGAGAGGGTTGCGGCCGCCTCCCTCGCGACGGCTGACGGCGCCGTGGCGCTGACAGCGTCAGCTGCAGCACCCGACGCGCTGATTGGCCGAGCGGTATGACGGGGCCCCGTCAATGGCCACTTCGTAGACGTCCGCTACACCGTGTCCTCTGGCACGCTCCGTGGCCACCTCCGACGCTCTTATTCAGAAGGATTAACGCTCTGCTCGGAAATCTTCGACTCATCTGCAGCTACTGTCTTCACTCATACGACACTTAGTGGTAGATAATTTCACAAATAATAGAGCAGGAATTTTGGATAGTACACTGACAGAAAAAAATGCAACACGAAAACTAATTGCTGGATGTTAGTGAAATTTTGGGAATACGTATGTCTAGGTAACCTATTTAAGTGATTAACACTACAAGACTACTGTTTAGAGTAAGGGCGAGACAGGCCATTGCAAATGTCAAATGCTGGTACATTAATTACTGCTGTAACAACCAGAATGCAAACGTTGTGCAGGTGCCCGATGTTGTTTGCGGGATGGTGTTCCGTGCCTGTGGCGCTTGGTAGGTCAATACAGTAACGGTTAAAGTCGTTTCTGTATGATTATGGAGTTGTCGTCCGATTGGAATCATATTTGGTGATCGATGAGGCCAAGGCAATGTGTGGACACTCTGTAGAGCACGTTGAATTACAGCAGTGGTGTATGCACGAGTGTTATCCTGTTGGGAAACACCACTGGAATGCAGTTCATGAATGGCAGTACCACAGATCGAATCACCAGACTGACACACATATTTGCAGTCTGGGAGTGTGGGATAACAACGAGACTGTGATACGAAATCGTACCCCCGACCGTAACTCTAGTGTGTCTAGTGCTCCGACAGGTTGGTTGCAGGGCCTCAGCTGGTCTCCTTCTAACTAATCACCAGAGGACAATCACGGGCACCGAGGCAGAACTAGCTTTGATATACAGGACATAAAATCTCGTCTGCGGCCTGCGATCATTTTTATGGTAATAATTGGCAACCAATGCTGTACAATCGCAATAAAGTCATGAGATGTTCAATTGACTATTTTATTGGAACATGTTACCCATCTTCAGACATCTGTTACAAAAAAAATACAAAATATAAGTGAACAGCACACTCAACACCTCTCAACGTTACAGAAAATGAGATCTGGTCATATGAGTTACATACCACAAACTTCAACTCCTTCATAACCAACCAGGCGTACAGCCTTGACAACTCAAAGAAAGTGTCGAATAACATATGACTGCAACACAAGCACTCTTGAAGAAGAGCGTATACTGACGCTAAACAAGTCAACTAGCAGCGAAGCGCCCTCGGTAGGGGGCGCTGCATGGTCATGTGCTCCATGTGTTCACATGTAATTTGATATATTACACTCAGCGTATAACATCTAACAGGGTGTAATTACGATTAGCAATCGGAATATTACTTCCGTACACGTTAACACTAAAGGATTTTTTAATTTTTTTTTAAAACTCCAAACTTTTTTTACATTTCCATACTACGCCTATAGCCAGTAGTGGCACTAAGTACAACTCAAACCATGTGTCAATATAAAATAAATAATAAGGGGAGGGTGGGGCAATTCCTTCATGAATAAATCTTTCAACTTCTCAAATCTCTAAAAGAATACCAACAAATTAAATATAAGCAACATTATCCGCCATAAACTAAAATACTGTGATCAGCTCGCGTACACAAACGTCTTAGGCGCTATCTGTTAAAGGCAATGGCAACCACATCGGCGGCAGCCATCCGCCTGTCGAATTACAGCCAAGTGATACTCATGGCTCATGATAGCCCAAATAGAAGCCTTCAAACAGCAACTTACACCTCCTAGCAAATGGAAAAAGTTTAATGGTGAGACGAAGAGCATTTTCATAAAATTCCAAAACGCACGTGGGTTATACGTCATACATTCCTTATATACTAGTGGCACGGCAATTGTTCGAGTCCTACCAATGCTATCTGGAAAGAGGAGGGCTCTAGAGTTTTTAGAAAACGAAAACTAAACATGAAAATTGTCAAAACTGTACAGTCTGAACTCAATAAAATAAACCATTGTGTCACCAAGGACCATCCAAAGGGTGCGGTGGTGAACAAATCCGTATATGCCAACCTATCTGCCCATCTAACTATCCCCGTTGAGTGTGCTGTTCACTTATATTTTGTACTTTTTTGTAACAGATGTCTGAAGGTGGGTGTAATCCGGAAATAAAAGAGTCAATTGAATATTTCATGACTTCATTGCAATTGTACAGCATTGGTTGCCAATTATTAGAACTATCTTTCATCAGAAAGCACAACAGACCTCTACCCTGTCCTCCAATGAGCTCCCTCTTGCTGTCACTGAAGTCGCTAAATGACGGAGGTTTGGGGTCAGTGGAATACACGTTACAGGGTGGCTGGCTCGGAGTTGTCCTTGAAGTAACCGATTTATAACAGTCAGTTGTGTCACAGTCGTGTGTGCCAACTGCTGCTGAAATTGCTGCTGCGGATGCAGTACGATGCGATAGTCATATGGCGAACACAATGATCTTCCCTATCGGTTATGCCACGTGGCCGTCCGGAGCCCAGTCTTCTTGCAGCCGTATATTCTCGAGACCACCGCTGCTAGCATTCACGTACAGTTGCTTCATTCCTGTCTAGTCTTTTTGCAGTATCGCAAAAGGAACATCCATCTTCTCGTAGCCCTGTTACATGACCTCTTTCAAACTGAGTGAGTTGCTGACAATGGCGTCTAACATCAACTCACAACGTCCAGTCTCGAATGTAACTAACATTTACGGCCATTACAGGGTGTATCTCAAGCAAATTTTCTTTGAGTCCTCATAGTGACGCTACCAGTGCCACTCTTGTGCGACTGGCACGAAATTTGAATAGATATCATCTTTCGGATGTATGAAGACGCTTGCCAACATCCGATTATGTTACACAACTTGTTCTTGGTGTTGCCATATTTTTCCCGTCAGTAAACTTACTGTGATGTGCTAAAGTGATATAGTGATCATCAGCAGGAAGCGTGCAACCACGCAACATTAAGCTTATTAGTATTTTGAGACAAGTTTCTAGGTTTTGTAGTGTTGTGGAATAGTAAAGAGTTGGAAACGTGGAATATTGTCAAAGTTTCGTTGCCTATGCCGAGAGCCTGAGGCATTAGGTTAGCCAAGAGGTAAGAGGATTGCACGTGTATCGGAATGTGTTGTCACGCAGGGGCAGTGGCTTGCTTACACACAACAGGCGAGAGAGAATTGCTTAGCACACGGGTTTGTGTTAGACGGAGACTTTCATAGAGTGTAAGACAGAGGTATAGCGTCAGCTGAACTGCGTTTCATAACTTCGTGTAAGTCTGCTGTAACATAACTTTGTCACAAGAACACCTAAGGGGCGCGTACGACAGATAAATTAACAGTATAAGTGGAACGAACGCGTTCATTACAAACGAGCATGACGTCAGGACGTCGCTCGTGCTTCCTTTAAATACGCCAGCTTTGATAACAACAAGGCACTTGCAATTAGATGTGTACTGGGACGTTGTGTAGTGCTCAGATCGGTGATCGACATAGGCGACCGGGACCACCGGGGCGCCTACAGCTTCATGTCTTCTCTGTAAGGGTACCACGTGAACAAGTCACCCAGGCAGAAACTCTTTTTTATTAGAAAGATTCTCTGGTATTATTCATTGTGGTCTATGAGCGAAGTAAGACATTGCCTCAGATGAGTTTTTTGCGTCCTTGAACTGCTGATGACGAGTCTGATTACGATACACTGGAATCCTGAGGAAGAATCACGTGTTGACAGCTGGCCAGCAACAGAGTGATTCGGCCGAAACCACAAACTCTCTCTAGCACTGGCGTCCAGGTAGCTAGGACACGTCTTCTTTGTAGCTCGTTTAGAGAGCTATGTCCGAATTGACCACCTTAAGTCTCTAACGTCGTCAAATTTCGGCCCTGACAAGACTGACGGACAGCCTTTCCCTTTTTTAAGTATGAAGAATTTAATGCTCCAGTTTAAAGGTTGCTAAAAATGCTCATAACTTGTTTACGCTGTCGAGACGTACTCTGCATTTGTTTTTACTTGGGTGCCCTGCATTATTCGTGAAAATAGTACTTCTCAGGACAAGAAAAAAATGACCTCCACAAACCAAAATTTCTTCACTTGAGTGAAGAGCCAACAATTGCTGGTGACGCTCATTGCTTATTTCTTATTCTTTGCATCCACAGTTAGTCCTCGTATTGCGATTCTGTTGTCAGACATAGCAATTTCAGCTTCCTTAAACATCAGCCATTTCGTAGGTATAACTTTGAAGTTATTTCGGCATAATAACAAGATTAGTGATCGTGTGGGCTGTGGACAAATTAAACAATGATATGAAGTCCTGTTTCTCCGAGCAGAAACCGGCAGACGTACCATAGTATTCCTATACCGTTCAGAAACGGATTAAATCACCAGACATGAGTCAAATACGGCTAACAAGAGTCCCACCGCTGAATTCAGTGTGCAAAAAATTTTCAACAGGATGTTGCATCGACTTGCAGATACGGGGTCATTCTTTACAAAAGCAAAGGACCACTGTAGGCGTCGCACACTTTGCCGTATATGGGGGACTAAAGGCGTCGATGTGTAGAAAAGATCGTGGGATAAGAGTGTCAAGAATTGTGTCAGCTGAAAGCAAAATTTTTATTCTTTCGTAGGCTTTCCTGTTATCTGTGTCACTTACACGCACGAGCTGTCAACGCAGAACATCGATTTCAGTTCTTGCAGTGGGTTATAATGGAGCGGTAAAAATACGAAGTTTGCGTTTTACTAATGGATAATTAGGGAGTCACAGAGCGTGGAATAAAAAATTATTACAATGGTCATAGGCGGGGGGCAATCATGAAAGCACAAGTTTTTCTTTGACATCAGTGGGTGGATATATTACTCATGCTATAAGAGAAATTCACCTTGCGGAAAGGTTGCTTACATAGCACAAGGTACAAACTTTTTCTAAGCCTCGTATGGAGACACACAAGGCAGATGATTAACGAAAGAAGGACTGGTCGAGGAAGTCTAGTATCAAGATATTCCCGTTCATGCGACCTTAATCCCTTAGAATGATGGCATTGAGTAAGATTAAATGCGTTAATGTTTTCCACGTCTGTCGTCAAGGTACGTACGTTACTATGGTGTGTGTGCTGCCAAGCCACTATATCCACGTTTATATAAGTGTGATTTTATATGAGAGCTGAGGTTAATACGTATGAGAAGTAAGCAGATTCAGTAATTTCTGTTGTGCCAACGAGCAACTATAGGCTAGAAAGGCCCATCTCTCAACATCTTCCTTTCTAGCTCTTACGAGTCTTATGTACTATAAGCAATATGCACATTGTATCGCTGCGTAAGAATATTGTGTAGCTTATGTCGGGACACAGGGGTGACCTGCTGATTTCTCCTGACACGAAAGGAGCTGCTGTAAGAGCGATAGTGTCATACTCTCGTCCAAACATCATACCTGTCGAAACGGAGAATGCTAAAAGTCTTTTATTGTTGCATTAGTGTCATGTCGCTTTGACCCCTAAGTGCAACGACATGAGTCGTTAACGTGCATCTCGCACCAGAGTAAACTTCTAATTTCGATGTCTTAATTGAATTTCGTTTCAAGTTTCTATCTTCGTTCATTTGGAAGAAACATTTTGCTAGATAGGATGTACCATCTTCAGACAACCTGTATAGTTCCGAACCACAAAGGGAAAGATATAAACAAGGATAGTTGCTGTACAGAGATCCTTGAAAAGAATTAACACTGATATTACTGCACAAGGAAACATCAGTTTACTTGTTAAACTGGAAGATAATATTCCTATACTCTATGTCGTGAAAGTAATCGATTCTCGAATACCTGCAGCAAAATGAAAATTAACGTGATACACACTGTACCTCTGCCAATGGTGGATAAAGAAAGTCAGTAACCCCAGCCACCTAAAATGTGTCATTTCCAGCGTAAAGGAAAACTCAGAATATAGAGGAAAAAGATTGTGGGAAGTAATGTCAAATCACTACGAACATAGTCGTATTTATTACGAAGAAGATTGTGAAGGAAATAACACATTCTGACTTTGCTTGATTTATTTTCAATGTAGATTAACACCACAGAGAAAAGAGTGACTGAGTCCATAGATCTGTTAAAAGTTATTTTGTGTTGCCAAAGTTGTGTGTATTATAGATCACAAATGCTTTAGGGAAGAAAGATATTCCTCAGAGAAATGTTGAATGTTTTAATACACTGCTGGAAAAACTTAGAGCACTCTTTTAGAAGTTTCCACTTCACTCAAGATTTATTGTTGCAACAGCGCATGTTGAGTACATGAAATGATTACATTTGCAGATCAATAGTACAAGTGGTTCTGACATACCAGGCTGAAACACCCATATTAGTGCGTGCTTTAGCCTCCACGGGCAGCATCCAAGCGCTGACTCTGGCATTCAGTCGATCGTACAGATAGCAAATAGTGTTCTGGGATGCGTTATACCACGCCTATTCGACCTGCTCATGTAGTTCTGTAAGAGTTGTTGATTGCCGAGTCTCAAGAATAACTTTTAGTTCCATCATACCCTACACTTGATCGACTGGGGAGAAGTCAGGAAACGTGCTGGTCGTCGTCTAGCAGACAACGTTAAGTTTTACGGGCAGTGTGTGGCCGAGCGTTATCCTGTTGGAACAGCACATCACCTTCCTGTTGCACCAACGATAACAGAACGGCTCTAACAACATTATGCACATACCTATTGCTGGTTAGCTTCCCCTACAGAAAAACCAAAGGTGACCGAGAGCTGTAGGTTATCGCTCCCCATACCATAACTCCTGGGCTGGGGCCTGTGTGACTTGGATGAAGGTAGTCTACGAGAGAGCGCTCATCATGTCTATGTCGTACACGCAAACGAGCATCACTTGCGTGCAGGCAGGATCTGTTTCCATCGCTGAAGACCACGGCGCGCCATTCCATCTTGCAGAGTGATCCTCTGACGTCACCAGTTTAGCCGTGTACGTCGATATTCTGGAGTGAGTGGAAGACGGGCTAGATGTTGGCGTACCCGTAGTCCTCCAGCTAATAACTGGTTCGCAACAGTTCGTGTTGACACGTCTGTCTTTACAAGTCTTCTTATCTGTGCTGTGACAGCCGTGTGGTACGCAACTACTGCCCTGACAATAAGACGATCCTGGCGGGCATCTGTGCTGGATGGACGTCAACTGGTGTGACGATGCTCACGTGACCAGTGAGAGCAGCGTCGTTGCACAAATTGCGCCCAACTTTTAGTTCTTCGAGGGAGTATCATCCCGCCACTCGGAAGGCCACAATCTGACATATTTCAGACTCGCTCAGATGGGTGTAGGGAGCACGAGTGCGTCTCCGTGGCCTGGCTGCCTGCTTACTACACATGTCTGCACCACATCAAGCCTTCTGTGAGTATTACCTTACTGAAGGGTAGTCACAGACAGCGCTCTGGTAACTAAGCCATTACACTATCTATTGGGAGACGACGTTGAAACCATTATCATTACATTTACTATCTTCCGGGTGGCATATGCCGTCATCGGATGAAAATCGAAGTCGTCTTTCCAGATGCATTAATATTTTTCTGACAGTATCCAGGGTGGTCCACTGATCGTGACCGGGCCAAATATCTCACGAAATAAGCGTCAAACGAAAAAACTACAAAGAACGAAACTTGTCTAGCTTGAAGGGGGAAACCAGATGGCGCTATGGTTGGCCCACTAGATGGCGCTGCCATCGATCAATCGGCTATCAGTTGCGTTTTTTAAATATAGGAAGCCCATTTTTTATTACATAATCGTGTAGTACGTAAAGAAATATGAATGTTTTGGTTGGACCAATTTTTTGCTTTGTGATGGATGGCGCTGTAATACTCACAAACATATGGCTCGCAATTTTAGACGAACAGTTGGTAACAGGTAGGTTTTTTTAAATTAAAATACAGAACGTAGGTTCGTTTGAACGTTTTAATTCGTTTGTTCCTTTGTGAACTTATCATTTCTGGGAAATCCATGCTATTACAGCCTGATTACCTCTAAATTCCACAGTAATGCAATAAATGCTCAAAATGATGTCCGTCAACCTCAGTGTATCTGGTAATTCGTGTAACGACATTCCTCTCAACAGGGAGTAGTTCGCCTTCCGTAATGTTCGCACATACGTTGACAATGCGCTGACGCATGTTGTCAGTCGTTGTCGGTGTATCACGATAGCAAATAACCTTCAACTGTCCCCACAGAAATAAATCCGGGGACGTGCGGGCCATGGTATGGTGCTTCGACGACCAATCCACTTGTCATGAAATATGCTATTCAATACCGCTTCTGGACTCTGCGGCTGGTCCCGGCGGAGGTTCGAGTCCTCCCTCTGGCATGGGTGTGTGTGTGTGTTTGTCCTTAGGATAACTTAGGTTAAGTAGTGTGTAAGCTTAGGGACTGATGAGCTTAGCAGTTAAGTCCCATAAGATTTCACACACATTTGGACATTCGAACAATACCGCTTCAAGCGCAAGCGAGCTATGTGCCGGACATCCATCATGTTGGAAGTACATCGCCATTCTGTCATTCAGTGAAATATATTGTAGTAACGTCGGTAGAACATTACGTAGGAAATCAGCATATATTGCACCATTTACATTGCCATCAATAAAATGGGGCCAATTATCCTTCCTCGCTGGCCGGAGTGCCCGTGCGGTTCTAGGCGCTACAGTCTGGAGCCGAGCGACCGCTACGGTCGCAGGTTCGAATCCTGCCTCGGGCAGGGATGTGTGTGATATCCTTAGGTTAGTTAGGTTTAATTAGTTCTGAGTTCTAGGCGACTGATGACCTCAGAAGTTAAGTCGCATGGTGCTCAGAGCCATTTGAACCATTTTTTATCCTTCCTCCCATAATTCCGCGCTATACATATACCCGCCAAGGTCGCTGATGTTCCATTTGTCGCAGCCATCGTAGATTTTCCGTTGCCCAATAATGCAGATTATGCTGGTTTACGTTACCTCTTTTGGTGAATGACGCTTCGTCGCTAAATAGAACGCATGCAAAAAATCTGTCATCGTCCCGTAATTTCTCTTGTGCCCAGTGACAGAACTGTACACGACGTTCAAAGTCGTCGCCATTCAATTCCTGGTGCATAGAAATATGGTACTGGTGCAATCGATGTTTTGGCGATTCCCGATTCTCGCCCAGTTGTCTGCTACTGATGTGCGGATTAGCCGCGACAGCAGCTAAAACACCTACTTGTTCATCATCATTTGTTGCAGGTCGAGGTTGACGTTTCACGTGTGGCTGAACACTTCCTGTTTCCTTAAATAACGTAACTATCTGGCGAACGGTCCGGACACTTGGATGATACCGTCCAGGATACCGAGCAGCATACATAGCATACGCCCGCTGGGCATTTTGATCACAATAGCCATTCATCAACACGATATCGACCTTTTCCGCAAATGGTAAACGGTCCATTTTAACACAGGTAATGTACAACGAAGCAAATACCGTCCGCACTGGCGGAATGTTACGTGATACCACGTACTTATACGTTTGTGACTATTAGAGCGCCATCTGTCACAAAGCGAAAAAAGTGGTCCAACTAAAACATTCATATTTCTTTATGTACTACAGGAATATGTTATAAAAATAGGGGTTCCTATTTAAAAAACGCAGTTGATATCCGTTTGACCCATGGCAGCGCCGTCTAGCGGGTCAACCATAGTGCCATCTGGTTTCCCACTTCAAGTTAGACGAGTTTCGTTCTTTGTAGTTTTTTCGTTTGATGCTTATTTCGTGAGATATTTGGACCGGTCACTATCAATGGACTACCCTGTATACAAGCATAAGAGTAAAAGGAGACATGTCGACAGCCAACCGAGGGAAAGGGCGGCAGGTCAGTAATGTCACACAGCAGCGTACAAAGAGCAAATTATTATTTTTTTTATTTGAAATTATCCAACTTACGCTTAGCTAAAAAGGGAACAGCTCTTTTTTCCCCGTTTCTTTCCTAAAAGTTAAATGAGTACTCAGATTATACGTGTTCGTTATTCCTTTAATAGTAATGTGTGTGACAGTCTTGTTATTCGTACTCCTTCGTCGTCGGCGGAAGATCTTCCCTTTATTTCTTTTGTACGGTAACATGGCCAAGGATGTCACTTTACTTCAGACTGACAAAATAATGACACACCTGCGTCTTTAAATCGTACTAAACCGTAAGTCATGTGGAAAGTTAATGCTGCAGACCAGCGGTGCTGTTCGCAGTCACAGAATCAAATAAATAACAATTTTGTCCCTACACGCGACATACACAATGCAGAAATGGTTCGGAAGTATTCGGAAGTGTCAGGACTTCCTGTCATTATCCGGAGACAGAGTCATAGACTTACAGAAACCTAAAATATCTTGTTATACTGCATCCCAAGACCGTTACTCTTCATCAGCACATGACTGGTGTACTCTCTCCGCTGACACGAGACTGATATAACACTACTTTCAAAAATATTAAATAATGTTAAGCTGCTAAAAATAAGCAGCAAAGTGGATTATTTTCTTGTTTCTCCAATACTCCGCAAAGAACTAAATGTGTTACTGTATGTATACTCTGGTATTACCTCTTTTGTCCCTGAACAGCATAACTCCACACAGCAATTCACTGTGCTTTTTATTTTTTTCTAATAAAGTTTTTACAACAAATGAAGGTGCACATATTGTGTATTGTGTCGCTAAAAACAGAAGAAAGTACCAGGAACAGAGTATTTATGTGTTGACTTTTCTCAAATTTCTCTCCTGTAAAATTTATCCTCATAGATTTTCCCTTTTCCTCCTTTACTCTAAACACGTATTAATTTGTTACCTTATGTACAGCCGCAAGTAAGAGCCTCCCTGCTGTGGTTGTCCAAAATGGTGAGTGTTTCGGTTATGTGTGTGTGTGTGTGTGTGTGTGTGTGTGTGTGTGTGTGTGTATGCGCGCGCGCCGTCTGTATGAGTTCGTCTGTATGTGTGTTTAGCTTAGAGAGTATCCACATCACGTAAGATATTTCTGGGGCCCACGAGAAATACGCGCCGCGCTGAACTTTTGACGTCACACTAGTTTGCTCCGTGCAGGCCCACGGGAAATCAATATGTAATCAAAAAGCGTACCTCATCTGAACTAGTGACTCATTCCTTGCCGCAGATGGTAGCTGGCACTCGTAAGAACTGAAGTGTCGCTTGCTGTAACGCACACGACACAGCCTGTCTTTCTCATGTGCCTCGGATGTTTCACGGTTGGCCACAAGCATTTCCCCGCCGTAGCGCGGCGCAACTCCGCCCATCGCGCTCCGGGCTGGACACTTGGCCGTTCTTTCCGACCGCAGACAGCCGGGCGCGAGCGAGCGACAAGGAGTTTCGGCGAATTTGCGAGCCGGACTTGCGGCAGAGATTAACTGCGCGTGCGCAGACGGCGCGCCGCAGATATATCGCGCTCCGCGGGCCTTCGCCAGCTGCCCGGCTAGCCGCCTCCGCCGCGCCGCGCCGCCACGATACCGCCGCCCCTGACAAACGGCCTCCGCACGCCCGCTGCCGGCTGGACCCGGCGTCTCGCCCCTATGTAAATCGGGGGGCCACGTATACCTCAGCCCGTGGCGGCCTCTTTATCACTGCTCTCCGTTGCTTCGCGGCACTCCGCCGTCCGCGTGAATTATTCATATCGACTTCATTGTCCGCTATTGAAAGGACCTATAGACCCCAATTTTAATGAGCTGACTTACCATCCGGTGGCAAATATTACAGTGGAAACTTTTCCTGTCAATTACATCGACCAAGAAATTAACACCTACGTTCACAAATACACCTGGTGAGCTCCCTTTTTTGTCATTTCCACAGTTCGAATGAATATTACAAAAACGTGTGATATAATCCCACTGGCTACGGTTATATCGCTTATTCCATAATATTATTACATAGTAAAGCAACTTTTGGTACAATTAGATCCTGAAACCCATTGAAATTGGTTTTCGACTGACGTAACAGAGTACGGCGTTGCTTGCTTTAAGTGCCGGATGATCAATAAGTCAGTATAAATTTGAAAACTTAGTAAACCACGGAATAATGTAGGTAGAGACGTAAAAATTGACACACATGCTTGGATTGACATGGGGTTTTATTAGAACCAAAGTATTCCTAGACGCGTGAAAGATCTCTTGCGCGCGTCGTTTGGTGATGATCGTGTGCTCAGCCGCCACTTTAGTCATGCTTGGGCCCACAGGTCCCCAGACTTCAGTCCGTGCGATTATTGGCTTTGGGGTGACCTGAAGTCGCAAGTGTTTCGTGATCTACCGACATCTCTAGGGATGCTGAAAGACAACATCCGACGCCAATGCATCACCATAACTCCGGACATGCTTTACAGTGCTATTCACAACATTATTCCCCGACTACAGCTACTGTTGAGGAATGATGGTGGACATATTGAGCATTTCGTGTAAAGAACATCATCTTTGCTTTGTCTTACTTTGCTATGCTAATTATTGCTATTCTGATCAGATGAAGCGCCATTCTGTCGGACATTTTTTGAACTTTTGTATTTTTTTGGTTCTAATAAAACCCTATGTCAATCCCACCATGTGTGTCAATTTGTACCTCTCTATCTACATTATTCCGTGATTTATTCAGTTTTCAAATTTATACTGACTTTTTGATGACACAGTATATTTTGTAACAAGCTTCTGTAGAATTGAAACAATGCGGCCACCAATTACTTTTAGCAATTTGATAACAATAATGGAGTTCTGTTAGGAGCATCGTCAAGATATCCCACCTAGAAAAATTCACGAAAGAAAAAATCTGGAGACCAAAATCACTTGTCCATGAACAAACTGATCCTTAGAAGAAGTGCTGACTGTGATATACATCATAGTAAATCTGTGACTGATCTTCTCCTATAGCGTTTGTGGATTATCACACCACGTGTATACATGGGATAGCTGCATTTTCTTTACAGACTTTGAGGACAGGTTCCCTACACTAGAACAAGGAAAAATGTCTAGTAAACATGGCCTCTAAAATGCATACTTCAAGAGCTGTATGTACTTGTTCATCGTCGACACGGTGAAACACGTCTTCTACCGCTTCAGCTCAGCGAGTAAAACAG
Organism: Schistocerca piceifrons; assembly: GCF_021461385.2. Classification (NCBI taxonomy): domain Eukaryota; kingdom Metazoa; phylum Arthropoda; class Insecta; order Orthoptera; family Acrididae; genus Schistocerca; species Schistocerca piceifrons. Next base: position 893,746,861 of record NC_060138.1, on the reverse strand, counting down.
CAAATACAAACATACACTGACATTGTTAAATTGACATAAGAAAAAATATCTTGCCATAGACCAGATTCATTTGAGTCACTAACCCATGGTTATTATGCATTGTGAAACGTGATTGAAGTTACTATCAACTAAATAAAAAAAATTTAAAAGAAATCATTCACACTACAGCGAAATTCTCTGCATACTGAAAATAAAACTTATCTTTACAGTGGAAAACATATACATAATGTCTGCAGATCTCTCGTACATTATGCCTGAAAAGAAAAACTAACTACTAAATTGCAAAAAGAAGGAAACTATCCTAAGTATGATTGATAGGTTTAATGAAAATTCTCTAATCAATATTATTTGATGAGAACAGTATCTTCACTCTTCAGAATATTTAGTCATCATGAAATTGCTTTAACAAGTGATGAGGATACATTCCTCTCACCTTTCCATTCTTCACATCCTTCAAATCATAAGTTCCTGAATGGGGTATTTTGGTAATCACAAATGGTCCTTGATACAATAATTGCCATTTTGTGTTCTTCATCTGTATAAGTGAAGCCTTAGGATGAGTTTTTACTACAACTTGGTCTTTCACTTTATAAGTTTTTACCCGTGGTCTAGGGGTAACGTCTTTGATTCATAATCAAAAACGTCTACGGTCCCGGGTTCGAACCCCGCCACTGCCTAAATCTTGATAAATAATCACCATTGGCATAAGAAGTCAGCCTCATTCTGCCAACGGCCTCGCCAAAGAGGGCGGAGGAGCGGATAGAGGTTCAGGGCACTCTCTTGTCCTAGGGGTGGGAAATTGCCCCTAAAGGCGGAGGAATCAGCAATGATCAAAGACATGAGGATGCAGAAGGCAATGGAAACCACTGCATTAAAGACACGTAACGTGTATCCACAGGACATGTGGCCTGTAATTGAAGAAGTGTGATGATGATCTCTCCATTGGCAAAAGATTCCGGAATAGTCCCCCATTCGGATCTCCGGAAGAGTGGACTGCCAAGGGGGAGGTTACCATGAGCAAAAAGATTGAATAATCAACGAAAGGATAACGTTCTACGAGTCGGGGCGTGGAATATCAGAAGCTTGAACGTGGTAGGGAAACTGGAAAATCCGAAAAGGGAAATGCAAAGACTCAACCTAAATATAGTAGGGGCCAGTGAAGTGAAGTGGTAGGAAGACAAGGATTTCTGGTCAGATGAGTATCGGGTAATATCAACAGCAGCAGAAAATGGTATAACAGGTGTAGGATTCGTTATGAAGAGGAAGGTGGGGCAGAGGGTGTGTTACTGTGAACAGTTCAGTGACCGGGTTGTTCTAATCAGAATCGACAGCAGACCAACACCGACAACGATACTTCAGGTATACATGCCGACGTCGCAAGCTGAAGATGAACAGATAGAGAAAGTGTATGAGGGTATTGAAAGGGTAATGCAGTATGTAAAGGGGGACGAAAATCTAATAGTCATGGGCGACTGGAATGCAGTTGTAGGGGAAGGAGTAGAAGAAAAGGTAACAGGAGAATATGGGCTTGGGACAAGGAATGGAAGAGGAGAAAGACTAATTGAGTTCTGTAACAAGTTTCAGCTAGTAATAGCGAATACCCTGTTCAAGAATCACAAGAGGAGGAGGTATACTTGGAAAAGGCCGGGAGGTACGGGAAGATTTCAATTAGATTACATCATGGTCAGACAGAGATTCCGAAATCAGATACTGGATTGTAAGGCGTGCCCAGGAGCAGATATAGACTCACATCACAATATAGTAGTGATGAAGAGTAGGTTGAAGTTCAAGACATTAGTCAGGAAGAATCAATACACAAAGAAGTGGGATACGGAAGTACTAAGGAATGACGACATACATTTGAAGTTCTCTAACGCTATAGATACAGCAATAAGGAATAGCGCAGTAGGCAGTACTGTTGAAGAGGAATGAACATCTCTAAAAAGGGCCATCACAGAAGTTGGGAAGGAAAACAGAGGTACAAAGAAGGTAGCTGCGAAGAAACCATGGGTAACAGAAGAAATACTTCAGTTGATTGATGAAAGGAGGAAGCACAAACATGTTCCGGGAAAATCAGGAATACAGAAATACAAGTCGCTGAGGAATGAAAATAGGAAGTGCAGGGAAGCAAAGACGAAATGGCTGAAGGAAAAATGTGAAGACATCGAAAAAGATATGATTGTCGGAAGGACAGACTCAGCATACAGGAAAGTCAAAACAACCTTTGGTGACATTAAAAGCAACGGTGGTAACATTGAGAGTGCAACGGGAATTCCACTGTTAAATGCAGAGGAGAGAGCAGATAGGTGGAAAGAATACATTGAAAGCCTCTATGAGGGTGAAGATTTGTCTGATGTGATAGAAGAAGAAACAGGAGTCGGTTTAGAAGAGATTGGAGATCCAGTTTCAGAATCGGAATTTAAAAGAGCTTTGGAGGACTTACGGTCAAATAAGGCAGAAGGGATAGATAACATTCCATCAGAATTTCTAAAATCATTGGGGGAAGTGGCAACAAAACGACTCTTCACGTTGGTGTGTAGAATATATGAGTCTGGCGACATACCATCTGACTTTCGGAAAAGCATCATCCAAACAATTCCGAAGACGGCAAGAGCTGACAAGTGCGAGAATTATCGCACAATCAGCTTAACAGCTCATGAATCGAAGCTGCTTACAATATAATACACAGAAGAATGGAAAAGAAAATTGACAATGTGCTAGGTGACGATCAGTTTGGCTTTAAGAAAAGTAAAGGGACGAGAGAGGCAATTCTGACGTTACGGCTAATAATGGAAGCAAGGCTAAAGAAAAATCAAGACACTTTCATACGATTTGTCGACCTGGAAAAAGCGTTCGACAATATAAATTGGTGCAAGCTGTTCGAGATTCTGAAAAAAGTAGGGGTAAGCTATAGGGAGAGACGGGTCATATACAATATGTACAACAACCAAGAGGGAATAATAAGAGTGGACGATCAAGAACGAAGTGCTCGTATTAAGAAGGGTGTAAGACAAGGCTGTAGCCTTTCGCCCCTACTCTTCTATCTGGACATCGAGGAAGCAATGATGGAAATAATAGAAAGGTTCAGGAGTGGAATTAAAATAAAAGGTGAAAGGATATCTATGATAGGATTCGCTGATGACATTGCTATCCTGAGTGAAAGTGAAGAAGAATTAAATGATCTGCTGAACTGAATGAACAGTCTAATGAGTACACAGTATGGTTTGAGAGTAAATCGGAGAAAGACGAAGGTAATGAGAAGTAGTAGAAATGAGAACAGCGAGAAACATTACATCAGGATTGATGGTCACGAAGTCAATGAAGTTAAGGAATTCCGCTACCTAGGCAGTAAAATAACCAATAACGGACGGAGCAAGGAGGACATCAAAAGCAGACTCGCTATGGCAAAAAATTGCATTTCTGGCCAAGAGAAGTCTACTAATATCAAATACCGGCCTTAATTAGAGGAAGAAATTTCTGAGGATGTACATCTGGAGTACAGCATTGTATGGTAGTGAAACATGGACTGTGGGAATGCCGGAACAGAAGAGAATCGAAGCATTTGGGATGTGGTGCTATAGACGAATGTTGAAAATTAGGTGGACTGATAGGGTAAGGAATGAGGAGGTCCTACGCAGAATCGGAGAGGAAAGGAATATGTGGAAAACACTGATAAGGAGAAGGGACAGGACGATAGGACATCTACTAAGACATGAGGGAATGACTTCCATGGTACTAGAGGGAGCTGAAGAGGGCACAAACTGTAGAGGAAGACAGAGATTGGAATACGTCAAGCAAGTAATTGAGGACGTAGGTTGCAAGTGCGACTTTGAGAAGAAGAGGTTAGCACAGGAAAGGAATTCGTGGCGGACCGCATCAAACCAGTCAGTAGACTGATGACCAAAAAAAAAATAAAAATTTTTTTCCAAGTCGATTGTCAAAATATATTTTCCTTTTTCTTGTCTTGTCCATTATATTGAGTAAGGATTGTCGTACTTTATTTTGTAGGTCTATTTTGTTAATAGCTACTTTAGGAATTGGTCGAATCCAGTCATTCTGTTCCTGTTTTCCAAACATCAGTTCATATGGGGTGTATTCTGTCGTAGTATGTGGCATATTGTTTACAATTTCCTGAAAATCGTTAAAATAATCGATCCATTTGGGTTGCTGGTTGTGGCAATATGTTCTCAGGAACCGGTTTAATTCACGAAAAATTCGTTCCATGGGATTCACCAAAGGGTGGTACACTGATGTTAGAATTTGTTTTACACCACAACTGGCTAATGTTTGCCTCCAACGAAATCCAGTGAACATTAGCCCATTGTCAGAAAGAATAGCCTCTGGTTTGCCTACCTTGACTGTATAATCCTTGACCAGCTTCTTGCCTATGCATGCAGCAGTAGCTGATTTTAATGGAAAAAGTTTGACATACTTAGTGAATATATCAAGAAAAGCTACAATATATTTGCATCCTCCCCTTGATGATGGTAGAGGACCACAGACGTCGACCGAAATGATTGACAGCGGTTTAGTGGGTATAATAGGATGTAGGAAATCTTTCACACAAAAATTTCCTGGTTTGGCTAGCTGACAAATTTTACATTTCCTTAACTGTCTGTGTACTTTCCTGCGAATATTTGGGAAGTAGCAATATGCTAGAATCTTCCGAGCACACTTTAATACTCCAAAATGTCTCCAAGTGATGTGCGTGTGCAAAATTAAGTCATTCTAATTCTTCTCGGGAATACACACCTTCCAATTATCTGAATCAAGATGCCCTTTGAAAAATAAGACGTCGTCCTCAACTTGGTACAGTCTCTTCAGATCATCGTTTCCAGGCTTTGCCAAAGTTTCCTTTATTGAATGCCAACGAGGATCTTCGTTCTGTAGTTTTTCCATATTCTTACACATGTCAAGAAAATGTTTCCTATTTATTCTATCAGTCATTATAAGAACATTAAATTTGGAGGGATTGTCCGTGATGTTGATAGTTGACAAATCTCCATCTGGCATTCTAGAAGTGCATCAGCGATGAAATTATCCTGTCCGCTTATGTATTTAATTTCAAATTGAAACTCTTGACGTGAGAGCGTACATCTTGCTAATCTTGGATGTAATAATTTACATGTTTGCAAAAAACTTAACGCTTTGTGGTCACAGTATACTGTTGTCTTCCCTCCGTATAAGTAATAGTACAATTTGTTAAATGACCAGACTACGGCCAATGCTTCCCTTTCGGTAGTCGTATATGTTCTTTCACAAGCAGTTAAGAGTCGGCTAGCAAAAGCTATTGGACAGAAAGTTGATTTTCTATCTATCATCTTTACTTGGAAGAGGCATGAACCTATTCCGATTTCCGAAGCATCTGCCATTAAATCGAATTCTTGGCTCATATGATATAATATTTGTGAATTGACTAAGGCATGTTTTATTGCTTCAAATGCATTCTGACATTGTTGCGTCTACACCCAAGGAGTATTTTTGCGCAACAAGTTGAACAACGGTTCTGCATTAATAGAGTGGTCGTGAATGAAACGCCTGAAAAAAGAGACAACTCCGAGGAAGCCCTTTAACTACCTTTTTGTTGTTGGAACTGCAAAGTTTTTGATTGCCTTTAGTTTCTCGGAGTCCGGTAAGATGCCTTTTCCATTTATAAGATGACCCAAAAATTTGACTTTATCCCGAGCAAAATGGAACTTTGGCAGACCTGCCAAAATGAACTTCTCAGATCAATATTTGTTAAGTATTTTATCGGGCTTTTGAATTAGCTCCTCGATATTTTCCGGATGAGTTCGCACGGGCACGATAATCTTATTTATCTGCCGTGCGTCTAGCACGAGACGAACTTTTCCTCCCTTTTTTGAGACAACATGAAGCGGACTACAGTATGGACTCGTCGAAGGTTCGATCAGATCCCATTCAAGCATCTGGTGGATTTCCGCACCAACTGCCTTCGTTGGTGCCACGGTACTGGATAAAAAATACGGCAGAAAACTTGGTGTGGTACCATATCTAAATGGCATGTGTCTCCCTTGATTACACCAGGTCTTTCTTGAAAGACTTCATGATATTCCTGTAGAAGATCATATAATTGCTTTCTTTGATGTTGTTGCAAATATTCAGGTTCTTGCACCATTTCATATACTATATCTTCAGGGTTTAAAACTGGTTGCAACTAATTAATTTGGTAAAACCGTACAGGTTTGTTATGTATCCACTTTATTTGCAGCTTTCGTCCCTGACAATACTTTCCATGGATACTATATTTCCTGAGAAGATTCACTTGATGTTTCTGACCCATTATTGTAAAACTGGTACGGCCTAGAGAAAAATCGATATGCCAATTTCTCTCTCTAAATTCATCTATACCCAGGATACAGCCCTCAACCAATTTTTCTATTGAAAGGAACGTGCAATTTATAGCTACATTTCCTATATCTAACTGGAATTGAGTCTGCACTTTAACCTGAGAAGACTTATGACCAGTAGGACCTACAATTCTACAACATTGAACAGGGAAAATCGGTGGATTTGCTTTCTGAAGTATTCTTTGGAATAACTTCTCAGAAACGAAATTTACTGCTGCTCCTGTATCTAAAGTAACTTGCACAGTAATGCCTTCAATTGCCGCCTGAATTTACGCAACAGGTTCAGTGATATGTTCCTCTTGACAAGGCATCATATCCTGCTGAAGGTCTTCTATTAATAATTTGCCATCACTGTACCGAAAAAAAAGTGACGCTTGAATTTTCGTCCGTGGAAACTTCCTCGACTACACCGTCGGGGCTTCTGACAGTCGAGTTCAGTTTGACGATTGTCCATTATTAGTAGATGTCTGCTCCGTTACGTCAGTTATTTTTGGTGGTTGATTTCTCCATTCATTTGCATTAGCATTTGGTACCCAACCTGAAGCTTGTGGTTGTTTGTGATATTCTTGGGTTGGTTGCTGATATCGGCGTTTTTGCTGATAACTCCCTTCTTCATAGTGTTATTTTCTCATCTTATTATTCTTCCTCAGTTTCCGTTTATATGTTTCTTCACATTGTTGGTCATGATTACACTGGTCGGGATTTTCGTTATCAAATTTCACGTTTTTTCTGGAACTAATTCACCTGTGGGTTTGGTGAATTGTGTGCAAAAGGTTTGTTTGCATACTGTTTGTTGTTACTATTGTATTTGTTAGGTTGGTAACTTGGTTGGTTATAGCGCACACGTGATTCTTCGAACAGAATGTCTATTGAATCCAATGTGGCTAGAAAATCTTCCACATGTTGTTCAGGCACACGTAGAAGTTTTCCTTAACTTCAAGTGGAAGTTTGCTCTTTAATATTCGAATGATATCCTGCATCGGGATTGGTTCATTCCAGTATTTGCTTTTATTTATATACTTCTCGAAATACTTTCTTAAAGATCACTTTTGAAAGAAAAATGTTGTGGGTCAAAAACTGCCTTATGTAGTCTTTCTTGTACTCCCTTATTCCAGTATTTGTGCAAGAAAGCGCGTTCAAATTGGTCATAATCTAGACACCAATCGGATGCTTCTGACGCCCACATCGATCCATCTCCAAGTATGAATCCTGCAACGTACATAATTTTTTGTTGCTCAGTCCACATTCGGGGCAATATCCCTTTAAATTGCTTGATAAATTCCACGGGATTGATCGACTTCCTTTCGGGAATAAATATCTTGAATTGACGATATTCAAGCATTTTTTCTTCATTCACAGTCACAGGTGTATTCTGGTGGCTACTTCGCGGTGAATGATAATCTCGATAATTTGTTTCTGGTTGATTACGTAAATATGCACCAATACATGGATACTGTTGCATGGATTCGGTTTCACTGGTTTTATCAGGAATAATGTCTGCTTTTGATAAACTGCAAGTAGTATGTGCCCCTCTAGTATTAACTAGACCCTGCTGGCATGCTTTTAATGTATTTTGTATCTTTGCTTTCCAAGCAGGAAATTCATCTCCTATATTCTCCTTAATCTCTTTAACTTGTGCTTTAAGTTGTTCTTTTGCAGCTTCGTTGTTAACTTGCACGTTAGAAACCGTTTCTTTCAAGGTTTTGTCAACATAATTTCGCACTGTCTCGGTTTGCTCTTTCGCCCAATCTTCAATGTCCTTAGAGAATGCGATCTTATGTTCATTAAAAGTTTCTCTAAGAGTTTCTCGCCTTCGAGACTGAGAGTGTCTATCCTCCGAGTAAGCTCAATGACAGCTTGCTCGTTATCCTTAATTGTATTCACGTCTTGCGCAATAGTGTTCTGTACATGAATAACTTCTTGCACTTGATGATTTAGTGTATCTTGACGACATAAGACGTCTTTGTATTTGTTTGTTAATTCCTGATACTGTTGTTCTTGTGTAACTATGAGTTGTGCCTGACTGGCAATCAAGTGACTCTGCTTTGTTTTCAAACTCTGGAATTTTTCAATAATCTTATCATTTATTTCTTTTACTTTATTAGATTGCTCCTGAGCCAAATTAAATTGCGCACTCTCCAATACATGGAAACTACGATTCATGCCATTTGCAAACGTGGATTGCGTGGTTTCCTATGCTTTAATCCCTTGTGTTATGACAGTCAAACCTGACATCAGCTGGGATAACAAATCGGTATTCTCAGCAATTGGCGATTGCACTGGGCTTAATGAGGATTGTACCGACACAGTTTTCGGTACAGTCATTTCGTTTTCGCACGCGTCTGTGTCAGAGATGAAATTCGTGTTGTTTGTTGGTTGCTGCATATTTCTCTGGACTTCTTTCGACATATGAATGTCGGAACTAGCAACCGTTTGTGTCGACGGTTTGAGCGCATTAATTACTGCTGGTTGCTCAGCCGTAATCGACATATCGCTAACTACGGCGGTATTAAACTCTGTGACACTACTTGACGATGCATTCACACTATTTAATTCATTTTATGGCATTGTGATGCGTGCTTGCTTATTGGCTTTGAACATAGATCTAGTTATCACCATGTAAATGAGCAATTGACAGTTTCTCCTCTAAATAAGTCCTACCAAAGTGACTATTAAATTTTACACACGCAGAAAAAGTTAATGTCCTAATGCTGTTAATGTACACTTTACAATGTGACACAAACACAGTACATAGATAACACATAAAATATTGTCTTACTGTATCTACTGAAATACTGGAATTCTAGTAAAAGTAATGTAGCAACACTATTTATACCTAGAAAATTAATACATGAAAGGTCACTACAATGCATAAATGCTCAAGAAAGCTAGTAATTAAAATGTTCTGGACTTTTTGAAGTTTCTGCTCGTTCTCTTCACAAGATACTCCCGCACATTCAGTTAGCATGAAACATACAAAGGACCATAATGTAGTTACTCTATAAAACTAGACATATATACACACAATGAAACATTAATTACTAAATTACTAACATAGTTATATTGCAGGTTCACTATGAGTGTTGTATCAGGATCGTGTCCTGTCACGGTCGCCATATATAAAGACTCCTTTGAAAAAAAAAAGAAAATTTTTTTTGTATGTTCACTGTTGAGGGTAAATACATACAGCGTACACAGGGCGATGTGTGGAACTGATAGCGATTACGCGCTTCCGCTGTTGTAGAAATCTGCTCCAGGTGCTGCAGATACCGTGTTGAGCTGAAAGTGGTAACCAAAGTACGGAGAAATATTCTTCGGGGCTCTGTTGCATAGCAATCAGATTGCTTTCAGTTCTCAGAAGTGTCCAGGTACTATTGTGGATTTGAATGGTGCATGAAGTGACTTCTTTTCCGAAGAAAACATCGAACTATTTCACTAGAACTGAACGCTCCCGTCGGAACTGTTCTCAAGCTGGTGTTTATTAGTAAATCACAATAGAAATATATCGCTGGGTGTATAACAACACGTACCTTCTTGAAATGAACATTATTTTATTGTTCTATTAACTGATTTCCTTCCATATACACCTGTATTTTACAATGTGAATTAAAAACTCGCAATGGCGTCGATTTTTACATCACAAGAATGGCTCTCCTCTCCTAAAACTTTTTTTTACTCTTAAGAAGAACAAAAGTTCTATCTCCAAAGAATAATTATGTGAGCGCTGACCGCCACAGAGTAATAAACAATGTCTTTGTCTCTCTCTCACACTGTCACAGCAAGTTACGCTGCATGATACATCATAGCAGCATTAGAAAAACTTATAACTAATACAAAATCAAGTGAGATATTAATAAACAAAACGAAATTAAATATTTAGAAAGAAGGAAGGAAGAGAATTGAATATAGAAGAGATAGGTATAATATTGCCTGGTTTTGGCGGCGGCTCGGGTCTTGGAATGACCCTCAAGACGCTGGCCATCGCTCACCATGTCTTTAACATCTACCATCCTAAAAACTAAATTAACTATAAGAGATTAGGGTACGTTAAAGCTAGAAACTAAGACTAAGACCTCCATGTCCAGCGTGCTAAACTATTTACGATATACAATAGAGAGGTAACTGATTTTGTGCTTGGCTCAAAGTTGCTAATGAAAGGGTTCTTGTGGTAATAGTAATAAAGGTAATGACGCTAACGGGTTGTGTTGAGCCTACAAGGCTCCTAGTAGAGTACATCAGGCGCAAGCACCTCCCGGCCTCGCCGACAACACGATCTGAACGGTGGTTTTCCCCAATCTACCATAGGTAGAACAACACAACACACAGTCCCTCAGCGGAGAAAATCTCCGACCCAGCCGGGAATCGAACCCGGGCCGTTAGGTATGACATTCCATAGCGCTGACCACTCAGCTACCAGAGTCGGACGTGGACTGTTGATAATTGCCCTAGACTGCTAAGGTGCAGTATTTGTATCTAGTGAAATTCAGAATTTTCAGCGTTCTGGGGTAAAATAATTGTTTTATTGCAGTTACGAGGGTAAGTCAATCATACTGCTGCCAACACTGCTGAAACGCTCCAGAATCTCAGATTTGAAGTACTGGATCATCCTCCATATACTACTGATCTTGCCCCTTCTGACTGTCACTTGTTTGGTCCACTCAAACAGGCATTAAGGGGCCGTCGATTTGCCTCGGACGAAGCAGTGAAAGAAGCGGTGCATTCCTGGTTCTCAGTTCAACCGAGAACCTTCTTTTACGAGGGCATCAGGAAGCTTGTACAACGATTGAAATGCAAGGAGACTATGTCGAAAAATGATGTTCTTTTAAGTTTCCTATTTGATTACAATAAAATTTTATAACTACATGGCGGATAATAATTGACATACCCTCGTATCTTTAAATATTTTTTATGCTGAAGTATTATAATCTTGAGTTTTCTTAGAAAAAAAGGGGTGAACAGATCTGCAGAAGGTTTAAGTGGTGAATTACTGTTGTGTTTTATGTGGTTACTGTCTAATTTGATATAACACTAAAATCAGGCTATTAGTTTTCCAGGCTGGGCTAGTTAGCCATATTTTATGCTGACCCACCTCCTGGTTGTCCAACTGGGCAACAAATCGTTCTGGTGTGTCAGTAAAGTCATGGTTTATTATGGTTATTGTGACACTCTGTACGGTATTTTCTTAATTTCTGTTTCTCGTCAAATTTTCCCTTGCCTGGCTTGCTCTTTGGGAATCAAGCCTCAAACTGTATAAAAATGAAGGCTTCCAGCAGTCAGACATTCACTAAATTTCACCAATTAAACACTACAATAGTTTGGTCTTTGGGATTGTGGCTACTTTACCAAACGTTTAGGCCTCTACAAGTCTCCCCCCTGGGGGCCTGGGGGTTAGAATAGGCCTAAGGTATTTCTGTGCGTTGTAAGAGGCGACTAAAAGGAGTCTCACACCTTTCAGCCTTTATGTTATTGTCCCCTGTAGGGTTTGTCCTCCATTTTTCAAAATTTTCCCTATGAGCGAGCCAATTCGGGAAGGGCACGTTACATGGTGCATCATGTCCATTGTGCATTGAGATCTTTAGCCCACTTTCTAATTGTGGCATTGCAGTCCTGCTCATCCTCCACCTCTTGAGCAAGGACACCTTCCTGGGTGCGTTTTCCTCCATCCACTACGCGATGTCGTTTTCTGCGCTGACAAGGAGCATGCAATTCTTTGCACCTCATATCCAGCATGGTAGCAAGTACGTTGTGGTGGGGCCACTATGTACCCTGACTACACAGGGTTCGTTCTGCTGATGCCTGCGTTGTTAACTTCCCACATATGCGAAGGAGTAGATGCCCATCACCCTGGGGCATCAGGACTCCTGACAATGGCCATCCTGCCAGGTGACCTTTGCTGCAGCTGGGTGTCACCCATGGGGAAGGCCCCTGGTCGGAGTGGGTGGCATCAGGGTTGATGACATGTCATGGAGTGTACCACATCATCACTTGCTGGTGATCAAACACCAGCAATCTCTAAGCATTCCAAGTCTCAGTAAAATGCAAGGAAGTATGATGCTAAATTGTTCCCCTCCCTGGCCACACCATGGTAGGAACGCCAGGCTAAGAATGGCAATGAACCTTATTCACCCCAGTACCTTGATTTACGAGAGCTGATGGAGGCGCCTTTGTCTCGATGAAGCCTCAGTTTTTTGTAGAGCATTTAGAGGATAAGTTTGGGGAGGTGGAGGGATTGTCTCAAATGTGGCCAGGGTCAGTCTTGATAAAATCGGCATCCTCTGCCCAGTCACAGGCATTACTCGCTTGGGACAAGCTGGTGGATGTTTTGCTACCATCATTCCTCATAAGAGTTAAGTAATGTCCAGGGTATTATAGTCAATGAAGTTAAGGAATTCTGCTACCTAGGCAGTAAAATAACCAATGACGGATGGAGCAAGGTGGACATCAAAAGCAGACTCGCTATGGCAAAAAATGCATTTCTGGCCGAGAGAAGTCTACTAATATCAAATACCGGCCTTAATTTGAGGAAGAAATTTCTGAGGATGTACGTCTGGAGTACAGCATTGTATGGTAGTGAAACATGGACTGTGGAAAAACCGGAACAGAAGAGAATCGAAGCATTTGAGATGTGGTGCTATAGACGAATGTTGAAAATTAGGTGGACTGATAAGGTAAGGAATGAGGAGGTTCTACGCAGAATCGGAGAGAAAAGGAATATGTGGAAAACACCGATAAGGAGAAGGGACAGGATGATAGAACATCTGCTAAGACATGAGGGAATGACTTCCATGGTACTAGAGGGAGCTGTAGAGGGCAAAAACTGTAGAGGAAGACAGAGATTGGAATACGTCAAGCAAATAATTGAGGACGTAGGTTGCAAGTGCTACTCTGAGATGAAGAGGTTAGCACAGGAAAGGAATTCGTGGCGGGCCGCGTAAAACCAGTCAGTAGACTGATGACCAAAAAAAAAAAATTATATTCCTCAGGGACATTCTTTTGCAGTCTGACAACGAGCTGCGCTCCAACATAGAGTGACACGGAGTTCATTTCATCTGGTGCATCCATCAAGGTCTGAGGGATAATCAGGTTGCCACCAGTCCCTTCATCTTGGCCTTTGAGGGTGACACATTACCTGAGAAGGTCAAGGTGATGGTCTACTGCTGTGATGTCAAGCCATATATCCCTCCCCAAATGCGGTGCTTTAAGTGCTGGAAGTTCAGCCGTATGTCTTCCCATTGTACTTCCAGCATCACATGTCGAGATTGTGGACGTCCATCCTATCCTAATACTCCATTTTCCCCACCTCCCATCTGTGTCAACTGCAGTGAGCATCATTCCCCTTGCTCACAGGACTGCAGTATTTTTCAGCGAGAAAGGAAAACCGTGGAATACAAGACCCTGGACCAACAGATCTACACTGAGGCTAAGAGGAAATTTCAGCGCCTACCTCCTGTGGCTATGACCTCCTCTTATCTGCCGATAAGAGAACAGTTGTAGCACTATCAGTTCTGCGAGTTCCAGTCGGCTCTCAGAGCTGGAAGACTACACTTGCCTCTTTGATGGTGGGGGGACACTTCCCTCCCTGTTGCTCTCACACCACCAGCCTCAGGAGCACTGTCCCCCAGACATCAGGGACACCAGTCCCCACTTCTCAGCCAGAGAAGCGTAAGTCTTCTTCGGCTCCTCCCTCTAGGAGGGGGTCCCTTGTGTCACTCCCTTCCCAGAATTCTGCCAGTGGGAAAGATGACACCCACCAGTGGCTGAAGTGCTCAAAAACAGCTGGTCGTAGGGCTTCACGATTATCATCATTCCTAGCCAGAGAAACCCAAGAATCAGGGAGAGAGATCCAGAAAAAAGTCCCCCAAGAGAAATGTGGTGGCACCCACACCACTGCTGCCTTCAAGCTCTGCGGCTGAGAATGAGGCGAAGATTCTGACATCTGGTAAGGACCTAGATCTCGTTAGACCCTCAGACACGATGGATATAACTTGTTCAGGAAATACGTCAATGGCAGCAGGTGACCCTGAGGCGTACACTACCTCGTTGAGTGATTCATGCCTTCCCAGTCTCACGGTCACGTCATCCTCCAGTGGAATTTCGGCGGTTTTTTCCATCACCTGCCTGAGCTATGGCAACTGTTAAGCTTTACACCTGCTTTCTGCACTGCCCTCCAGGAAACCTCGTTCCCAGCAATGCAAACCCCTGCCCTTCATTGCTACAGGGGATATTTATTACAAGAATCGTAGCGAATATAATAGAGTGCCAGGTGGAGTTTGCGTTTATCTCCTGAACTCGTTATTAGTGAACCTGTGCCCTTCAAACTCCTTTTCGAGCTGTGGCTGTCAGGATACGGAAGACGCAGGAAATAACTGTCTGGAACGTATATCTCCCTCCAGATGGTGCTGCGGTACCCCTGAAGATGTTGGCTGCACTGATTGATCAACTCCCTACACCTTTCGTACTTTTGGGAGACTTTAACGCCCAAAACCCCTTGTTGGGTAGCACCATGCTTGCTGGGTGTGACAGAGACGTCGAAAATTTACTGTCCCAATTCGACCTCTGCGTCTTGAATTCAGTGTGGCTCTTGGTAGTTACTCGGCCATTGATTTATCAATTTGCAACCCGGAACTCCTCCCATATATCCACTGGAGAGCACATGAAGACCTGTGTGGTAGTGACCATTTCCACATCTCTCTGTCACTCCCCAGCGTCATACCCACAGGTGCCTAGCCAGATAGACTTTAAACAAGGCAGACTGGGTAGCCTTCACCTCTGCTGTCACTGTTGAATCTCCCCCATGTGGTGCCATTGATGTTGTGATCGATCTAGGGTGCCCCCAGCGGAAGACAGTCCCTTGGTGGTCGGTAGAAGTCACTGAGCCAATTAACGAGCGTCAGCGAACTCTACAGCGGCATAAGCGGCACCCCACCCTAGAGCACCTAATAGCCTTTAAGTGGCTCCATGTCCGCCCCCGGTAGCTGAGTGGTCAGCGCGACAGACTGTCAATCCTCAGGGCCCAGGTTCGATTCCCGGCTGGGTCAGAGATTTTCTCCGCTCAGGGACTGGGTGTAGTGTTGTCTTAATCATCATCATTTCATCCCCATCGACGCGCAAGTCACCGAAGTGGCGTCAAAACGAAAGACTTGCACCAGGCGAGCGGTCTACCGTGACGGGAGGCCCTCGTCACATGCCATTATCATTAGTGGCTCCATGCCCCTGCTTATAAAACGAGGGAAACAGGAGTGTTGGGAGAGGTTCGTGTCGACCGTTGGGTGCCATACATTACCTTCCCCAACTCTGGATCAAGATCAGATGTCTTTTTGGGTACCAGACCCCAACAGGTGTCACTAGCGTTACCATTGATGGCGTCGTATCTACCGATGCAAACACGATTGCCATGCACTTTACTGAGCACTATGCTCGAGCCTCTGCATAGGAGTATTACCCCTATCCCCAGCCTTTTTCATTATCAAATGGCGGGTGGAAGTGAAAGTCCTCTCATACACTACATGCAACAGTGAACCGTATAACGCCCCATTTACAGAATTGGAGCTCTTTAGTCCCTTGCACATTGCCCCAGCACAGCTCTTGGGCCAGATTAGATCCAAAGTAAGATGCTTAAACATTTCTTTTCTGATTACAGGCGACGTCTCCTCGTCATCTTCAACTGGATCTGGTGCGATGGCGTCTTTCCAACGCAATGGCGGAAGAGCACCATTATACCTGTGCTCAAACCTGACAAAAACCTGCTTGATGTGGATAGCTATCGGCCCATCAGCCTCACCAACGTTCTTTGTAAGCTGCAAGAACGTATGATGTGTCGGCAGTTAAGTTGGGTCCTAGAGTCATGTGGCCTACTGGCTCCATGCCAGGGCGGTTTCCGCCATGTTGCCTCTAGCACTGATAATCTTGTGTCCCTCTAGTCTGCCATCCGAACAGCCTTTTCCAGACGCCAACATCTGGCTGCCATCTTTTTTTGACTTAAGTAAAACATACAACACGACCTGGCGGCTTCATATCCTTGCCACATTGTATAAGTGGGTTCTCCAGGGCCTGCTCCCGATTTTTATCGAAAACTTCCTGTCGCTCCGTACTTTCCATGTCCACGCTGGTGCCTCCCATAGTTTCCCCTGTATTCAGGAGAATGGCGTTCTGTAGGGTTCCGTATTGAGGGTATCTCTATTTTTAGTGGCCATCAACGGCCTAGCAGCAGCTGTAGGGTCGTCAGTCTCCCCTTCTCTGAATGCAGATGACTTCTGCATTTCGTATTGCTCCTCCAGTACTAGTGCCCTTCGATGACCTATGGTGGCTGGCTTTGTTTAAGAGGCTCAGACACCTGCAGGCTGTACAACAGTTTTTTGGACTATTGTAGAGACAGAATGGTCGTTTGGCACATGGATAACCAGAATATAATCAAATGTGTTACAAAAGGCTGTCCAAAAGGGTCAATCTGCGGCCCCATCTTCTGGGACATAACGATAGAACCGCTCTTACAGCTACTAGAGGAGCACAATTTGACAGATGGAGTTGTCGCCTATGCTGATGACCTGCTTGTGGCAGTGTCAACAAATAACTGTGCCCAGCTAGAAGACAGAGCCAATGGAACACTACGTACAATAACCCAATGATGTACAAACAACAAACTCTAGGTACCTGAAAACAAAAAAACCTACACATTGTTAAAGGGTATCTTGCACAGGAACCCAATAATCAAAATCGGGGACACAAACATAAAAAGATCAGTAGTTACATGCTACCTTGGAGTATACATGGACGAACGACTGAACATTCATGAACACATACGAATATGCACAGACAAAGCAGAAAAGATACTTCATAAACTGGTAAGTTTAAACTCGGAACAATTCTAACTACCTCTGTCAGTTACACGGATATACCATTGTGCTCTCTTCGAGTCAGTACTGTGCTTTGCTGCCAGCACGTGGGCCCAAAGACTAAGTCTTTCCACCAACAGAACTGTCGTACGTCGTGGGCAAAGAAGCGTCTTGCTTCGATTAATGGGGGCTTTCAGCACAACATCAGTTGATGCACTGTGCATTGTGGTGGGAATCTATCCGATAGATATAAACACCAGCTACCGTACCGAGCGAGGTGGCGCAGAGGTTAGCACACTGGACTCGCATTCGGGAGGACGACGGTTCAATCCCGTCTCCGGCCATCCTGATTTAGGTTTTCCGTGATTTCCCTAAATCGTTTCAGGCAAATGCCGGGATGGTTCCTTTGAAAGGGCACGGCCGATTTCCTTCCCAATCCTTCCCTAACCCGAGCTTGCGCTCCGTCTCTAATGACCTCGTTGTCGACGGGACGTTAAACACTAACCACCACCAGCTACCGTGCGGTAATGTACTGGCTTAAGATGGGGGACTAGACCAGGTTTGGCAGGTCACTGGAGTACCGTATGTGACAACACGCCAGCTCAAAGCATGGCGAGCGGACACCTGGCAGAGTGAGTGGGACAACAGCGATAGGGGCCGCCAAGGCTACAACTTCTTCCCTGATATCAGGGAACGACTAAAACTAAAGCATATCGATCCCAACCGTGGTATGGTACACTTCCTCACAGGCCATGGCCCTTATCCCACCCAACTGAACCGCGTGAGTCTGCGACAGACTACTAGATGTACACGTGGGGAAGAAGGTTCCCCAGAACACATTGTCCTTTTCTGCGGGCAACGCAAAAACATGAGACACACACTACATGTCAACCACCTGAACACTCAAAACGAACTGTACGCCATACTACACGACCAGGACCAGTGGAATGAACACACTGACTGACGAAACCTCCAAGATCCTACATACAGAATACCTACGTAACAGACCCTACAGAACGCAAATCGGTGTACGTAGAAAGCAGAGTGCCCATGGGATGGACAACAGCACTGACACCTCTAGTCAAGAAGATACGGATACTGACCTTGGCAACGACACAGATCTTGAGGCGTTTCAAGCTGGTAACCCATAGTGGCATCCTGCGTGACAGTACAAATGGTCCAGAAAAACCAATACAACGTTCATATGATCAAATACATCTAAACAAAACAACCAGCACCACAACTGTACATATGTATATATTAAGCAGCACCTCCATGTCCAACGAGTGGTGAACAGCAATCGAGAAGGAGCTTTAAGGCAAGTTACCCTTCAAGGGACCTAAGCCACCTGGTGAGTGGCGACGCACACCCTGGACAGAAGGATCTTAATTGTGGTCCCTCTTAGCTAAGCCCAACCCGACAAATATATTAATGTAGATCGGGGGAAACCACTGTCCAGGCTGGGCTGTTTTGCGTATCCGGGAGGTACTAATCTTTTTTGTTGTTATGGTATCTTAAGGGTTGCAGATATAGAAAAGGAATCGTGAGTGGCACCCAAATGGTCCAAAAAAGCCGATACGAGGTGGGTATGATCTAACACATTCAAACAAAATAAACTCCACCACAATTGTATATATGTAAATATTAAGCAGCACCACCATGTCCAACGAGAGGTCAGTAGCTTAAGAGAAGGAGCTTGAAGTTGGCTAACTCTTCACGGCCTGGACAGAAGGATCTTAATTGTGGCCCCTCTTAGCTAAGCCCAGCCCGACTGATACATTAATGTAGGTCAGGGAAAACTACTGTCCAGGTTGGGATGTTTGCATATCCGGAAGGTGCTAATCGCCGGACTGCTGACCAGAACGAGCTATGTAGGCTATACATGGAGCGCCCGTCTTTCGTTTTCTTACTTTTTGTCCTCGTGTTAGTTTAAGAATGGTAGACATAGAAAAGGAATAGTGAGCGGCGGCCAGCGACTTGAAGTTCATTCCAAGGCCCTGGCCGCCACCCACAACCAGGTGGCGGGAACTTCTCATACTATACTCTTTCCTACCTTCTTTTTAAATTCTTCTTAATTACCAATTTTTCTTTTTTTTTGTATTTCGTCTTCCTACTTCTATTACATTAGTTCTAAAGATCTTTAAAATGCTGCACAAGACAACTGTACAGATATCAGAACAAATACAGCCCGTCTCCACGTGGCGGGACACGGGCAGCGGTGTGAGTGGGGACGGGAGTAGGGGTGGTATCATCAGCCACTCTGGGCCCCGAACACAGTCACAGCGGCCAAGTGGCATATACAGACCCACCGTAAGAAATTAGAGGGTGGGTCACGAAGAACAAGCAGAAAGTGAAAAAAAGTACTGGTGTTGCTGAGCGGCGCCTACAGGGAGCCATTCACAAGGCGCAGTCATGGACTATAGCCCATGGCTTCCAGTTTTCAGCCTCGAAGTCGTGTGTCATGCAGTTCTGTCGCCGTCGTACCGTTCATTCGGAACCTTAACTTTATCATAAATACGATCCACTCACTGTAGTGGAGACGTATCGATTCTTAGGACTGGTTTTCGACGCCCAGTTGACTTGGCTACCTCACCTTCGTCAGCTTAAGCAGTAGTGCTGGCAGCACCTCAATGCTCTCCGCTGCCTGAGCAACACAAAGTGGGGTGCTGATCGTTCTACGCTGCTGCAGTTCTACAGAGCCCCTGTTGAATCCTGTCTTGACTATGGGAGTCCGGTTTACTGTTCGGCGGTGCCCTTAGCGTAGCGTTTCCTCGACCCAGTGCACCACTGTGGCGTTCGCATAGCGACGGGAGCTTTTAGAACGAGTCCGGTGACCAGTCTCCTGGTGGAGGTCGGAGTCCCTCCATTGCGGATCCGACGTGCACAACTGCTCGTCAGTTATGTTACACGCATTCGTAGTTCTCCTGAGCATCCGAATTACCGCGTCCTTTTCCCACCCGCGGCAGGTCATCTCCCGCATCCGCGGCCGAGGTCAGGGCTCACGATTGCGGTTCGCGTGCGATCCCTTCTCACTGAAATCCTTCCCTTTACCGCCTCTACTTCATTCACGTAGACCTCCATGGTATACACCTCAGCCGAAGCTTCGTCTGGACCTTTTGCATGTCCCTAAGAACTCCGTTAACCCCGCCGCTCTCCGTTGCCACTTCCTCTTGATTCTTGACGTGTTCCGTGCCTCTGAATTGGTTTACACCGACGGCTCGATGGCTGATGGTAATGTTGGCGTCGCCTGTGTCCACAGAGGCCACATTGAACAGCATTCCTTGCCCGCTGGCTGCAGTGTTTTCACTGTAGAGCTTGTGGCCATATCTCGTGCACTTCAGTACATCCGTTCCTGTTCTGGTGAATCTTTTCCTCTCTGCTCTGACTCCCTGAGAAGCTTACAAGCTATCGACCAGTGCTACCCTCGCCATCCAGGAGTCCATCTCTGCCCTGTAACGGTCCAGTCGTTCAGTGGTGTTTGTGTGGATCCCAGGACACGTCGAAATCCCAGGCGACAAACTTGCTAATAGCTGTCCAAACAGGCTACGCGGAAACCGTTGCTGGAGATGGGCATCTCTGACCTGCGTTCTGTCTTACGCCGCAAGGTTTCTCGGCTTTGGGAGATGGAGAGGCACAACAAACTGCGTGTCATTAAGGAGACTGCGATTGTGTGGAAGTCTTCCCTGCAGGTTTCTCGCAGGGAATCAGTTGTCCTTTGTCGACTCCGCATTGGCCATACGTGGCTCACATACGGTTACCTCCTCCGTCGCGAGGACCCACCTCAGTGTCGCTGTGGCTCCCAAATGACAGTCTTCCACCTCTTGATGGACTGCCCACTTTTAGCCGCTCTGCGGTGGACTTTTAACTTTCCCAGCACTCTACCTTCGGTGTTGGGCGATGATGCCTGAACAGCAGCTTTAGTTTTACGTTTTATTCTTGAGGGTGGGTTTTATCATTTGATCTGAGTTTTAGCGCATGTCCTTTGTCCCTCTGTGTCCTCCACCCTAGGGCTTTTAGGGTGGAGGTTTTAATGTGTTGCAGAGTGGCTGGCTTCTCTTTTCATTCTCATGGTAAGCCAGCCATGGTAGTCTGCTTTCTTGTTTTTAATCTCCTCTCCCTGTTTCTTGCGTATCTCTGTGGTTTTCTTGCCCTGTTTTGTCGATTGTAGTGTTTGTTGTTCTTTTGTCGCTCTTCTGCTTCTTCCTTTCTCCTATTAATGTGCAGTACGTCGTCTTTGTTTTCTTCTTTCTCTTGGGTAGTTGTTCTACTGGGAACAAGGGACGGATGACCTCGCAGTCTGGTCCCTTTTCCCATCTTTTAAACCAACCAGCCAACTTACAGGTCTGCTTGCTATCACTGTTGTTATATTTGTCCTGTTCCTGATAGCCACCACCGTGGCCTAGTTGTTTGAAGTGGTGCCTTTACTCTCTTTAATTGTTTTGAATGAATTGTAAAATATCTAGATCTATTTCTGTGAAAGTGGTTTTTTTTTTAGGGAATGTTTGTAAGCCTTCTGGGGCTTTGTTTTGATCTTGATCTTGTTGTAAAACTTAAAAATTTCGAGTCAATTTTCAAGCCTTCTGGTGCTTGGTGATTATCTTTTTGATTTTGCTGTAACTTTTTTCTTTTTTAGGAGAGAATTGTAAATGAAATTCTAGGTCTTCTGGCGCCCATCGATTACGAAGTTCACGTCCGATTACGTTCGTAAATTATAGTATGTTCACATCAGTCCACAAAAACGGAAGTTGTATGTGATGAAACGTCATCAGACAAATTCAAAGCAGCTGCACTAACGTTGTGAACAGATCAACACAGCACCCCAACAACTCTCAAGCAAACGTATACATATAGCTGACAGAACTCGACAGCCTACTGTCACTAACATAGAACCGCTACAGATGTTAGGGGAAAATGGTGTACTTCACATCAGCCCACATGCGTCTTCGTTCGTTCAGAGGATGCTACAACTTAATTTTTTGCTTTGGAAAACTAAGAATTTTACTTCGAAATAGGTTTTCCAGCAGTTTCGTGGCCGTGATTGATTATACAACACGCCTGCGCTTTGAAGTCTTCTGCTGGCTGTGGAGGAGAGACGGTTCGTGTTACAACACATGCATCTTTCAAAAGCTGCCTTATTGCAAGATGAAGTGAAAATATTAGCAATGGAGCTAATATAATGTTTGGGTGACCTAGAATCTAGGTAGTTGCTAAATGTTGGTAGCTGGAATATCCATCTCTGGGAAGTGGGCCAACAATCACTTCCTACCTCTATAAATAAGTTTTACTGTTTTTGTCTAAGAGAGAGATATTCGGATGGAGAAAGGTTATGACATCGCTGCAGTCGTTCCATCAGAACACTTAATCCACCTTTTATAGTACAGTCCACAGGGGTTTTAGATGTTTGCGTAGCGAATTTTCCTGTTACAACACGTGCACCTTTCTAAAACTACCACGGTGTGATTGTCCAGGGCAGGAGCGGATGTGTGATCACAGCGGACTACTTGCCAGGTTTCGCTGACAGTCCGTTGTGGACCGCACTGAGTGTCGCAATGCTTTCGGAGGTGGTTTCCTTTGTGCAGGTCCCGCGCCAACAGCCCGATCTGTTGATCTAGCTCTGCGTAACCGCAGCTCCTCCTACCCCGAGGACCCTCTTGAGTCACCCGTAGGTGGCCCTCAGTTTGTCCTCTTCTTCCCGGAAGGACGGTGAAGACCCGCGCAAATATGTATCACTGACCGTCTGAACTGGCGGAAATACCATGACGTTTTTCATCGACAATGGGTCGACGAGCTTAGCTGTCTCAGAACCTGTCTTCAGAACATGTGCTCACATTCTTCATCAACTAAAATTATTTTGCGTGAGTTGCGCTGTTGTTTACTAAAACTCATACCAAATCTTTCTGTTAAGTTATGGAATTCTCAAAGTCACTATCAAACTCAGAACTGTAAATGATGCACATATATAACTCGGATAGCATCCGGCAGATATATAGGCTGTGAACGTATATCATTTCCTGCATGTGCAGCGCTTGAAACTCCGCTCGAATGCGGCGGTATACGATTCACAGAATTTCCACATCAACTCATATTCAAGTTCCAGCATAGGTAAGTGAACAGAGTTCGTCACAAAGTGCACCAATGTCCATTCAAATTAAACGATCTGCGCACTCAAATCGGTGAAGAATATTCATTACGAATGGGAGTACTCGAAATCGAATGACGAGGGGTAGTGGGACCTACTACTATGCTTGAGCCCTGCCATAGAATATCTAAATCGCTTCCGACGAATGTTTGTAACAACATATCTGCACAGGAGAACTTTCTACCATTTGCTATAATGACTGTAAGGTGTGAGAAATTCCGTAACCCTGTGCAGATACTACAGAATCGGTTCTTCGTAACATTCTCGGTTTTCTACCGAAGTCATGGAATTAAAAAAAAATTCTCCATAAGGAAATATGATGGGAAATCCTTCATTTTCGTAAGTCGCCTCTACTGTCTATCGTATTCTCGTGTTTCGAATGTGTCGTATATATTTGATCTGAATATCAGGATCCAAACATTGAGCAAAATCTAAGACGCGCGATTACAACAATAAAGCAAATCTCCTCCTGCCAAACACTGTCATAGCACAGGTCACCCTACGGAATATAAAGACACAAAGAGTATACCACTCACTCTCAGCTATTGGCATGCTGTTGTTGAGGGATCAGTTGCAAATAAATTAGCAGTGCGCTCTGTATGTGCAAAAGTAAACTTACGACATCGGTCAGCCTCTGTTTATGGCGGTATTAGTGTCTGCTATGTTCGTGTGTGCGTTATCTTACTGCAAACCCCGCTTTTAAACCCTCTTGCGCAGCGCTTTTTGCTGTAATTATGTCTTGAAAATAACATGGTATAACACCGATGGTTGTTGAAGACGTTATCCCGCTAACATCCAGGATAGATTCAACACTCATAACCCTGGCGTAATGTTACCCAGTACGATTAGTGGGGGCTGGCGTAGAAGGACTGCAGTGTTTGACTCAGGTACATACTTTAGTTAACAATTCACTACATGTTAGTCACTGTTGCCGGAAGATGTATTTGTATGTGCTCTGAGTCAATATAACTCGTCAGGTAAAATTTTTCGAACGTTCCTTTCTCCTCAAGTTCAGCAACTCTGTAATAAAGTGCTTGAGGCATTTTACACAGCACAGTCGGAAGTGGATGCAGCAATCAAGTCAGTATGCAGACAGGCCTTTTGATACGACGTAGCAGAGCACTGAATTGCCTCCTCCGCCTACACCACTCTATAAACCTCATCTAACACTTCTTCTGTGTACTTGTTCAACTATCGTCTTGCGTATGATCGCGTTAATGAAGAAAAGACACACAAACCACACAGGCGTGAGCATTTTTTAAGTTCCTTTTATTAAATTACAAAGGGATGTGGTTTTGTGTGTGCGGGGGGAAGGGTGGGGCGGTCTCCAGAGAAACGTGGTCTAGTTCCGTTCTAACAGCTTCTGCCTATGCATGTAATCGTAAGTAATGATATGTGGTGCAATATAGAATTTCGTTGTTATCTGCAGGATTTGAGGATGATTTAATTATGGATATTCTGATCACTCTCGAGGAGACAGAGGTCGATGCCGAGACCTAGGAGGAGGATACAGTCCTAAGTGAGTAAACGATTGTGTTTACTAACACAACCATTAACGGTTTCCTTACTTGAGGTTTGATTTATATCCACCACACCAGCCTATTTCTGAACTGTGTGTGCGTGTGTGTGTATGTGCGTAGAATTTAATCTCACATGCTTTGTGTCTATTTCACTTAAGATTGTGCCCTCTACTTCAGTGAGTAAATGTGATTCAAAAAATTCGGTGATACATAAATTCCGTCTGATCGATTAGCTGAGTGCCCAGTGCTATGAGTAAAAACCCTATCACTGCTTTGTAATGAACGTGCATGTGCTAGTTAAACATAGCTCAGATGCTGTATTTCAAACTCAACACGCCTATTAGAATCGGTTCCTAAACTGATGCCAGACACAGCACTGAACATTGTGATGATGATGTCTGCTGCATATAGAAAATCGTGTAGATTTTTAATGTAGAGTGGTTCTCATTGATGTTGAGTTGATATTTTATGCGCTTGGGACGAAGGGTGTGAGTCGTGTGGTAACAAATTCTCTGAGTGTTGAAGACAAGTTGCTGTATCTATACAGTATTCTTTGGGGTGGAAGGGAAAAGTATGCAAATGCGGTGTAGACGGCATCTAGGATAAACTCGCAGTGTTGTCTGAAAGCCCCATCGAATGTTCATTTATATGTACTTGCTGAAAAAGTGTCGCAGAGTTTATTAGAAAAGAGTTACTACCTTTTGTCGTCTTGTTGGTTCTGTTGTGCTAGTCTGCAACGTCGGAAATGGATAGTAACATAGGATTTGAGACATGTTTCATTGAAACCAAGTACAAAGGAACTATTTTGGGAAAATTCTCTTCGATAAGTAGTCTCCTTCCCTCCCTCCCTTACATCTTGCATTCCTCCCCTGCCGCAAAGTGTTTAACATTCTATAGCTTCTCTGCAGGAATGTGAGTCCAACTGACGAACACTTTGGGTTATGTTGAGTATTATGGAAACTGATCAGTTCAAATGGCTCAAATGGCTCTGAGCACTATGGGACTTAATGTCTGAGATCATCAGTCCCCTAGAACTTAGAATTACTTAAACCTAACTAACCTAAGGACGTCACACACAACCATGCCGAAGGCAGGATTCGAACCTACGACCGTAGTGGTCGCGTGGTTCCAGACTGAAGCGCCCAAAACCGCTCGGCTACACCGGCCGGCAACTGATCAATCTTCTTACTGACGCTGACAGCGTATATCACATTTAAAATTGTTTGCCCCTTCCCAAGAAGAACAGGAAGAAGAAGAAGATGTATATATCCTACACAGAGCGATTTTGTGATGTTGTTGCGGTCATTAAAATCTGTGGGTAATTGAAGTGCCACGAAAAAAAATAGAGGAGAAATTCTCCATCAAATTCGTTAAGGAACCATCTAAAAGCACTGTGGACTGTACCATATAAGGTGGAATAAGTGTTCTGATGGAACCATACTCGTAGAGTAGGAACTGACAATTTGGCTACTTCCCAGCTGTGCATATTCCAGCTACCAACATTCACCAACTACCTACAATCAAAGTAACCAAAACATTACAGTAGCTCTTATGCTACTGTTTTAACTTCTTCTTGCAGTATGATAGGTTTAGAAAGATGCGTGTGTTCTAACAGGAGATGACTCTCTCTTCCACAGCCAGCACAGCCTACCAAACTGCTGGAAAACCTATATCGAAGTAAAATTCCTAGTTATTCAAAGGCGAAAACCTAGCTGTACCCTCCTCTAGACGAACAAAAATGCTTATAGGTCAATACAAAGTACACCATTTCCCTGTCACATCTTGGATGTAAATAAAGTCGCTAAGTTTCATAATTGTAACGATTCTAAGTCAGTGGCAGGAGGTTGTCGAGTTCTGTCAGCTATATGCATATGTTTGCATGACAGTTGTGTGTGAAGTGGGCTGCGTTGATCTAGTATTCTGTTCACAATGCTAGTGCAGCAGGCTATGTAAGTCAAATTATATTTTGAGGTGAGAAGTATCACACTGGGATACAGGCTACATCAATCATGTATTTAGTTTTGTTTTAGAACAAGCGCTCTATAGTCCTGACTACTATTGGGCTCCCCGCGATTCACAGTTAGGGTATGTACATTTTAAATAAGCAGGTTTTGAATGTCTCGTCACTTTCCCGTGTATTTCCCCTCGTCGCTTTTTACGATGGAAGACTGAAATCTTGGGGCTGAAAAGAAATGAAGAATGTGTAGGATTTAAACTGTTATGTCTGAATGATGTGAGGGGATGGATGCTTTAAACTGTGAGATGTGAAGTGTAGTTGTTTAATGTTAAGTAGGGAAAGTGCGTTAACGTAAACACATTAATTATGTATTATTACCTGCACACCTTAGAGTGACATTTGTTTAAATGGTGCTGATGTCAATCGAGAGCCTTTCCAACCTGCCCATTGTTTGAGACCACACAACATACGCTTTGAACTTTAACGTTGAGCACAGTTAGCTCAAAGCCCGCATCCCAGCAGGTAGCACTTGTCATCTCACAGTGACTCTTTTGCTCTAGGGGCTTCAGCGACTGGTGGTTTGCCATCTCGGTGTTGTACGTGTGGAGGCTTGTGGCTGCAGGGTTGTGGCAGAGATGGCTGTGGTGGCATGGAAGACCCTATCCCACCCTCTACTTGGTGTTCAAGTGGAAACTGTTGGTGAACTGCTCACTCATGTCTAGGCCAGCGTTGGGAGTGAACCTTTGATGTCACAACGACCCACGGAGGTGGTGGGCAGGCGAGGTCTCAGAGTAGAGGTTTAAGGAGGCAGCCGCCCGGGGGGGGGGGGGGGGTCGGGGGGAGGGAGGTGGTCGGGGGGGGGGGAGCAGGGGTGGAAGACTTTTCCATCGCCCAGTGTTTGTTTAAATTATTACTTCATTGTATGCAGTAGAGGGAGAGGCTGACACTACCCTGCACGACATCTGTGCTGACCAAACTTAAACTGACACTTCTTAGGAGGGGGTAATTAGGGTAGACAGGATGGAATTACACACGCACTTACAAGAACATGTGACCCCAATCAGAAATCTTGAATTCAAAAATGACAATGCACCATCTTCGATTCTACACTTCAGCACAACAGGCTCACATCCAACGGAGCCATTTTGAATTCCGTCACACGATGCACTACTTCGCCCAGTGAGTTCATGGGTGTGCGCAGCAATTCCAAGCCGACCGTGCTGGCCGAGCGATTCTAGGCGCTTCAGTCTGGAACGGCGCGACCGCTACGGTCGCAGTTTGGAATCCGGCCTCGGGCATGGATGTGTGTGATGTTCTTAGGTTGGTTAGGTTTAAGTAGTTCTAAGCTCTAGGGGACTGAGGAACTCAGATGTCCCATAGTGCTCAGAGCCAATTGAACCATTTTGAGCAATTCCGAAGTGGCGTGTCAGTTTTCTCGTCCTGAAATACGGTTTTAGAGTTGGATACCATCCTCCACCCTCATAGAAAATGTTGTACTTTCCCATCAGATGTATTTCTTGCCTTTCTGTTCGCTAGAGAGCGAGTGCGAGTTGCCAGTAAGTATAAGTGTGTCTCATTGTTAAATGCTTTTGGCACCTGCGAGCTGCATATATGGACGAAGAGTTTAGTGGAGTATGACTACATGAAATAGCCACTGTCTATGTCACACAGGAATTTGTTGAGGTGAATTTTAGAAGCATAGCACTTGGACCTTTTCCATGGCCCGAACGTAAGTACTGAAGAAGGTGAACTTGCATCCTTAGTTCTTTTTTTTTTCAATTTCCATGCTGAATGTATGTGTGAACGTACATTCTGAATTCCTTGTACTACTCCCTGTGTTTGGTACGAAGTAGATCCACAGTATGCAGCGACCATACAGTGTAGCTCGTAGGGCGGAAAATACTTGTCAGACAAGTTTGCGGTATCGTAACCACAGGCGCACAGTTTGACATTCTCGTCAGAATTTGAATTTCATACCAATTTCTGCCTGTAAATAGTGTAATGGTTTTACGATATGGATACTGAGTTTTAATAAATAAATAATTTATTATTATTATTTTTATTGTGTCCTCTCAATGTAATTCACAATTGGCGGAAATTTCAACTTAAGGTGAAGATTTGAATTTCCCGCTAAAATTTGGATTTCTCGCCAATGGGGGGGACGGAGGAGGGGTTGCGCAGGGCTGAGAATTTCCCTGAGTGCTGGAGGTGTGTGAGGTAGGGATTAATTGAACAAGTTAATTAATTGGTTAGTTAATTTGATATCAATTTTTTACCAAAATTGTCTCAGTTTCTTCTCTGTCATACTACTGTTATTCTGTACTCAACAGAACGTTCTCCATCATGATCAAAGGCAAGCGTTTCCTGCTATTACTGATAAATGTGAAAGTTGTTTATGTATTACTGTTATTCTGTACTCAACAGAACGTTCTCCATCATGATCAAACGCAAGCGTTTCCTGCTGTTACTGATAAATGTGGAAGTTGTTTATGTATACAGAATCACGTTTTATGCAAGCTCGATGAAGTACTGAAGCGACGTTTGATATGTTTACGTTTTGCGTTTTTTTCTATTTTATTTTCGTTTTCTATCCCTTTATGATAAATTTTTAGTGCTTTTTACTCTTACTACAAGATCCGCCTGTTTCACGTTACGAATCGATAATTTCCGAGTAAAACCGGAATAAAACAGTGACAGTTGGCATAAATACTGTTCATTTTTAAGCAACAGACTGGAGTATAACAATGTTGAATAGAAATGTTTCGCGGGTTACGCAATTCATTGTAAGTTCTTACTCAGTTTCTAGATGGTTCACCACATCTGGTCTAGAAAAACCTAGTAGTACCCTGATCGCATACGCAAACAAAGCGATCGAAATGAAAACCTCTGATAGGCATGCACAACGCACCTGACGTACAGGTAACACTGTCACGATATTAACTGACAGAGGCTACTAGCTAAACTATCGGAGACTACGATTACTTATGATACTCTACGGTAGCCTGTGATAGTTTTACAACTCCAGCGCTAGCCAGTCGTGCAATTATTATGTTCTTAAGTTCTCCCATTATGGAATGACAAAACGTCGTCTTCCAATCACCTATTCTCCCTCTCGCAACATTCTGAGAATCACGGGGAAGTGTTTTAACTACCAATCTGCTATCTCCTCTTAAAACTTTTTGGGAAGCAGTCAGTGACCTCCGTTTCTTAACTGTCTTTTTCAGAACACCTCAGTCGTAGCTTTCATGGCCGTGAGACAGTAAAACTTTCTTTCACTCCACATGTCTTCTACGAACTCACTGGCCAACTCACAGCGCTGTTTGTGGGAAGCACACTCCCAGAAGGGACATGTTGTAAAACTTTCATTATGCGGGAGGCAAGCAGACTTAGGCTCCTCGCTGAGACAACCCGCAGTTCTTTGCTATCAAAATTTCTCGGTAATCAATGCTGCGTACGCCAGCGCGCCAACATTCGCAGCGTACCTACCTTCTGAGAAATGATTACGTCCTCAGACGGTGTTCCACATTTAAGTTGCCTGAGGGGTCCGCTGGGAGGGGCACAGGAGGGTGCGCTGACAACTGCCCCCCTCTCTCTGACAGAGCTACCTATTTATGGCTTTGGTTTGCACGCGAAAATTATATCTTTCATAATATTACGTATCCTACGTGTACCAATTACCAGTCACCAGATAAAAAAGAGATTAATAAAAATCACTTGATAACTCAATCATTGTCATAATCATTTAAATGAAAAGTAATCAGTTAATCGTCCTACACATACACGATGTGATCAAAAGTATCCGTACGCCTGGCTGAAAATGATTTACAAGTTCGTGGCGCCCTCCATCGGTAATGCTGGAATTCCATTTGGTGTTGGCCCACCATTAGCCTTGATGACAACTTTCACTCTCGCAGGTATACGTTCAATCAGGTGCTGGAAGGTTTCTTGGGGAATGGCAGCCCATTCTTCACGGAGAGCTGCACTGAGGAGAGATATCGATATAGGTCGGTACGGTTTGGCACGAAGTCGGTGCTCCAAAACATACCAAAAGTGTTCTAAAGGATTAAGGTCAGAACTCTGTACAGGCCAGACCATTTCAGGGATGTTATTGTCGTGTAACCACTGCGTCACAGGCCGTGAGTTATGAGCAGGTGCTCGATCGTGTTGAAAGATGCAATCGCCATCCCCGAATTGCTCTGCAGCAGTGGGAAGCAATAAGGTGCTTAAAACATCAGTGTAGGCCTGTGCTGTGATAGTGCCACCCAAAACAACAAGGCGTCCAAGCCCCCTCCATGAAAAACACGACCACACCATATCACCACCGCCTCCGAATTTTACTGTTGGCAGATGAAGTTCACCGGGCATTCCCCATATCCATATTGCTCCATCTGATCGCCACATTGTGTACCGTGATTCATCGCTCCACACAACGTTTTTCCACTGTTATCGTCCAATGTTTACGCTCCTTACACCAAGCGAGACATCGTTTGGCATTTACCGTCGTGATGTGTGGCTTATGAGCTGCCGCTCAACCATGAAATCAAAGTTTTCTCACCTCTCGCCTAACTGTCATAATAATTGCAGTGGATGCTGATGAAGTTTGGAATTCCTATCTGATGATCCGGATAGAATACTGCCTATTACACATTAAGACACTCTTCAAGTGTCGGCGGTCTCTGTCAGTCAACAGACAAGGCCGTCCTGTAAGCTTTTGTGCTGTACGTGTCCCTTCACGTTTCCACTTCACTATCACATCAGAAACAGTGGACCTAGAGATGTTCAGGAGTGTGAGAATCTTGTGTACAGACCTATGACACAAGTGACACCCAGTCACCTGTCCACGTTCGAAGTCCGTGAGTTCTGCGGAGCGCCCTATTCAGCTCTCTCGCCATGTCTAATGACTACTGAGGAGTACCTTATATGGAGTACCTAGCAGTATGTGGCAGCACAATGCACCTAATATGATACTTTTGATCACATACTGTAACTTTAACATCAGCTCTGATTTACATATCAAATAAAATGAAAACTGTCGGACTCGGAATAGATTTACTGTTTTCAAGCTACATTTTACAGATGAAAATATCTGCACAGCATATATTGTTGACAAATACTTGCACGCTAATATCGTGCTGGAGAAAGCTGATTCGAAATGCAAATCGTAAAACGAAATCTAATGAGGCAAGGACCCGACGATGTGTGACCAGACAGTGGGCGATCAATAATTAGGACTGAACCATCAACGCCTTTGGATATTCATCCAAAGCAGCTAAAGGCAAATGTAAATAAGACAGATCCAAGACTGAGATATAATGAAAAGTCTTAGTATAATACATAGGTAAATGAGTTACATGAGAGACCGCGTCAAAAGCATTCTTGAGTGCTGTTAGTCAACCCTTTAAGTGGAAGGAAAGGGGTGAAAATCTAAGGAAATAATATGAGTTTGGTCACAGAGACACTGAAGTTTTGTTGTAATTGCAGTACGAAAAATTTAAGAACTCGACTGCGGCGTGGTAAATGCAAGTGATGCAGTACAACTTCAGAATTACACCACCAACCAGAGAAGTGGTCATGTTCTACTTTACATAATTACCACACTGTCTTAAGAAGAAAGAACACTTGTTTATGACCATCCAGTCCTTTGATGGGACCTACTTGAGAGAAATAGGTTAGGTGTCGATGCAAGGTAACAGCCGTTCCCTTCCTTTCAATCCACAATATTTGAATACGTCATGAAGAATACCGCCCTACGGAAGTACTCAACAATCATCTAACCGCGAGAGATATACAGCTGCTAGTATAACTGAAAGAAGTTTCCTGCACCGGCCATTATTTACTTTAACTTTATTTCACGTACTACGTCGTTGCGACTGTGTAAGTAAAACGTTTCACGCATTAAATATTTTACTTACGGATGACTACATAGTCAAAACATCGTAAGACGATAAATAAAAATTAAAATGAACATAAATATACAATTTATTTCAAGAAGTTTATCACGGACGTGGACATTATTGGCACTAAATTATTTGATATTATAATGACAGTTCGGATGAAAGCGCTGACACGTCACAAGTATTAGGTTCTACCCAAGAAAGAAATAAACACGGCCATCGTAGCTGTAAAGCTTTGCGTTTAGTAGAACCGGATTTCCTTATTTGTAGACGAGCGCACCCGTTTGTCTGTTTCACAATGACACAGGAAATTATGAGATACATTTCCAGTCGATACCGATTAAGGATGAAGCACACCTAATGCATCTAGTTTGTGATGATTACTTGAATGTCGAAAGAATATTATGCAGTAATCTGACTGGATACAGGTTTTTTAACTTAAAATAATGTAATGTAATACAGAAATGGTATTAAAGATGTGGATGTGAATAATTTGACGTACTTACATCATGGTCAGTGAATGTCCAGAAAGAACTTAATACTCTGGCTTAAAATGCTGTGTGTAGCTAAAATCTCTTAGTACCTTTAACCTGTTTCAGTTTTGTATGGGTGCTACGCCTGTTCACGGGCGCCAGTGGAGCCTCAGCTGATGTGGCAAAGTGTGTGCCGAGCTGCGCCCGTAAAATAAATTGTTCCGGAAATGGACGTTAAGCCGACCTCGCTGTGAAGCTTCACGTCACCGCCGGCCACTTCACGTAATTTATTATGCAATTCACTTCATGTGCTTTGTTCCCACTCGCGGAATGTTTGTCGGGTGGAGAGCGAAAATTAAGAGCTGCATATTACGCCGTACAAATGAAGTTCAGGCGCTTTTTGCACACAAATGGCTTACGTGGTTTGCAATTACTTGCTGGTCAAATGGAAGTGGTTCTATCTTGTGTGCGGTGCCGAGAGCATAGCGAATTAAATTTGTTGCGGCTGCTGTTTTTACTCCACATTACTTGAAATATTTAATGTGCAATAATGTCTGGAATTATTCCAGAAATGTGTGTCCAATTTACGCAGAAACTCAAAAGCAAAAGATGAGCACGAAACTGTTTCCGACACTGAAATTAGTTTTCCAACGAAGCTGAGATTGGAGCCTGAAATTTAAATATATTCACCTACGTATATAGTCTTCAAGTCACTGTACAGTGCACGGCGGAGGGTAAATCGTACCATTATTGTTGATTTCCTTTCCAGTTTCATTCATGTCCTATGTCTCTGTAAGCGCCGCAGTCTCTCTTATCTTATTCTCATAACCACAATTTTTAAATCTAGAAAGATCCAGACCGGTCATTTCTTCATTAAGCTATACGAGGTACAAAATTTCATCGTCAGACTGAAGCTGTGGAAGACGGTGCACAAAGAAATTAACGATAGCAAAGATATACACACTAACGTAAGTACGCATCTTAGCATCAAAATGCAGAATTTTCAAGTAATATCGTACTTACATTTAAATTAAACTTTTGTTTCAAATTGTTGCCGTTCATCTAGGCTTACCTAATGGTACTATTATATTTCATCTGTTAATATTCAGTTATTATAATATGGCTACACTTGGCCCTACTCTTCTAGCATTTTAGGTTGTGCTAGTTGCAAACTAATAACAACAGAACTGTTATTACCGCCTAATAATACCCCATTACGTTTTTTTAAGTAAACAAATCCCTTAAATTGTAATATTAGCTTCTTTTTACTTCAAGATGTTGCCTCTAATCTAGGCTTACCTAAATGGTTCTGTGTATGTCATTTATTATATGTTGGACTACTATAATATGGCTACTCATGCTACTTCTGCGTAGATTGATACTCATTAACATTCTATTATGTGTTGTTGTTGTTGTGGTCTTCAGTCCTGAGACTGGTTTGATGCAGCTCTCCATGCTACTCTATCCCGTGCAAGCTTTTTCATCTCCCAGTACCTACTGCAACCTACATCCTTCTGAATCTGCTTAGTGTATTCATCTCTTGGTCTCCCTCTACGATTTTTACCCTCCACGCTGCCCTCCAATACTAAATTGGTGATCCCTTGATGCCTCAGAACATGTCCTACCAACCAATCCCTTCTTCTGGTCAAGTTGTGCCACAAACTTCTCTTCTCCCCAATCCTATTCAATACTTCCTCATTAGTTATGTGATCTACCCATCTAATCTTCAGCATTCTTCTGTAGCACCACATTTCGAAAGCTTCTATTCTCTTCTTGTCCAAACTATTTATCGTCCATGTTTCACTTCCATACATGGCTACACTCCATACGAATACTTTCAGAAATGACTTCCTGACACTTAAATCAATACTGGATGTTAACAAATTTCTCTTCTTCAGAAACGCTTTCCTTGCCATTGCCAGCCTACATTTTATATCCTCTCTACTTCGACCATCATCAGTTATTTTGCTCCCCAAATAGCAAAACTCCTTTACTACTTTAAGTGCCTCATTTCCTAATCTAATTCCCTCAGCATCACCCGACTTAATTAGACTACATTCCATTATCCTTGTTTTGCTTTTGTTGATGTTCATCTTATATCCTCCTTTCAAGACACTGTCCATTCCATTCAACTGCTCTTCCAAGTCCTTTGCTGTCTCTGACAGAATTACAATGTCATCGGCGAACCTCAAAGTTTTTATTTCTTCTCCATGGATTTTAATACCTACTCCGAATTTTTCTTTTGTTTCCTTTACTGCTTGCTCAATATACAGATTGAACAACATCGGGGAGAGGCTACAACCCTGTCTTACTCCTTTCCCAACCACTGCTTCCCTTTCATGTCCCTCGACTCTTATAACTGCCATCTGGTTTCTGTACAAATTGTAAATAGCTTCTCGCTCCCTGTATTTTACCCCTGCCACCTTTAGAATTTGAAAGAGAGTATTCCAGTCAACATTGTCAAAAGCTTTCTCTAAGTCTACAAATGCTAGAAACGTAGGTTTGCCTTTCCTTAATCTTTCTTCTAAGATAAGTCGTAAGGTCAGTATTGCCTCACGTGTTCCAGTGTTTCTACGGAGTCCAAACTGATCTTCCCCGAGGTTGGCTTCTACTAGTTTTCCCATTCGTCTGTAAAGAAATCGTGTTAGTATTTTGCAGCTGTGACTTATTAAGCTGATAGTTCGGTAATTTTCACATCTGTCAACACCTGCTTTCTTTGGGATTGGAATTATTATATTCTTCTTGAAGTCTGAGGGTATTTCGCCTGCCTCATACATCTTACTCACCAGATGGTAGAGTTTCGTCAGGACTGGCTCTCCCAGGGCTGTCAGGAGTTCTAATGGAATGTTGTCTACTCCCAGGGCCTTGTTTCGACTCAGGTCTTTCAGTGCTCTGTCAAACTCTTCACGCAGTATCATATCTCCCATTTCATCTTCATCTACATCCTCTTCCATTTCCATAATATTGTCCTCAAGTACATCGCCCTTGTATAGACCCTCTATATACTCCTTCCACCTTTCTGCTTTCCCTTCTTTGCTTAGAACTGGGTTTCCATCTGAGCTCTTGATATTCATACAAGTCGTTCTCTTATCTCCAAAGGTCTCTTTAATTTTCCTGTAGGCGGTATCTATCTTACCCCTAGTGAGATAGGCCTCTACAACCTTACATTTGTCCTCTAGCCATCCCTGCTTAGCCATTTTGCACTTCCTGACGATCTCATTTTTTAGACGTTTGTATTCCTTTTTGCCTGTTTCACTTACTGCATTTTTATATTTTCTCCTTTCATCAATTAAATTCAATATTTCTTCTGTTACCCAAGGATTTCTACTAGCCCTCGTCTTTTTACCTACATGATCCTCTGCTGCCTTCACTACTTCATCCCTCAAAGCTATCCATTCTTCTTCTACTGTATTTATTTCCCCCATTCCTGTCAATTGCTCCCTTATGCTCTCCCTGAATCTCTGTACAACCTCTGGTTCTTTTAGTTTATCCAGGTCCCATCTCCTTAAATTCCCACCTTTTTGCAGTTTCTTCAGTTTTAATCTACAGGTCATAACCAATAGATTGTGGTCAGAGTCCACATCTGCCCCTGGAAATGTCTTACAATTTAAAACCTGGTTCCTAAATCTCTGTCTTACCATTATATAATCTATCTGATACCTTTTAGTATCTCCAGGGTTCTTCCATGTATACAACCTTCTTTCATGATTCTTAAACCAAGTGTTAGTTATGATTATGTTGTGCTCTGTGCAAAATTCGACGAGGCGGCTTCCTCTTTCATTTCTGTCCCCCAATTCATATTCACCTACTATGTTTCCTTCTCTCCCTTTTCCTACACTCGAATTGCAGTCACCCATGACTATTAAATTTTCGTCTCCCTTCACAATCTGAATAATTTCTTTTATTTCATCATACATTTCTTCAATTTCTTCGTCATCTGCAGAGCTAGTTGGCGTATAATCTTCTACTACTGTAGTAGGCGTGGGCTTCGTATCTATCTTGGCCACAATAATGCGTTCACTATGCTGTTTGTAGTAGCTTACCCGCATTCCTATTTTCCTATTCATTATTAAACCTACTCCTGCATTACCCCTATTTGATTTTGTGTTTATAACCCTGTAGTCACCTGACCAGAAGTCTTGTTCCTCCTGCCACCGAACTTCACTAATTCCCACTATATCTAACTTCAACCTATCCATTTCCCTTTTTAAATTTTCTAACCTACCTGCCCGATTAAGGGATCTGACATTCCACGCTCCGATCCGTAGAACGCCAGTTTTCTTTCTCCTGATAACGACATCCTCTTGAGTAGTCCCCGCCCGGAGATCCGAATGGGGGACTATTTTACCTCCGGAATATTTTACCCAAGAGGATGCCATCATCATGTAATCATACAGTAAAGCTGCATGCCCTCGGGAAAAATTACGGCTGTAGTTTCCCCTTGCTTTCAGCCGTTCGCAGTACCAGCACAGCAAGTCCGTTTTGGTTATTGTTACAAGGCCAGATCAGTCAATCATCCAGACTGTTGCCCTTGCAACTACTGAAAAGGCTGCTGCCTCTCTTCAGGAACCACACGTTTGTCTGGCCTCTCAACAGATACCCCTCCGTTGTGGTTGCACCTACGGTACGGCTATCTGTATCGCTGAGGCACGCAAGCCTCCCCACCAACGGCAAGGTCCATGGTTCATGGGGGGGGAGGGGTCTATTATGTGATGACTGTAAAAATATTCTTTCACAACTTATGTTTCATTTGCGATCTATATTGGATTTATGTTTACATTGCACTAAACGAGTTAATGGCTGTAAACATCACTTTTGATTTGATTATTTACAAATGAGTATCTCTGTTACGTCGTTCTCGATGTTACCTAACGACGCACATTTCATATTATGTACATTTTACCTACGTCAACAGAAGATTCCATCCATAAAAGGAAAATAAATGTGTCTTTTTCAAGTTGTTCATGTCATTGTCAACATGTAGTTCATCGCACTGTACAGTTCTTTGTAAATATATTCTTTTACTTCATTTCTATGGTCAGTGGTAGCGCTACCTTCTGGTCTTCGTTTACTTCTTACATAATTTAATTGCCACAGTCTGTCTCACACTCATTCACTTTAAACAGACAACGGCAACGTCAAATAAGCCTATGTTGTTGTTGTGGTCTTCAGTCCTGAGACTGGTTTGATGCAGCTCTCCATGCTACTCTATCCTGTGCAAGTCTCTTCATCTCCCAGTACCTACTGCAACCTACATCCTTCTGAATCTGCTTAGTGTATTCATCTCTTGGTCTCCCTCTACGATTTTTACCCTCCACGCTGCCCTCCAATACTAAATTGGTGATCCCTTGATGCCTCAGAACATGTCCTACCAACCGATCCCTTCTTCTGGTCAAGTTGTGCCACAAACTTCTCTTCTCCCCAATCCTATTCAATACTTCATCATTAGTTATGTGGTCTACCCATCTAATCTTCAGCATTCGTCTGTAGCACCACATTTCGAAAGCTTCTATTCTCTTCTTGTTCAAACTATTTATCGTCCATGTTTCACTTCCATACATGGCTACACTCCATACAAATACTTTCAGAAATGACTTCCTGACACTTAAATCAATACTGGATGTTAACAAATTTCTCTTCTTCAGAAACGCTTTCCTTGCCATTGCCAGTCTACATTTTATATCCTCTCTACTTCGACCATCATCAGTTATTTTGCTCCCCAAATAGCAAAACTCCTTTACTACTTTAAGTGTCTCATTTCCTAATCTAATTCCCTCAGCATCACCCGACTTAATTCGACTACATTCCATTATCCTCGTTTTGCTTTTGTTGATGTTCATCTTATATCCTCCTTTCAAGACACTGTCCATTCCATTCAACTGCTCTTCCAAGTCCTTTGCTGTCTCTGACAGAATCACAATGTCATCGGCGACCCTCAAAGTTTTTATTTCTTCTCCATGGATTTTAATACCTACTCCGAATTTTTCTTTTGTTTCCTTTACTGCTTGCTCAATATACAGATTGAATAACATCGGGGAGAGGCTACAACCCTGTCTTACTCCCTTCCCAACCACAGCTTCCCTTTCATGTCCCTCGACTCTTATAACTGCCATTTGGTTTCTGTACAAATTCTAAATAGCCTTTCGTTCCCTGTATTTTGCCCCTGCCACCTTCAGAATGTGAAAGAGAGTATTCCAGTCAACATTGTCAAAATCTTTCTCTAAGTCTACAAATGCTAGAAACGTAGGTTTGCCTTTCCTTAATCTAGCTTCTAAGATAAGTCGTAAGGTCAGTATTGCCTCACGTGTTCCAGTGTTTCTACGGAATCCAAATTGATCCTCCCCGAGGTCGGCTTCTACTAGTTTTTCCATTCGTCTGTAAAGAATTCGTGTTAGTATTTTGCAGCTGTGGCTTATTAAACTGATTTTCGGTAATTTTCACATCTGTCAACACCTGCTTTCTTTGGGATTGGAATTATTATATTCTTCTTGAAGTCTGAGGGTATTTCGCCTGTTTCATACATCTTGCTCACCAGATGGTAGAGTTTTGTCGGGTCTGGCTCTCCCACGGCAGTCAGTAGTTCCAATGGAATGTTGTCTACTCCGGGGGCCTAGTTGCGACTCCGGCCTTTCGGTGCTCTCTCAAACTCTTCACGCAGTATCGTATCTCCCATATCATCTTCATCTACATCCTCTTCCATTTCCGTAATATTGTCCTTAAGTACATCGCCCTTGTATAAACCCTCTATATACTCCTTCCACCTTTCTGCCTTCCCTTCTTTGCTTAGAACTGGGTTGCCATCTGAGCTCTTGATATTCATACAAATGGTTCTCTTCTCTCCGAAGGTCTCTTTAATTTTCCTGTAGGCAGTATCTACCTTACCCCTAGTGAGATAAGCCTCTACATCCTTACATTTGTCCGCTAGCCATCCCTGCTTAGCCATTTTGCACTTCCTGTCGATCTCATTTTTGAGACGTTTGTATTCCTTTTTGCCTGCGTCATTTACTGCATTTTTATATTTTCTCCTTTCATCAATTAAATTCAATATTTCTTCTGTTACCCAGGGATTTCTACTAGCCCTCGTCTTTTTACCTACTTGATCCACTGCTGCCTTCACTACTTCATCCCTCAAAGCTACCCATCCTTCTTCTACTGTGTTTCTTTCCCCCATTCCTGTCAATTGTTCCCTTATGCTCTCCCTGAAACTCTGTACAACCTCTGGTTCTTTCAGTTTATCCAGGTCCCATCTCCTTAAATTCCCACTGTTTTGCAGTTTCTTCAGTTTTAATCTGCATGTCATAACCAATAGATTGTGGTCAGAGTCCACGTCTGCCCCTGGTTCCTAAATCTCTGGTTTACCATTATATAATCTATCTGATACCTTTTAGTATCCTCCAGGGTTCTTCCATGTATACAACCTTCTTTCATGGTTCTTAAACCAAGTGTTAGCTATGATTATGTTGTACTCTGTGCAAAATTCTACCAGGTGGCTTCCTCTTTCATTTCTTAGCCCCAATCCATATTCACCTACTACGTTTCCTTCTCTCCCTTTTCCTACACTCGAATTCCAGTAACCCATGACTATTAAATTTTCGTCTCCCTTCACTATCTGAATAATTTCTTTCATTTCATCATACATTTCTTCAATTTCTTCGTCATCTGCAGAGCTAGTTGGCATATAAACTTGTACTACTGTAGTAGGTGTGGACTTCGTATCTATCTTGGCCACAATAATGCGTTCACTATGCTGTTTGTAGTAGCTTACCCGCATTCCTATTTTCCTATTCACTATTAAACCTACTCCTGCATTACCCTATTTGATTTTGTGTTTATAACCCTGTAGTCACCTGACCAGAAGTCTTGTTCCTCCTGCCACCGAACTTCACTAATTCCCACTATATCTAACTTTAACCTATCCATTTCCCTTTTTAAATTTTCTAACCTACCTGCTCGATTAAGGGATCTGACATTCCACGCTCCGATCCGTAGAACGCCAGTTTTCTTTCTCCTGATAACGACATCCTCTTGAGTAGTCCCCGCCCGGAGATCCGAATGGGGGACTATTTTACCTCCGGAATATTTTACCCAAGAGGACGCCATCATCATTTAATCATACAGTAAAGCTGCATGTCCTCGGGAAAAATTACGGCTGTAGTTTCCCCTTGCTTTCAGCCTATATAAAATGAGATTTGATTTATCTTTCCGTCTATGTGCTAACTTTCGTGACCTTTTTACGGAAGTTTGATTTAAATGTTAAGTACATTATTAATGGAAAGTTCTATATAATGATCACAAGTATGCATACGTAAGGTAGTTCGTACACATTTGTTTTCATTAATTTCTTTGTGTCATTCTGCTATTGAAGTTATGGAACGCGAAACGCTTAATAAAGACCTTCCTACACTGAAGCCCCAAAAAGCTGGTATAGGCATGCGTATTCAAATACAGAGATAAGTGAACAGGCAATGTCTATATAAGACAGCAACTGTCTGGCGCAGTTGTTAGATCGGTTACTGCTGCTGCAATGGTAGGTTATCATGATTTAAGTGAGTTTGAGCGTAGTGCTATAGTCGGCACACAAGCGATGGGACACTGCGTCTCCGTGGTAGCGCTGAAGCGTTTCACGAGTGTACCGTGAATATCAGGAATCAGGTAAGACATCAAAATTACCGACATCGCTGCGGCCGGAAAAATATCCTGCAAGAACGGGACCAACGACGACTGAAGAGAGTAGTTCAAGGAGGCAAAAGTGCAGCCCTTCCCCAAATTGCTGCAGATTTAATTGCCGGGCCATCAACAAGTGTCAGTGGGCGAACCATTCAATGAAATATTAATGATATGAGCTTTCGGAGCCGAGGGCATGAAGGTACCCGTGTATCTTGGTGACTGCACGACACAAAGCTTTACGCCCCGTCTGGGCTCGTCAGCACCGACATTGGACTGTTGATGATTGGAAACATGTTGCCTGGTCGGACGAGTCTTGTTTGAGATTTTATTGAGCGGATGGACGTGTACGAGTATGGATGATGATGATGATGATGATGGTTCGGATTGTGGGGCGCTCAACTGCGCCGTTATAAGCGCCCACGTGTATGGGTACAACCTCATGAATCCATGGATCCTGCAAGGCAGCAGGGGACTGTTCAAGCTGGTGGAGACTCTGTAATGGTGTGGGGCGTGTGCAAGTGGATTGATACGGGACCACTGATACGTCCAGATACGACTCTGGCGGATGACCCGTACGTAAGCACCCTGTCTGATCACCTGCGTCCATTCATGTCCATTTTGCATTCCGAAGGGCTTGGGCAATTCCAGCAAAACAATGCGACATCCCACACGTCCAGAATTGCTACAGCATGTCTCCAGGAACACTCTTTCGGGTTTAAACACTTTCTATTTCTGTCAAACTCCCAGACATGATCATTATTGAGCATATCTGAGATGCCTTGCAATGTGCTGTTCAGAAGAGACCTCCACCCCTCGTACTCCTACGGATTTATGGAATGCTCTGTAGGATTCATGGGGTCAGTTCCCTCCTGTGCTGCTTCAGACATTAGTCGAGTCTATGCCACGTAGTGTTGCGGCACTTATGCGTGTTCGCGGGTGCCCTAACGATATTAGGCAGGTGT
The DNA here is from genome assembly GCF_021461385.2 of Schistocerca piceifrons. NCBI lineage: Eukaryota > Metazoa > Arthropoda > Insecta > Orthoptera > Acrididae > Schistocerca > Schistocerca piceifrons. Next base: position 893,704,049 of record NC_060138.1, on the reverse strand, counting down.
ACCAGTTTCTTTGGCCCGTCAGTGCATATTTGAAAGCTGTACCATGACTGAATTGTCGCCTGCCTCTACCATGGATGTATCGGTCTAATAATCGAACTCTCATAACCTCTAGGCAAGGTATACGTTGGCGGTAACATATTCGGCGAATTCACTTCTTCGCATAATGGTTCGCAAAATGTATCCTAGAAACTTTCGCGTAAACCTGATCGTCTCTTTTCCAAGGATTCCCACTTCATTTTTCTGAGCGTTCTATGAGACTTTGGTGTGATCTTAACCTACCTGTTCGATGCTTAGTAGCACGTCTTAAAATTCCCTGCAAATCTGTTATCATGGCTACTTTATATGGGCACCAAATCCTGGAAAAATTGAATTGGTCACATCAGAGTATTGTATGTGATATCCTTTACAGATGCATTGCATGTTCCCAGAAACCTTGTACGACCTCTATTCACCCTTCCTAATACTGATTTTACGTCATCGTCCTGTTCCTTGGCGCTTGCTTGTATTACTCCTCAATACCTACGTGATGTGACGTGCTCGAGATGTTTTCTTGAACATTATCAAGTTGCCGAGTTGTGCTGAAGTCTGTTTCTTGACTTAAGCACAACTCGGCAACCTGAAGATGTTGAAATAAATGAAACTGGTCGTAACACAATAAATGTGTAAAAATAAATCTGAAGGGCTGACGAAGGTTTGTCGGGTCTCCAGCCGGGTGATAGCGTTGATATCTTGCGACGTTTCGGGAAGTGTCATACTACTCGTCTTCTGACCAGACCTCTAGGGCTGCAACATGGTTTTCCAAAACGCAGTCCGGCCAGCGAGTCGTCTTCAGCTCGCTTGTCTGCACGACAGGCACCCGTTTCCATTTCTCAGCTGAAGCACAGGAGCTCCAAAACAGAATGAGAACGATCCTTCACGATAATCTGACTCACGGACAGGTTGCTCAGTCCGCTGAGACGCTACCAGAACAAATACCGACTGAGGGCAAACACTTACCGATATGAGCTTGCACAGCTCAATACTCCCTCCTTATAAAAAATCATCCACAGAGAGTTTACCGGTAAAACTAGTAAATGTCAAATTTTAACGGGGCTTACGTGAACCCAACAGTCTCTATTGGCAAACATATTTTTAACCAAGGTGCCAAGTGGGGTCAAAACCGTAACTACCTTGCTAAGTCACCCAAAATCTGGTAACAACTTAGAAGAAATTTCCTTATCCACCTAACCTTCGACGCAACAACTTTTAATAAATTCATTTTGTCAAGGTATCAGTCTCTCTCTGGTGTACAGAATCTTTATTATTTTTAGCATGTCTCCAATTCTTCTGAATAAGCTACATGTTAACTTGCTCCAGAAGGACATCATTTACTAGTCGATAGGTTGGACAGAGGAGAGTGTTGGGGGGGGGGGGGGGGTGTAAGTAAACATCAGACTAGCTGGGGTTGCCTTGTTGATCTCATCAATGCCAGAATTAAAGGCGAAGTTATGGTTATGGATTTTTCCCATTTAGTATGAGAGTCAGAATGGAAAATAATGATAGAAGATTTAAGATTCCATTTAATCCTTTCCGCATAGGAAGCCTGCAGATAGGGAGGAATCATCACAACTAAGATCAATGGGGGCCAAAAATATATAAAAAAATGTTTGCCAAACGTTGGATGGTTACCAGGTATAAGCCACACAAAACGGGAGAAATCATTGACAGTCAGAAGTATATATCTGTTGGTCCTTTTAGTACCAGGAAGGGGACCTAAGGAATCTGCAAAAAGCTCATCCATGCGCTTCTCTTCACAAATAGAATGAAGAAGACCGTGACGAGTATTAGGATAAGGCTTAGTGGCCTTACAGGCCTCGCAATCACTAACCAGCCCTCTGCTTTATTTAATTTAATACAGGCCGGGTGAGATTTTCTTTCATTTTCGTTACTGCATTTTAGATTCTCAAATGTCCTCCAATCAAAGACTCATGAATGTACCGAAACACACCAAGGAAAAGCTCCTTGGAGAATAAAATAATTTCTTCTAATAATGGGTGATGTAACAAAGAAACCCTTTGCTAAGTTGGTAACCCTGTATCTGTACACCAGCCAGAAGCGTCAGTTTATACCATATACGACAGGATCTTGATTCTGCTTTTCTTTTAAATTACCGAACAGCGAAGGTATTTTTGTCAATACTGCTGAAACCTTACCCCTCCCCGTTCGGCGTCCTGAAGCACCTCAGGATCAATGTGATCCACTTCAGATATGCGCCCCAAGGCGTTCCCGATCTGATTATCTAAACCCTTTATGTACTTCACTTAAAAGCGAATGATGGAACTGCGGACCGACCAACACACTACCCTTACCGTGTTACGCAGTCGGGTAAGCACCCAGCTTAATTCCTCGTTGTCAGTTTCCCAAAAAAATCCCTGATGTTCAAGATAAAACTTGTTTTTTTTTTCAGGACGAAAAGAACCGCTAGAGCTTCTAACCCACTGACAGAGTACTGTAGATCAGTGGCAGACAATGCCTTAGAAACGTATGCTACTAGTTTTCGGTTGCGACGCTGCTGCTGAATGAGGACAGCAGCAGTCCCAGAACTGAAGGCATTGTTCTGAACTGAAAATCAGGAATCACCAAAATAGGAGCACTACTGAATGCAAGTTTGAGTTCATCAACCCAGTGGAAGAGTTTTCCTTATGATGGAGCTGTCTGAAAGAGAATGCTAGCCGGCCGAAATTCGTTATAAGTTTCCTAATGAAATTTATCATACGAATGAATCGAGCTATACTTCTCTTACTTGTCGTACAAATGAATCGAGGTATACCTTTCTCATTTTTAGTTGGTGAAAAGGTCTGGATAGCTTTGGTATGGCCCTGATCAATCTTAACTCCAACATCAAAAACTAAATATCCGAAAATGAGATGCTAAGAAAATCAAACACCTACAGCCGTCCATAAGATGTCATTTATTGTGTAGGCATTAGTTGATGCTGAAGGGTTTATCACGATTCTTATATACGATACATCAGTGACCAACATAACCAGTTTACGCAGTGTTGACAGTTGATGGTTGGAGATACGACATCACAGTTACAGGTAGTCTGCGTAAACAGGTTGTGTTGGCCACTGGTGCATCGTATATATGGATAGTGATAACCCTTCGCATCAATTAAGGCCTGAAGATGGTGCATTGAAGTGCTGGAACTGATAGCTACACAATAAATAATATCTTAAGGACGGCTGTAGGTGTTTCATTTTCTTACAACAGTGAGCAGCCTCCAGCCACAAGGATGGACATATGAAACGGTATTTCCTGGCAGATAACTTCTACTTTAGATCATTTTACCGACAAGCAAGATTCACGTAAACAAGCTAAAACTTGCCTTAGATATTCCAAATGTTGTTTTCATGTCTTACTATATATCAGTACATTACCCAGATAGACATAAACACACTTAAACTTGAGATCGCCCAAAACAGAGCCCAGTAAATGTGAAAAAAAGCGTTGCACCGGTAAATAATCTCAAGTAATATGATTAAATTCAAATGAATTCCAGTGCGTACTAAGCACTGTAAGGTGTTTAGGTTCTTCTGCTGAGGGCACCTGGTGGTTGACTTGTTTAAGGTCTAACACATTAAATGAACGTGTTCTCGTAAACCACATGAAATAACAGTGTAAATATGGCTTCAGAATTGACTCCAAAATCACTTTGATGGCACGATAATATGTGACCAGCCAATAGCCCTCACCATGCCCTTTGGCCGACGTGGATGGCATAATAGCAGCTTCCACGAGTAGCTGGTCAATAACGTCATGCAACACCTTCATCTCTGTGGGTGACAACCGATTTGGTAGTAGGTGAACCACTATATTATCGGTCAGCTGTATCTCATATTGAATATTCACCCCAAGCAGTCGGTCAGTACATCAGGACACTGCTTAAGCACCTTACAGGTTGTCAGACTCCTCTTGCTTCAAATGAGCAACATCACATTCAGCATAATTCAAGAGGTACCGGAAGAAAGCTCTAACCCTCAATTTGGGCAAAATTAGCTTGATGAGGCTGTTTGTAATGGCTTCAATCTTACTACATGCTGGTACAAGCAGTTTCATTTGAAACACTATCGTGTGTGTGTTGGTTCAAAAATGGTTCAAATGGCTCTGAGCACTACGGGACTTAACATCTGTGGTCATCAGTCCCCTAGAACTTAGAACTACTTAAACCTAACTAACCTAAGGACATCACACACATCCATGCCCGAGGCAGGATTCGAACCTGCGACCGTAGTAGTCGCGCGGTTCCGGACTGAGCGCCTGAACCGCTAGACCACCGCGGCCGGCTGTGTGTGTTGGCTGTATACATCGTTTTGTATTACTGTATTTATGTTTCTGTCTTTGGACATAAGTAGTGCTATACCACAGAATAAATCTGGTAGTGAGTCGAAGTCCTATAATCGAGTACAGAGATGCATGGTGAGGACTTTAATTTGAAGAGTGATCCATTTATTGATGACAATGATGCAGCTTCTGAATTCGCAACTAAGAACGTGATGTTGGAAATACCGAAAGTGTGACTTGGCATACACTGCCACCAGTCTAACCTCAAAAATCTTATACGTAACTTCTGTAAAATTTTTTTAAGGATTTCTTTAATGTTTGAAGTATAGAAAAGTAATGTAATATACTGAGGTGACAAAAGTGATGGGGTATTTCCTAATGTGTCGGACCACCTTTTGCCATCTGTGGGGCAGCAGCTCGACTTGGGCATGGACTCAACAAGTCTTTGGAAGTCCCCTTCAGAAATATTGAGCCATGTTGGCTCTATAGCGGTCCTTAATTGCGTAACTGTTGCCGGTGCATCATTTTGTGCAGTAACTGATCTCTCGATTATGCTCCATAAATGTTCGATGGAATTCGTATCGGGTGAGGTGGGTGCCCAGATAATTCGCTGGAATTGTCCATAGTGTACTTCAGACCAGCCGCGAACAACTTGGCTCGGTGACATGGTCCATTGTCATCCACAAAAACTCCGTCGTTCTTTTTAAATAATGAAGAACACGAATGGCTGCAATTGGGCTCCAAGTAGCCGGGCATAGCCTTTTCCTGTCAATGATCGGCTCAGTTGGACCAGAGGACTCAGTTCATTCCATGCATACACGGCACACCGTTATAGAGCCACCACCAGCTTGCACAGTGCATTGTTGAAACGTTGGTTCGTGGCTTCATGAGGTTTGTGCCACACCCGAACCCTACCATCGGTTCTTACCAAGTGAAATGGGGACTCATCTGACGAGGACACGGTTTTCCAGTCGTGTAGGGCCCAACCGATATAGTCACGAGTCAGGAGCGGCGCTGCAGGCGATTTCGTGCCGTTAACAAAGGTACTCGCGTCGATCGTCTGCTACTGTAGCCCATTAACGCCAAATTTCGGTTCACTGTCCAAATTGATACATTCGCCTTACGTCCAACATTGACTTCTGCGGTTATTCAACAGTGTTGCTTGGCTGTTATCTCTGACAACTCTACGCAAACGCCGCTGCTCTCGGTTGTTGATTTAAGGCATCCGACCACTGCATAGTCCGTGGTGAGACGCAGTGCCTGAAATCTGATGTTCTCAGCGCACTTTTGAAACTGTAGATCTCGCAATACCGAATTCGCTAGCGATTTCTTAAATGGAATGTCCTATGTGTCTGGCTCTAACTACCATAACGCATTCAGAGTATGCTGATTCTCGTCGTGCGCCCATAATCACGTCGGTAAACTTTTCACATGGATCACATGAGTACAAATGACAGCTCAGCGAATGCACTGTGTACGCGGTACTACTGTAATCTGTATTGTGGATATCGCTGTCGTATGACTTTTGTCATTGTACATATCGGTAAATGCAGCAATAGATGAGCACAACAAAGAAGTGTGAAGACGGACAAGACACCGTCTTCATGTGTGATGTTTATCTTAAATGGGAACAAAGAAAACTCATGTTAATAAACGTCGAACATCAAGTACAAGCCGACTTTTTAAATGTTTATTTATGAAAGAAGTGCAGAGAAGTGATTCGTATTACCTAAGACTTAGCACGAAAATGTGATGGACAATGACTTGCACGCCTTTATTTTTCTAAAGCCTACATGACGTTAATTAAAGAAAATAAAAATCCAAACTTGATTTATTCGTGTTATAACCATACTTAACAAAAATTCTATAGTAGCTTCCTTGAATCTTTCAGGAATTTTAAGTTACTGTTTGCTTTTGGAAGAAGTTTTGAGTCTCCCGTATTGTGTTTTATAATTTAGAAGAAAATTAACACAAAAGTTCGAAGACACTTCGCTCATTAATTTAATCAGAACAGAAGAAATGCTATTACCCTGTGAGTATTTTTATTTGTTTATTTATACAAGTTCTGTAGAACCAAATTGAAAGCAGATCTCCAAGGTCATGGAAAGTGTCAATACTTGAAATTACAACATAAAAGCAATAACGGATAGAAATTGAATGTTTATGAACCCGAAAAAAGTCAATCCATAAGTTTGAGTAAACGCAGTCAACAATATAACAAGAACCAGCTTAATTTTTCAAGGAACTCCTCGACAGAATGGAAGGAGTGAGCCATGAGGAAACTCTTCCGATTCGATTTGAAAGCTCGTAGATTACTGCTAATATTTTTGAATTCGAGTGGTGGTTGTTGTTGTTGTTGTTGTGGTCTTCAGTCCTGAGACTGGTTTGATGCAGCTCTCCATGCTACTCTATCCTGTGCAAGCTTCTTCATCTCCCAGTACCTACTGCAACCTACATCCTTCTGAATCTGCTTGGTGTATTCATCTCTTGGTCTCCCTCTACGAGTTTTACCCTCCACGCTGTCCTCCAATGCTAAATTTGTGATCCCTTGATGCCTCAGAACATGTCCTACTAACCGGTCCCTTCATCTTGTCAAGTTGTGCCACAAACTCCTCTTCTCCCCAATCCTATTCAATACCTCCTCATTAGTTATGTGGTCTACCCATCTAATCTTCAGCATTCTTCTGTAGCACCACATTTCTAAAGCTTCTATTCTCTTCTTGTCCAAAATATTTATCGCCCATGTTTCACTTCCATACATGGCTACACTCCATACAAATACTTTCAGAAATGACTTCCTGACACTTAAATCAGTACTCGATGTTAACAAATTTCTCTTCTTCAGAAACGCTTTCCTTGCCATTGCCAGTCTACATTTTATATCCTCTCTACTTCGACCATCATCAGTTAGTTTGCTCCCCAAATAGCAAACTAATCTACTACTTAGAGTGTCTCATTTCCTAATCTAATACCCTCAGCAACTCCCGACTACATTCCATTATCCTCGTTTTGATTTTGTTGATGTTCATCTTATATCCCCCTTTCAAGACGCTTTCTAATTCGTTCAACTGCTCTTCCTACTCCTTTGCTGTCTCTGACACAATTACAATGTCATCGGCGAACCTCAAGGTTTTTATTTCTTCTAAATGGATTTTAATACCTACTCCGAATTTTTCTTTTGTTTCCTTCACTGCTTGCTCAACATACAGATTGAATAACATCGGGGAGAGGCTACAACCCTGTCTCACTACCTTCGCAACCACTGCTTCCCTTTCATGCCCCTCAAATCTTATAACTGCCATTTGGTTTCTGTACAAATTGTAAATAGCCTTTCGTTCCCTGTATTTTACCCCTGCCACCTTCAGAATGTGAAAGAGAGTATTCCAGTCAACATTGTCAAAATCTTTCTCTAAGTCTACAAATGCTAGAAACGTAGGTTTACCTTTCCTTAATCTAGCTTCCAAGATAAGTCGTAGGATCAGTATTGCCTCACGTGTTCCAGTATGTCTACGGAATCCAAACTGATCTTCCCCGAGGTCAGCTTCTACTAGTTTTTCCATTCGTCTGTAAAGAATCCGCGTTAGTATTTTGCAGCCGTGACTTATTACACTGATAGTTCGGTAATTTTCACATCTGTCAACACCTGCTTTCTTTGGGATTGGAATTATTATATTCTTCTTGAAGTCTGAGGGTATTTCGCCTGTTTCATACATCTTACTCACCAGATGGTAGAGTTCTGTCAGGTCTGGCTCCCCCACGGCCGTCAGTAGTTCCAATGGAATGTTGTCTACCCCAGAGGCCTTGTTTCGACTCCGGTCTTTCAGTGCTCTCTCAAACTCTTCACGCAGTATCGTATCTCCTATTTCATCTTCATCTACATCCTCTTCCATTTCCATAATATTGTCCTCAAGTACATCGCCCTTGTATAAACCCTCTATATACTCCTTCCACCTTTCTGCCTTCCCTTCTTTGCTTAGAACTGGGTTGCCATCTGAGCTCTTGATATTCATACAAATGGTTCTCTTCTCTCCAAAGGTCTCTTTAATGTTCCTGTAGGCAGTATCTATCTTACCCCTAGTGAGACAAGCCTCTACAACCTTACATTTGTCCTCTAGCCATCCCTGCTTAGCCATTTTGCACTTCCTGTCGATCTCATTTTTGAGACGCTTGTATTTCTTTTTGCCTGCTTCATTTACTGCATTTTTATATTTTCTCCTTTCGTCAATTAAATTCAATATTTCTTCTGTTACCCAAGGATTTCTACTAGCCCTTGTCTTTTTACCTACTTGATCCTCTGCTGCCTTCACTACTTCATCCCTCAAAGCTACCCATCCTTCTTCTACTGTGTTTCTTTCCCCCATTCCTGTCAATTGTTCCCTTATGCTCTCCCTGAAACTCTGTACAACCTCTGGTTCTTTCAGTTTATCCAGGTCCCATCTCCTTAAATTCCCACCTTTTTACAGTTTCTTCTGTTTCAATCTACAGTTCATAACCAATAGATTGTGGTCAGAGTCCACATCTGCCCCTGGAAACGTCTTACAATTTAAAACCTGGTTCCTAAATCTCTGTCTTACCATCATGTAATCTATCTAAAAGCTGTCAGTATCTCCCGGCTTCTTCCATGTATACAACATTCTTTTATGATGCTTGAACCAAGTGTTAGCTGTGATTAAGTTCTGCTCCGTGCAAAATTCTACCAGGCGGCTTCTTCTTTCATTTCTTACCCCGAATCCATATTCACCTACTACGTTTCCTTCTCTCCCTTTTCCTACTAACGAATTCCAGTCACCCATGGCTATTAAATTTTCGTCTCCCTTCACTATCTGAATAATTTCTTTTATTTCACATACATTTCTTCAATTTCTTCGTCATCTGCAGAGCTAGTTGGCATATAAACTTGTGCTACTGTAGTAGGCGTGGGCTTCGTGTCTATCTTGGCCACAATAATGCGTTCACTATGCTGTTTGTAGTAGCTTACCCACACTCCTATTTTTTTATTCATTGTGAAACCGACTCCTGCATTACCCTATTTGATTTTGTATTTATAACCCTGTATTCGCCTAACCAAAAGTCTTGTTCCTCCTGCCACCGAACTTCACTAATTCCCACTTTATCTAACTTTAACCTATCCATTTCCCTTTTTAAATTTTCTAACCTACCTGCCCGATTAAGGGATCTGACATTCCACGCTCCGATCCGTAGAACGCCAGTTTTCTTTCTCATGATAACGACGTCCTCTTGAGTAGTCCCCGCCCGGAGATCCGAATGGGGACTATTTTACCTCCGGAATATTTTACCCAAGAGGACGCCATAATCATTAACCATACAGTAGAGCTGCATGCCCTCGGGAAAAATAACGGCTGTAGTTTCCCCTTGCTTTCAACCGTTCGCAGTACCAGCACAGCAAGGCCGTTTTGGTTAGTGTTACAAGGCCAGATGAGTCAATCATCCAGACTGTTGCCCCTGCAACTACTGAAATGGCTGCTGCCCCTCTTCAGGAACCACAAGTTTGTCTGGCCTCTCAACAGATACCCCTCCGTTGTGGTTGCACCTACGGTACGGATATCTGTATCGCTGAGGCACGCAAGCCTTCCCACCAACGGCAAGGCCATGGTTCATGGGGGGATTCGAGTGGTAGGTTACTGAAAATGGATGCAGCAGTATACTGCACACCTTTCTGCATAAGAGTTAAGGAAGTCAGATCCAAATGCAGGTTTCATTTTTGCCGAGTACTAACTGAGTGATAGCTGCTTATTCTTGGGAATAAGCTGATATTGATAACAAGAAATGACAATAAGGAATATACACGAGAATACTAAGAGGCCAATGTCATGATAACCAGACCTGTGAACAGTGGTCGGCAAGAGGTTCGTGAACATACATCGCTTATGGCCTGAACCGACCGTTTCTGAGACAAAACCATCCTTTTAGAATGGGAAGAGTTAACCCAACGTCGTATTGCCATACGACATAAGCGAATGAAAGTAAGCAAAGTAGACTAACTTTCGTGTCGAACAATCACTCACTCCAGATACCGTTCGAATAGTAAAGTCTTTGAACAAGATCCTGAACGTGGGAATTCCACGAGAGTTTACAATCTATCTGAACACCTAGAAATTTGAGCTGTTCAGTTTCACTAATCATACGCCCGTTCTGTGGAATTAAAACGTCAGGTTTTGTTGAACTGAGTTTTATAAAATGTATAAACTGAGTCTTACTGTGATTTAGCGTTAGTTTATTTTCTACAAGCCATGAACTCAGGTCATGAACTGCACTATTTGAAACCGAGCCAATGTTGCACACAACATCCTTTACTACTAAGCTAGTGTCATCAGCAAACAGAATTATTTTAGAGTTACCCGTAATACTAGAGGGCATATCATTTATATGGAACAGCAGGGGTCCCAACACTGATCCCTTGGGCACCCCCCACTTGACCGTACCCCACTCAAATCGCAGATCACAACCATTCTCAACATTGTGAATAATGACTTTTTGCTGTCTGATGCTAAAGTAAGAGGTGAACCAATTGTGAGCTACTCCCCGTATTCTGTAATGGTCCAACTTCTGGTGCAATATTTTGTGATCGACACAATCAAACGCCTTAGTCAAATAAAACAAATATATCTAGCGTTTGAAGCCTTTTGTTTAACACAACCAGTACCTCACAGAGAAAAGAGGTTATAGCGTTTTCAGTTGTTAAACGACTTCTAAAGCCACGCTGTACATTTGATAGCAAACTGTGTGATATAAAATGATCAATTATCCTTACATACACAGCCTCTTCAATGACTTTAGCAGACACTGATGGCATAGAAACAGGTCTAAAATTATCTACATTAACCCTTTCTCCGTTTTTATAAAGCGCCTTTACTACTGAATACTTTAATCGTTGAGGAAACTGATCATTCCTAAAGGAAAATTTACAAATATGGCTAAATATGTGGCTAACATGCGCAGCACAGTACTTTAATATTCTGCTATGCACTCCATCATAATCATGAGAGTCCTTAGTCTTCAGTGATTTAATTATTGACTTAATCTTCTCCTTGTTTGTGTCCAGAGGAGTATTTCAGACATCAATGGGGGAAAGGCATCTGCCAAGAAAGTTATATGAATCCCTGTAGAAACTAAATTTTTATTTAATTCACCAGCAATGCTCAGAAAATGAATGTTAAAAACGGTACATGTATCTGCTTTATTAGTAACAGAAATATTTTTACTGCGAACTGACTTTAAATCGTCGACCTTGTGCTGCTGACCAGACTCTTCCTTCACAACTGACCATATGGTTTTAATTTATCCTGTGAATTAGCTATTTTATTTGCATTCCACATGCTCTTTGCCTTCCTAATAACATTTTAAGCATATTACAAAAAAATGGTTCAAATGGCTCTGAGCACTATGGGACTCAACTGTTGAGGTCATTAGTCCCTTAGAACTTAGAACTAGTTAAACCTAACTAACCTAAGGACATCACAAATATCCATGCCCGAAGCAGGATTCGAACCTGCGACCGTAGCTGTCTTGCGGTTCCAGACTGCAGCGCCTTTAACCGCACGGCCACTTCGGCCGGCAAGCATATTACAATAATGTTTGTAATGGGCTACTGTAGCCTGATTGTGAGCACTTCTAACGTTTTGATATAATTTTCGCTTTCTTCTACATGATATCCTTATCCCACTAGTCAGCCACCTTGGCTGCCTATTGCTGCTAGTACCCCGTTTGGAACGTTCTAATGGAAAGCAACTCTTAAAGTGCATGAGAAATGTGTTAAGGAAAGCATAATATTTATCATCTATGTTATCGGCACTATAAACATCCTGCCATTCTTGTTCCTTGACAAGGTTTAAAAAACTCTCTATTGCTGTTGGATTATCTTTCCTACATGGTTTGTAATTATATGCGATATTTTTTTGAGTACAAAAGCCTTTTAGTGTTAAAATTTGTGCATTCATCCTTTTACTAACAGAATATCCTTCACGTAATGAAGAATGATTAAAAATATTGTCTATGGCTCTGCTACGGTTCCCCTGCACCCTAGTTGGAAAAAACACTATCTTCATCATATCATATGATTCTAGGAGATCTACCAACATCCTTTTTCTTGCACCATCATATGCAAAATTTATATTTAATTCACCACATATAACTAATTTCTGGTACTTCCCACAAAGTGAATCGACAACACTCTCTAGCTTGAGCAGAAATGCTATGAAGTCAGAGTTAAGGGACCTATACAAGTTTAGTTTCATTAAATTCAACTGCTCCTGCACAACATTCAAAAATCTGTTCAGTGCAGTGCCGTGATACGTGTATGGGCTCCAATGGAATGGAAACATAGCCACTCTCCCACGCCGCAAGGAACTCCTTGAAAAACAGCGATCTAATCTGTATCCTTGTAAAGGAGTCCTCTGAATTGTCTAAATTATTTAAGTAGTGCTCCGACATACCAGTAATTTCAGAGTCAACATCTATAAGCAGTTATCTAACTTTATCTCTAATATCTCTCATATTTTGATGAAATATGTTAATGATTTCTCTACTTGGAAACATGACAGCCTCTGAAGATGAGTCCTATAGTCTACAGTAACAGGTTGTTTTCTCTTTGTTATGTCCAATGTAAAATAGTAAAAGTCACATCTTTGTTCTCAAAACTTTTCCAAACACTATTTGATAAAGAATGTGACAACAGATGACAGTAGGATCGATGTCATAAATAAATTATTTTATGGGACTTGCTAAAATTTTTTTATCCATTTTACAGATTACAACGTTAAAAAAATGATACAACAATCCACAGAAATAGTTACAAATAAGTCCACTGTGATTGACGATTTCCCAGTTTAACGAAACACAACGACTATTCGAAGGACCTTTTGCCAGACAATGCAGTGCGAACTGCAGAGTAATCATGTAGACGTAGATATTCCCTCATGGGTTAGCACGCTCTTCCACTGATCCCGTCAATTATGGGGGATGTTATAAACGCCTGGGGTACATCTATGATGGTATACTCTATAAATCTTATCAGGCCGAATAATCAAAACTCCCGATAAGGTCGAAAGAGAGCAAATAATTAGTGGATTTGGCCGTAACAAAATTTACTGGCCATGACAACTCCTGAATTCCTACGCTACCGCACACGCAGCCTACTAACGCCAATACCTGTTTTGACCGAGCGGCACTGCTGATTAACCGGCAGCAGTAAAGGGAATTTACGTACATCCCAGTACTTAAGGTACCAGTCATAATCCAAGACTGAAATACTACTGCCTGATTGTAACAAGGAGCGCAGTTGTTCAGGATTAATAGCCACGAACACAAACGGGAGAAAATGTTTCGCAACTGCTCTCAGCTTTTATAACCCTTGAGGGGCAGCCGCCTACAGCGCCCTACGGTGTTCCATTGGCATCAATTGTTTCAAAATCTTTTGCGTCCAATCGAGCAAAATGCCCGGACTTCCCACAACGATAACAATTCACAGCGGATGGGGCTGCGCTATTCTTTTGTTTGTGATCCCACCAAGTTTTAAAGAAGGACTCGTTAACCTAATTCCTGGAATAACGTTTTTCATCAATAAAGCGAATGTTCTCTATATCTCCGGCAATTCTGTCGCGGTCACCAAGATTACTAGGTTTGTCGGTTAACAATACACGCGAACGATCTTCTGCTCGCAGTCTCACTGAAATATTATTTACAACTTCAGCTTCAGTAACTTTGAGAATCTGGGCTGCTACGGTGATTCGAATATGCTCGCTGTACTGAAAGAGCGTCGCATCAGGAGCCTGCACCCGAAAGATATACCGACGGGCAAGTTCATTCTTGGGCCGACTAGGTAAATTTACTTGGACAACCTTTTCCGTAAATCCTTAAACGCCTCCCCTATGCAAAGCCGGTTCTAATTGACTAGAGAACAAGATGAACTTAACAATTTCTTAACCCTTCTCGCTAGACAAAGTGATGTGAACCTGGGAGAATGGGATTAACAAATTTCTTAAATTGTGGAGACACCTCATAACAATTATCTTCGACAAACCGCGCAAACCTTCGATTTACTTACCTCACAGAGGATGATTTCTCCTTGCTAACAAACAAACCCCTATGGATATAAGTTGGCACCGCACGTGTACCTCTTGTTTCCATTTGAACGTTAGCCGTACGATGAATAGGGAGGGTCTTTGCTGTATGCGGGTGCAGGAGAGGACGACTTGTTGCCAAGGTTATTTTGAAAATGCTGCAGAAGTTTCGCTGGGAAAGCATTACACGTTCTCCATACAATTCCGATGTCCCCCTATGCAATTTACATAGTTTTGGGGCCCTGAAGAAAGACAGTGGTGGCCGTCTATTTGTTTCGGATGAACAGGTGCACGCCCGGATACATTAATGGTTCCGTAGGTAACCGCAAACAGTTTTCCATACGGCATTGACCTTCTTGTCTCTCACAGTGGGATAAATGTACTAACAGTTATGGCGATTACTTTTGATATAACACTCAGTTTACTTTCTTTGTCCCCATCGGTCTGGTCTCCGATTTCATTTCAGAGACCCTTATGAGTTAGAATATAATAAATCCCCAAAAGCGGGAATGCTTCTGCCCATAAATAAGCACGGATGTAGAAAGCCTCGCTCTTGCGAAAACTTCCCACTTTCTTACATGATATCCAGTGAACTATGAATGAAGGGCAACAGCAAAATACCACACTCCTAAATTTGAGGAAAGTATTTGACATATTGCCCCGCTGAAGGCTGTTAACGAAGGTTCGAGCATACTTGATGTCTTCCCAGATATGTGAGTGGCTCGAAGAATTCTTAACTAAAGGAAGCCATTACGTTATCTTGGATGGCGAATGTGCATCACAGACAGGGTATCGTCAGCAGTGCCCAAAGCGAGCGTGACATGAACTTTTTGTTTTCTACATACACAAATAATCGGTCGGATAGGAAGAGCAGAAGTCTGTGACTGTTTGTAAAAGTGGCTTCGTTGTATGCCGGAACAAGAATATACACTGAAAAGCCAAAGAAACCGGTATAGGTGTGCGTATTCTAATGCAGAGATATGTAAACATGAAGAATACGGCGCTGCAGCCGGCAACGCCTATATAAGACAAGAAGCGTCTTACGCAGTTGTTAGATCGGTTACTGCTGCTGGAATAGCAGGTTATCAAGATTTAAGTGAGTTTGAATGTGATGTTACAGTCAGCGCACGAGCGATGGGACACAGCATCTCCGAGGTAGCGATGAAATGGGGATTTTCCCGTACGACCATTTCACGAGTGTACCGTGAATATCAGGAATCCGTCAAAACATCAAATATCCGCCATAGCTGCGGCTGGTAAAGGATCCTCCAAGAACGGGTCCAACGACGACTGAAGAGAATCGTTCAACGTGACAGAAGTGCAACCCTTCCACACATTGCTCCAGATTTCAATGGTGCGCCATCAGCAAGTGTCAATTTGCGAACAATTCAACGAAACATCATCGATATGGGCATTCGGAGCCGAAAGCCCACTCGTGTGCTCTTGATCACTGCACGACACAAAGCTTTTCGCCTCGCGTGGGCCCATCGGCACCGACGTTGGACTGTTGATGATTGGAAACATGTTCCCTGATCGGACAAGCCTCGTTTCGAATTATATCGAGCGGATGGACGTGTCAGCAAGGGACGGTTCAAACTGGTGAAGGCTCTGTAATGGAGTGGGTCGTGTGCAGTTGGAGTGATGTGGGACGACTGATACGTCTAGATACGACACTCAGAGGTGACACGTAAGTTAGCATCATAGCCGATCAACCGCATCCAATCATGTCCATTGTGCATTTCACGGACTTGGGTAATTCCGGCAGGAGAATGGGACTCCTCAGACTTCCAGAATTACTACAGAGTGTCTCCAGGAACACTCTTCTGAGCTTAAACTCATCCCAAACATTAACATTATTCAGCATATCTGAGATGCCTTGAACGTGCTGTTCAGAAAAGACCTCGACTCCCTCGAACTCTTACGGATTTATTGACAGCTCTGCAGAATGCATGGTACCAATTCCCTTCAGCACTACCTCAGACATTAGTTGAGTCCATGCCACGTCGTGTTGCTATACTTCTGCGTGTTCGCGGGGTCCCTACACGATATTACGTGGGTGTACCAGTTTCTTTGTCTCTTTAGGATACTATGACTTGACAGAATCTCTCTTAGTTGTGATAACTGGCAGGTTACTCTAAACTTGTAGATGAATAAGAGAAACATTTCAGCAATGCTAGAGTGTTGTATTGGTTGTGTTGCTGCTTGCCGTATGTTGTTGTTGTTGTGGTCTTCAGTCCTGAGACTGGTTTGATGCAGCTCTCCATGCTACTCTATCCTGTGCAAGCTTCTTCATCTCCCAGTACCTACTGCAACCTACATCATTCTGAATCTGCTTAGTGTATTCATCTCTTGGTCTCCCTTTACGATTTTTACCCTCCACGCTGCCCTCCAATACTAAATTGGTGATCCCTTGATGCCTCAGGACATGTCCTATCAACCGATCCCTTCTTCTAGTCAAGTTGTTCCACAAACTTCTCTTCTCCCCAATCCTGTTCAATACTTCCTCATTAGTTAATCTTCAGCACTCTTCTGTAGCACCACATTTCAAAACCTTCTATTCACTTCTTGTCCAAACTATTTATCGTCAATGTTTCACTTCCATACATGGCTACACTCCATACAAATACTTTCAGAAATGACTTCCTGACACTTAAATCTATACTCGATGTTAACAAATTTCTCTTCTTCAGAAACGCTTTCCTTGCCATTGCCAGTCTACATTTTAGATCGTCTCTACTTCCACCATCATCAGTTATTTTGCTCCCCAAATAGCAAAACTCCTTTACTACTTTAAGTGCCTCATTTCCTAATCTAATTCCCTCAGCATCACCCGACTTAATTCAACTACATTCCATTATCCTCTTTATGCTTTTGTTGATGTTCATCTTACACCCTCCTTTCAAGACACTATCCATTCCATTCAACTGCTCTTCCATGTCCTTTGTTGTCACTGACAGAATTACAATGTCATCGGCGAACCTCAAAGTTTTTATTTCTTCTCCATGGATTTTAATACCTACTCCGAATTTTTCTTTTGTTTTCTTCACTGCTTGCTCAATATACAAATTGAATAACATCGGGGAGAGACTACAACCCTGTCTCACTCCCTTGCCAACCTCTGCTTCCCTTTCATGTCCCTCAACTCTTATAACTGCCATCTGGTTTCTGTACAAATTGTAAATAGCCTTTCGCTCCCTGTATTTTACCCCTGCCACCTTTAGAATTTGAAAGAGCGTATTCCAGTCAACATTGTCAAAAGCTTTCTCTAAGTCTACAAATGCTAGAAACGTAGGTTTGCCTTTCCTTAATCTAGCTTCTAAGATAAGTCGTAAGGTCAGTATTGCCTCACGTGTTCCAGTGTTTCTACGGAATCCAAACTGATCCTCCCCGAGGTCGGCTTCTACTAGTTTTTCCATTCGTCTGTAAAGAATCCGCGTTAGTATTTTGCAGCCGTGACTTATTAAACTGATAGTTCGGCAATTTTCACATTTGTCAACACCTGCTTTCTTTGGGATTGGAATTATTATATTCTTCTTAAAGTCTGAGGGTATTTCGCCTGCCTCATACATCTTACTCACCAGATGGTAGAGTTTCGTCAGGACTGGCTCTCCCAGGGCTATCAGGAGTTCTAATGGAATGTTGTCTACTCCCAGGGCCTTGTTTCGACTCAGGTCTTTCAGTGCTCTGTCAAACTCTTCACGCAGTATCATATCTCCCATTTCATCTTCAACTTCATCCTCTTCCATTTCCATAATATTGTCCTCAAGTACATTGCCCTTGTATAGACCCCTTATATATTCCTTCCACCTTTCTGCTTTACCTTGTTTTCTTAGAACTGTGTTTCCATCTGAGCTTTTGATATTCATGCAAGTGGCTCTCTTTTCTCTGAAGGTCTCTTTAATTTCCCTGTAGGCTGTATCTATCTTACCCCTAGTGAGATAAGCTTCTACATCCTTACATTTGTCCGCTAGCCATCCCTGCTTAGCCATTTTGCACTTCCTGTCGATCTCATTTTTGAGACGTTTGTATTTCTTTTTGCCTGCTTCATTTACTGCATTTTTATATTTTCTCCTTTCATCAATTAAATTCAGTATTTCCTCTGTCACCCAAGGATTTCTACTAGCCCTCGTCTTTTTACCTACTTGATCCTCTGCTGCCTTCACTACTTCATCCCTGAAAGCTACCCTTTCTTCTTCCACTGTATTTCTTTCCCCCATTCCTGTCAAAACTCTGTACAACCTCTGGTTCTTTCAGTTTATCCAGGTCCCATCTCCTTATATTCCCACCTTTTTGCAGTTTCTTCAGTCTTAATCTACAGGTCATAACCAATAGATTGTGGTCAGAGTCCACATCTGCCCCTGGAGATGTCTTACTATTTAAAACGTGGTTCCTAAATCTCTGTCTTACCATTATATAATCTATCTGAAACCTGTCGGTATCTCCAGGCTTCTTCCATGTATACAGCCTTCTTTTCACTTATTTATTAACATTACAGGCTGACTCACCACCTTGTTAACTGCGGTGGGTCGTTTAATACTAAAAACTACTAACAAAGCCGTGGAAACGGTCTCTTCGTCATTTGCTGCATTTTATCTCCGTGCTATTGCTTATCCTCTCTTTACTTTCACAGCTCCTACTTAATTAGGAAAACACATGGTATATGAAATAAATTTTGAAATAGGAAAACAAACTGTACTGTTATTGCGAAGAAAACAATAGACTATACGAGTCATTTATATAGAGAATGTGTCTTTCGCTGCCTGTTTAAACACTTCCAGCCTGTCGCGCCTTAATTATGTTTCTACCATGGTTACTACTTTATATATGTGTCTCATGAGATAATTTGTACGTGGTTTGTTGTTTGAAGTATGATAGCGTCATCTGTTACTGCCATTACTTCCTCAATTTACCTACACAGGCAACAAGAGAGGAGCCTCGGAAGGGTGACCTCGAACCTTATCTACCAGTAGAACGTTTCTTGTCTGTATTGTCGTTTATGTTTGGGTACTGAATTGTTGTTGTAGTGCCTATGTATTTTTATATACAACGTTATAAAGTTTACATGTTTCACAGCTTGTATTTTATAGGGTTTACATATGACAATATTAGTTCTTTAAAAAAATGAAAAAAAGAAAAATTAAAGGAAAAAAGGAAAACTTCGCAACAACAAACAAAAAATTTCATTGTTTTATTTATTATAATCAAATTATTTCTAATTCCACGCGTATATTACCTGCAATGATGTTACAAGGTCGGCCGCTGTGGCCGAGCGGTTCTAGGCGCTTGAGTCCGGAACCGCGCTGCTGCTACGGTCGCAGTTTCGAATCCTGCTTCGGACATGGATGTGTGTGATGTCCTTCGGTTAGTTAGGGTTAAGTAGTTCTAAGTCTAGTGGACTGATGACCTCAGATGTTAAGTCCCATGGTGCTTAGAGCCATTTGAACCATTTGATGTTACATTCGTGTGATCCGTTACCATGCCATATGTGTATCTGCATCTGGTGATATTCGTGTGTTGGTGTCATAATCTGTTTTCGTATCAATGTTTGAATCGGTGTTGTCCCATGAATTGTGTTGTGGTGTGACTTAGGTTATGTGTCTTGTCATGGTCTTGTATTTTGTCGTTCCTCGTTATAAGTCTGGTGCAGTGCTCTCCTATTGCAGCATTCCAATATTATATGTTTGGTGGTCTCTTGTTCCCAGCATGGAAATGTTTCACTTTGGCTAAGGCGAAAGCGGTGAAGACGTGCAGGGTAAGGATCGTGGCCCATCACGAGATGTGTCATACCGTGCTTTGGGTCAACGTTTCTCTCGCTCAACCGGTTCAGAATGATCGGAAAGAAGAGAAGATTCGGTGGCCGTTGTAAGATGTTTACCATTCCTTTTGCGACGTATCACTCTTCCGAAGATGGCTTTTTTTGTGAAATGTACTCCCCGTTACGTCATGTACCTTGTCCAGTCTTCCTCTTTTCAGCCGTTATGCTGCTGGTCTGTGCCTGATAATTATTATTGTGGGGTATATCGAAAATACAAAGCTTAGGGGTTCCACAGACGTGGTGCCAGAAGCCCATGATATCCTGAGTAATTCCTTGTCCACCCTTGTTGCACAGTGGTTCTGTGGATCGTGAGAGACAGTCGACGTACCCAGACAGATGCTGTGAAGCACGTAATCGACACAAAACAGAGAGGTATGATACTTTCGTAGTGTCTCTAATGGTAATATACTTCGAGTTGTGATTAGCGAAACAGTTTTGTGGATTTATTTTGTTACTTTTCAACTGTAAGAAAGTTATGTTGAAGAAAGAAACAAAGCAAAACCGATAATTGCAGCATCCAAGAAGAAATCTTGGGAAGACTTTGGAAACAGGTTGGAGAGTATGGGTCAAGCTGCTGGAAAACCATTCTCGAGTATAATTAGCAGTCTTCGAAAGGGAGGTAAGAAGGAAATGACAAGTATTTTGGACAGGTCAGGAAAACTGCTGGTGAATCCTGTGGATTCCTTGGGCAGATGGAGGGAATATTTTGAAGAGTTGCTCAACGTAGGTGAAAACACGATCAGTAGTGTTTCAGATTTCGAGGCACAATGGGATAGGAATGACGATGGAAATAGGATCACATTTGAGGAAGTGGAGAAAATGGTCAATATTGCAGTGCAATAAAGTAGCTGGGGTGGATGAAATTAAGTCGGAACTCATCAAATACAGTGGAATGTCAGGTCTTAAATGGCTACACAGGATAATTGAAATGGCCTGGGAGTCGGGATAGGTTCCATCAGACTGGGCAAAAGCAGTGATCACACCAATCTTTAAACATGGAAACAGAAAAGATTGTAACAACTACAGAGGTATCTCTTTAATAAGCGTTGTGGGTAAAATCTTCTCAGGTATCGTTGAAAGGAAAGTGCGAGTATTAGTTGAGGACCAATTGGATGAAAATCAGTGTGGGTTTAGGCCTCTTAGAGGTTGTCAGGACTAGATCTTTAGCTTACGGCAAATAATGGAGAGGTGTTATGAGTGGAACAGGGAATTGTATCTATGCTTTATAGATCTAGAAAAGGCATATGACCGGGTTCCTAGGAGGAAGTTATTGTCTGTTCCACGAGATTATGGAATAGGAGGCAAACTTTTACAAGCAATTAAAGGTCTTTACATGGATAGTCAGGCAGCAGTTAGAGTTGACGGTAAATTGAGTTCATGGTTCAGAGTAGTTTCAGGGAAAAGACAAGGCTGCAACCTGTCCCCACTGTTGTTCACATTATTTATGGATCATATGTTGAAAACAATAGACTGGCTGGGTGAGATTAAGGTATGTGAACACAAAATAAGCAGTCTTGCATATGCGGATGACTTAGCTGTGATGGCAGATTCGATTGAAAGTTTGCAAAGTAATATTTCAGAGCTAGATAAGAAATGTAAGGACTATGGTACGAAGATTAGCATCTCCAAAACGAAAGTAATGTCAGTGGGAAAGAAATATAAACGGATTGAGTGCCAAATAGGAGGAACAAAGTTAGAACAGGTGGACGGTTTCAAGTACTTAGGATGTATATTCTCACAGGATGGCAACATAGTGAAAGAACTGGAAGCGAGGTGTAGCAAAGCTAATGCAGTGAGTGCTCAGCTACGATCTACTCTCTTTTGCAAGAAGGAAGTCAGTACCAAGACCAAGTTATCTGTGCACCGTTCAGTCTTTCGACCAACTTTGTTGTATGGGAGCGAAAGCTGGGTGGATTCAGGTTACCTTATCAACAAGGTTGAGGTTACGGATATGAAAGTACCTAGGATGACTGCAGGTACTAGTAGATGGGAACAATGGCAGGAGGGAGTCCACAATGAGGAAATCAAAGAAAAACTGGGAATGAACTCTATAGATGTAGCAGTCAGGGCGAACAGGTTTAGATGGTGGGGTCATGTTACACGCATGGGAGAAGCAAGGTTACCCAAGAGACTCATGGGTTCAGCAGTAGAGGGTAGCAGGAGTCGGGGCAGACCAAGGAGAAGGTACCTGGATTCGGCTAAGAATGATTTTGAAGTAATAGGTTTAACATCAGAAGAGGCACCAATGTTAGCACTGAATAGGGGATCATGGAGGAATTTTATAAGGGGGCTATGCTCCAGACTGAACGCTGAAAGGCATAATCAGTCTTAAATGATGATGATGATGATGATGACTTTTCAACTGTAAATCGTATGCACTCGTTGACTGGCAATCTTTCGTTGAGGTCTACGTCTAGATATCTTATTGTTACTTTCCTCTGTATGCTACTGCTGTTCAGTCTAATGATAAGATTCCGCTGCAGTGCCCGTCTGATCGTTAATTATACTGTCTTGATTTCCGCAGTAGTGAGCTTCCTATGGCTGTAGGAGTCACTCGTTTGGAGAAAGACTTGTGTTGTCTTGTGCTCTTGAGTTTGCAGTTATTACTACTAACAAGTCATCATAAAAAGCTACTATACTCTTAACCCTGTGATCTTCGTCCAAATTGTTTAGGAGTGGTTCTATGATAATGTATCACGAAACTGGACAGCAGGCTAAGACCTTGCGAGCATCCTTTAATTACTTTCTTGATAACCATTAATGTTCCCTCTTCTCGTTGAGCGATCATATCTTTACAACAATCGAGTCAGCAACAGTATAGGATTTTTGGTCTCCGCATCTCTCTTAGCCATACTTGACAACGCCACATCGATTAAATATCTAGGCGTAACGCTGCAAAGAGATATGAAATAGAAAGAGTATGTAAGGAAGATAGTAGGGCTAGTGAATGAACGAATTTTAGCATATGCACAAGAGATAGCGTAGAGATCACTAGTACGACTCTTTTTTTAGTGTAACTCAAGTGTTTCGGGTCCTCACTAGTTCTGTTTAAAGAAAGACATTGAAGCAGTTCAGAGGCGTGCTGCTAGATTTCTTATCGGTAGGTTCGATCAACACGAGCGTATTATGCTTCGTGAACTGAAATGGGACTTTCTTTTTGTGAAATACTATTGAGAAAATTTAGAACACTAGAATTTGCATAACGACTATGTTGCCGCCAATGTATATTTCGTGTACAGACCACGAAGAGAACGCAAGAGAAATTGAGGCTCTTACGAAGGCCTAACGACAGTTATGTACCTTGGTCCATTTGCGAATGTAACGGGCAAAGATATCACTAGTTGGTACAAGGTACCCTCCACCGTGCACCGTATGGTTGCTTGAGGCGTATGAATATAGATATGGAAAGTAATACCAAAGTAATTTAAACGAAACGATACTGGCAAACTAAAACTATAGTATAGAACTTTTCATATGACTATTTAATTTTTTTAAAGCGTTTTGTGTTTGGCTTGATGGTTCGCATAATGGCGCTGCTATTGTGTTGAATGTTGTTATTAATTAATGCAGATACTCCCAAA
Organism: Schistocerca piceifrons; assembly: GCF_021461385.2. Taxonomy (NCBI): domain Eukaryota; kingdom Metazoa; phylum Arthropoda; class Insecta; order Orthoptera; family Acrididae; genus Schistocerca; species Schistocerca piceifrons. Next base: position 893,680,251 of record NC_060138.1, on the reverse strand, counting down.
TTATTTAAAAGAGTAAGAATTCTACAAGCTTTGTTTGGGAAGTTAATGATAATATGCGGTAACGCTGTTTTGGCTATAGTAGAGAGATTTCAGAATTTAATGATTTCAGTAACGACTGTTTACCTGTTTCTCTATATTATTCCATCTGGATTCCAACATTACATATTATTTTCCTTTGTTATTCCGTACTTCGTTTTGTGTTAGTTTCATTTGCGAAAATTCGTGTCACGGTTCAAATGCTTAGATAAATACGTAATAATAGTTATTTTGATAACCGATTGGTTAATGAACAGAGCTTGTCCAATTGGGTTGGCAACCGTATTTAGAAATACACCGCCAAACAAAACAAATGAAGCATCCTTAAGGGAGCGAGGAAACAAAGTGAAATTTCTGTGGTTCATGAGGCATATGTGATGCTGATTCCGTGTTTAAAAACCAGAGTCAAAATTACAAAGATCTCGGCAGTATGAGCACATTAATCAATGGGACGTTGCAGCCCCTCTGACCTAAATTCTTTCACTTATGTCTCCGAAAAGAGTAAATATAATGGTTCTATCCTATTCTGAGACAGGAAACCTACGAAAGTTATAACTAGTTCTTAATATCCTGGATAGTGGCCCAAAAGTGTTATCCTGGGAACAGATCTCGGAGCGGCAACCTTGCTGGCAGCGGGTGTACCCTCAAATCCTATAAAAATAAACGAAAAATATATCTGTTCAGAAAAGCAGACAAAAATTCACTTGATGCCTTCCTAAGAGACAATCTTCACTTCTTCCAAACTAACAATGTAAGTGTAGCCCAGATGTGGCTTCAATTCAAAGAAACAGTATCGGCAGTAATTGAGAGACTTACACCAGATAAACAAACGACGGAGCTGATCCTCCTTGGTATACAAAACGGGTTGGAAACAACGAAACGAACATGACAAATTTAAAGCGACGCAAATCTCCAAGATCGGTGACCTTTTACAGAAACTCGAAACTTACCGCGGATTACAATGCGAGATGCTTATAATAGTTTCCACAATGAAAATTTGTCTCGAAATGTGGCAGAAAATCCAAAGAGATCCTGGTCGTATATGAAGTATGCTACCGGCAGGACACAATCAATGCCTTGTCTGCGTGATAACAATGGAGGCACTATCGAAGACAATGTTGCCAAAGCAGAGTTACTAAACACAGCCTTTCGAAATGCCTTCACAAAAGAAGACGAAGTAAATATTCCAGAATTCGAATAGAGAACAGCTGCCAACATGAGAAACGTAGAAGTAAATATCCTCGGAGTAGTGAAGCAACTTAAATCACTTAATAAAAGAAAGTCTTCTAGATACCTTTTAGAGTATGCTGAAGCAATAGCTCCATACTTAAGAATCATATACAGTCGTTCGCTCTCCGAAAGATCCGTACCCAAAGACCGGAAAGTTGCTCAGGTCACACCAATACTCAAGAAAGGTAGTAGGAGGAATCCACTAAATGTAAGCCCATATTAATAACGTCGATATGCTGCAGGTTTTTGGAACATATATTGTGTTCGATCATTAAGAATTAACTCGAAGAAAACTGTCTATTGACATACATTCATCATGGATTTAGAAAATATAGTTCTTGTGAAACACAAGTGTTGAGTGCTACGGACAAGGGATATCTGATTGATTCTGTATTTCTGAATTTCCGAAAGGCTATTGACACTGTACCACACAAGCGGCTTGTACTGAAATTGCGTGCTTATGCATGAATATCGTTATGTGACTCGATTCGTGATTTCCTGTCAAAGAGGTCACAGTTCGTAGTAATTGACGGAAGGTCATTGGGTAAAACTGAAGTGATTTCTGGGTTTCCGCTAAGTAACGTCATAGGCGATTTATTGTTCCTTATCAGTATAAACGATTTGGAACACAATCTGAGCAGCGGTCTTAGGTTTTTTGCAGATGAATCTGTCGTTTATTGACTAATAGTCATCAAAAGATCAAAACAAATCGCAAAAAGATTTAGAAAAGATATGTGTATGTTACGAAAATTGGCGATTGACACCAAAGAACTAAAAATCTGGGCGTCATCCATATGAGAGCTAGGTTACACGATAAATCAGTCTAATCTAAAAGCCCTAAATTCAACTAAATACCTAGGTATTACAATTACGAACAACTTAAATTGGAAGGAACACACAGAAAATGTTGTGGGGAAGGCTAACCAAAGCGTTTTATTGGCGGGACACATAGAAAATGCAACAGTTTGACGGAGTACATCGAAAAATCTCAAAGAATATCAGCACGTTTTGTATTATCGCAAAATAAAGGAGTGAGTGCCACTGAAATGATATTGGATTTGGGGTGGATATAATTAAAACACGGCTTTTTTCGTTGCGACGGAATCTTCTCACGAAATTCCAGTCACCAAATTTGTCCTCCGAATTCGAAAACATTTTGTTGACACCGACCTACGTAGGGAGAAACGATCACCATCAATAAGGGATATCAGAGCTCATACGGAAAGATATAGGTGTTCGCTCTATCAGCGCCCTGTACGAGATTACAACACTAGAGAATTGTAAAGGTGGTTAGATGAACCCTGTGCCAGGCAGTTAAATGAGTTTTGCAGAGTATCCGTGTATATGTAGATGTATATGTAGATTCAGGCAGTTCATAGAGCTACGTGTCATGTGTGGGTAAGCATCGTTCAACTGAAAAATGGACCACGATACTGTCGCATGGCGGTTATGTGTGTACCGTACCGTGTAACGTATAGGAGTAACTATGCAGATCGATCTTAACTGGAATGACAACGTAAAACAAACTGTAGGAAAGCAGATGCCAGGCTGAGATTCATAGAATGCATCTTAAGGAAATGTAACTAATCCACGAAGTAAGTGGCTTAAAAGGAGTTTGTTCGACTGATTCTTGATTACAGTTCATCAGTCTGGGATCCTTACCACGATAGAACAGATAAAAAGTATCTATCGGAGAGCGGTGGCTTCCTCACAGGATTAATTATTGGGCGCCAGAGAGTTACATAGACACTAAACAAATACCTGTGGCAAACGCTTCAAGAGAGGCGTTCTGCACCACAGGACGGTTTGCTACTGCAATTTCGAAAGCATATTTACCGGGAAGTGCCGTACAACATAGTAGATCATAACAAATACATCTCGCTAAATAAAGACGACGAGAAAATTCGAGAAATTAGAGGCTTAACGGGAGTCATTATTCCGATGCGCCATTCGCGAATGGAACAAGAAACTGAAATGATCGTGTGATTTTTGCGATATGCACGCCTATATTTTATACAGAATCATATTTGCGACAGCGTTGTATGTGGAGTGCGAATGAACATTCTCGTGATAGTAATAAGAGGACTTTATCAATAGTAAAATAATAAATATTAATGTCAATGACATAATTAATATTCTGTAAGAAATTATATCTCAGACAATACCCGTGGAAAAAGCTAAAGAAAATCTCAATCTTTTGTTATCTATTGTTATCTATGATTTCAAACAGTTCGAACTGTTCTACTGATAAGATGTAATTGATGTCTCGTAACACAGAGGTCTGTAAAATATTGTATTGTGTTGTTAATTAATGTTTGAAAAATAGAGTTTATCTGTCATTGAAATGAATCTTCTTTGTTTGGAGTTTTATTTCATTATGATTCTCGTCCTACATAAATGTAAAGTTTTCTGATCAGCTACAATGGAGCTCAGCGATTAGCGCTATTGGTCTACAGCGCTGTTTATTGGTAAATGCTGAATAATAAGCGATTAACATTGAGAAATATTTTAATCGTTCATGAATATAGTGAAGGTACAAAAAAGATTTAATATGTGTTATTTGTTAGTACTAAAACAGTGCTTGAAGGAGAATGGATAAGTGATTGTCCTATGGTAGCCGCCATCTTCATGAAATATTGCAATGGCAGTTTTCAATAGAATTTTTAAACAGACATAAATGTTGTTGATCATTATTTGCGATAATAATCGTGTACTGGTGGCCCAGAACCCACTCAGAGGTAATAAATTCCAGTTAGACTGTGAATAATCTCTAAATATAGTGAACTTACGTCAATGCAAACAGCATCTTACTTGATACCAATTATTATCTGAATGTATGAAGCCCTGTATTTCGTAACAACTTTTATGAAATATTTTCATAGGAAAAAATACATTAGAGTTATGTGGGTGTGGTATTGTGTGGAAAAATTGTTCGTTTTGCTTAAAGAAAAGTGTTTCCACCTCGAATAATAGCAGCAGTAAATTCGATACACGATCTGTAACTATTAATGAGACTATTACGCAACAGCACTGGAGATAGCTAAAAATCATTACCCTTGTACAGTTGAGATTATTTATCATACATTTAGCCTGTTTTCTGGTTATATATGATCAGTTTTGTAAATGAACTTAGTGTCATTTACACTACTTCACAGACAACATTGCTACACTTTCCCAGGTGGAGACTTCTTTAACAAAATAACGACCATTAGCCGCGAAAAACAGTGATGTTACATTAATAACAAGTAACTGGTTTTGTTGTAGTCTTGCTGAAATAGAACAGTACACATACGATACAGCACGCCACACATTGATGGCCGGAAGGCCCCATCTGGGGAATTTCGGCTGTCGGGTTACAGGTCTTACTTCATGTGACGCCAGATTGAGCGACCTGTGCGTCGTTGATGATGAAATGATGATAAACAGCAGAAGACCAAGTCCACGAGCAGAGAAAAATTTTCAATGTGCCCAGGAATCGAACCCGGGCCTCCTGCATGGTAGGCAAACTCGTGACCACTCAGCTTTTTTTTAAATGTGCTTTCCCAACTTTTTTAATTTTAATTTTTTATTTGTATTTTAACCGGGACCTCCTGCATCCTAGGCAGGAATCATACATTTTTTTTTACGAAAAAGAAAAGAGTGGTCAGTTCTGAGCTGGTGGAGATAGGGTGGGCAGGGGTCGAAAATCCGAGGCCTGGCCACGATGCCTCCCCCTTACCATCCCTGAATCACTCCGTCGATCCTGTCTGATGAGAATCCCTCATCTCACAGCACTACTCCAGAAGAGGACCTATAAGCGTAACTTAAGCTGTCTCTTTAGTACACCTGTTGCATTTTCTCAGTGTTCTGCCAATAATTCGTAGTCTCTGGTCCGCTTTACCCACAACAACGTAAGTTATTCGTAACTGTAATCCCTAAGTATTTAGTTGAATTTATAGCCTTTAGTTGGGGTGATTTATCTTGTAACCGAAATTTAGCGGATTTATTTTGCTACCCATGTGGATGACTTCACGCTTTTCCTTATTTAGAGTCTGTTCTCACTTTTCGCATCATACAGATATCTTGTTCTAAGACAGTAAATGACAGCATCATTTGCTAACAATCAAGAGTGCTACTCAGCGTGTCTCCTAAATCGTTTACTTAGATGAGGAACAGCAGTGGTCCTATAACACTTCCTTGGAGAGAGACAGATATTATTTCTGCTTTACTCGATGACATTCCGTCAATTACTACGAACTTTGATGTTTGCGACAAGAAATCACGAATACAGTCGCGTAACTGAGACGACAGTCCATATGCGTACATTTTGACTAGAAGTCGCTCATTAGGTACGGTGTCAAAAGCCTTCTGGAAATCTAAAAATATGGAATCATTTTGACATCCCCTATCAATAGCACTTATTACTTCGTGAGAATAAAGAGCCAGTTGCGTTTCGTAAGAATGATATTTTCTGAATTCTTGTTGGCTGTTTTTCAATGAATCGTTCTCTTCGAGAAGGCAGTATATATTCCAGAAAGATAACTCATTGTATTCGAACATAGTATATCTTCCATCCGAAAAAAGGCCAGAGTTCACTGTGACATGGATTATTGATGTCAGATTGGCACCAAATTACACCACGATTGTAGTCAACAACGACGTGGACGTGTCGAACGTTAGGAAGGTCGTAACACCTCCTCTGATCGACATTTCACCATTTCGTTTGACGCCTGCGCGATGAAGGTCAGAACCGCGATGCCTGTCGTTAAAATACACCATGTATTACCAACGTTGTATGATGTATGTTAACCGGAGACCTAGAAACGACGGAGAGGCTGCTTCCCCTCCGCAGCCGCAGTGGTCCACAACTCCACGAAGACTACCGCAGTCCACTGCATCCCTCCGCCGCCCCACACCCAACCCAGGGTTATTGTGCGGTTCGGCCCCCCGTGGAGCCCCCAGGGAACGTCTCACACCAGACGAGTGTAACCCCTATGTTTGCGTGGTAGAGTAATGGTGGTGTACGGGTACGTGGAGAACTTGTTTCCGCAGCAATCGCCGACATAGTGTAGCTGAGGCGGAATAAGGGGAACCAGCCCGCATTCGCCGAGGCGTATGGAAAACCGCCTAAAAACCATCCACAGACTGGCCGGCTCACCGGACCTCGACACCAAGTCCGCCGGGCGAATTCGTGCCGGGGACCAGGCGCTCCTTCCTGCTCCGCAAAGCCGCGCGTTAGACCGCTCGACTAACCGGGCGGGCATTACCAACGTTACTCTCACGTCTAAAACTTGTCTCTAAATTCAAAATATCGATATTATCACCACTGTTTGCATGCACAATGGATCTTCAAATGTTTCCACACCTACATTTTCTGTTAACTTACTAAAATAATTTCGCTTACTGGCAATATTTATTCATCCAGAGCAATGCTGCGTATCTAGCTTACAGCCTCAATTATGCCGTGTCCATCACGGGCGAGTATGGCCCCTTTATCACTGGCATCTTAGTGTGGGGAGCCATAGGGTCACGGCTGGCGGTGATTAAGGGAACTATTATGCCAAAACGGTACGTCATGGATATCCTGCATCCTCATGTCTTCCTTCTCCTGCGACAGTATTGTGGTGCCATTTTTCATCTGAACGAAAATCATCCTGCCATCGCATGTGTCTCTGTGAACTACGTCAGCTGTGGAGAATCGTTTCTGGACGACCCATTGCTGTTTGCGTATCTTTGATTCGCTGCCGCGCTGTGTGGATCTGTGGCGCTTCGGGGCGGGGAGGTAAGCAGAGTGAGAGAGTCGCAGACGCAGCGCAGTGAGACGATTGTACCGAGCTCTGCAAGGCCGTTCACGAGGTTCTGTGCGCCACTGAGCGTGTTGCACACCAGTGGCAGCTCCGTGGGCTGCGGGGGTTGGCAGCATTTTTGCAGCGGTCACTATCCCGGTGGTCGAGTCTTATTTTGGTTGTACGTTGGCCGACGGGCAGAATTGATCTTTGGCACCATCCGTCTGTCCATTGTAGCTATATTTGCGGAGAACGAAGCCGATCTTCTGGACACGGAGGTATTGTTGTTACAACCTCTGGATCCTGGTTTTGTAATTGCTTCCTTCTGCTTTTGTAACGCCAGCAAGGCTAAGAGCTGGCTTGAGATTGTATTCCAAGTGACTATCTTCACCTGCCCTGGCTCCTGCTATGTGTAATGTGATGCAGTTTATATTAGCATGTGATCGATTTATTTTAAACTCATGCATTTATATGCATTGAAAATTGATTTCTGTAAATTTCTTGTACCGTGTAGTAAGCAGATTAATTGCATTTTATCGTGTTTGTAAGATTGTTCATTTTATTGAGGTTTCAAGGTGGCATGGCCGAGATATTTCGGGCGACTCCATGAATTTGTGCCAATCCCAAGAATAGTGGCCTGGTGCAAGGTTTTAGTGAAGAAAATGTAATACTCGTAGTGTAGTTCCAATTTGGCCATCTCTCTGTGCAGTTAACACGAAGTCTTCCTCTTACATCTCGACTAATAAGTCTTTCTACCCTATGTCTGCCTCCCATCCTAGCTGTTAACGCCCTTGCTTTTGCGTTAATCGTCCACGCTTGGGTCGTTGAGAGGGTCGCGATGGCCAGTCCGTTCATCAGCGATCCGGAAGGGACACTTAGACGTCGAGCGACGCACCTTGTGGTGTGGAACCGTTCTTGAGGGGCTCAGTCTGTATATTGTGCCTATTGCTACTAGTCCACCGAACTAATTGACTAAGTTAAGATGTTGTACACTGTGGCTGGAAACTGGCTTTGGGCCTTTCATATTTCATGTAATAACTGAAACTTATTTATTTTTCATATTCCAAGAAGTTGCTTACCATACTGTTCGACGCTCTTGCATCTGGTCTGTTACTGTGTTGATTAATGGATTTACGGGGTTAAGCTTCTATAAATTACATATTATTGTGACTCTCATTTCTCTAATCGATAAAAATTTTATTATCCTTTTAATTTAATTTAGTTTTCTTAAAGGGTGCAATTTTTTTATGCAACTAGTTCTGCTTAAGGGGCTGGTTCCAAGTGGTAAATGAATTTGATTTCTTTATCATTACTTTTCAGTTTCATTCTAAGCATTAGCATTTTGATGCTGTTAATTAGTCATATTAGATAGTCTTGAGATTGGTAAAGCAAATCATGGATTAATTGAAGCATGATTTGCCCATTTCACTTAGTACGTTTTGTTGAGGAACTCGCGTGGCCCAGAGAATCCCCCAGACCTACCTGGACTGAATGCAGCTGGTCAGCCCTGACGTCCTTTCCATCCCAGTGCCAGTATTAAGGATATTAGCGTTGATTTTTGCAAACAGTGTGCATCCTGTATGCTATAATAAGATATCTTAAGAGTGCCCCGAACTCTTGTGCAGATCTGCGTGATGACATCAGTTTCGTCGATGTTCCACACTATTGCCTTTGTACATTACATCCACGCCTAGGTTCTTCTCATATGGGCCAATGTAACATCGACGCAAGTTTCCTTTAACAGCAGAAGAACTGTGTTTTCATACTCCCCGCAGGTGTATGTACAAGTTCATTGACAACCAATTTGTCAATGGATTAGTAGCAGAAATCTTTTACGAGAGGTAAACTTTCATTTATATTGCACAGCAGTATTGCCTCACAGAGAATAATATTTTAGGCTGGTGCTAGACTGCAGATGACTCTTGAACAAATCATTAAATGTGAATATGTGGCGTTAAATTTATTATGGGTTGCTGTAATCTCCAGATAAATTATTGTAACAAGAAAATCAGAAACCATTCTGTTATATATTTAAGCAACAATAACACTGCAATAAAATGTGGAAGTAGTTCACAAGGCGATGTTAGTTGTTGTTGGACTCAATGATGAATTTGAAGTGTCGTGTCGATTGCAGATCCCCAACCTATTTACAATACTCTGTGTACTGATGGTTTAATGACCTTCTTTTAACAACTCAGTTAAGCTTTTTGCACGATAGCTATCTTTTAAGGCCTTAAGGGATGGAAAAGACCCACCGTGGCATACGTGCCATGTTAGAAAACTGCTACATACACGAAGAGAGCTTCGTCACAGATAGAAGACAAATCAAAGCACAACAGACAACTAAAATCTGAAAGAAGCGATGGAAGGAGACCAATGAGACAAGCGTTCAATGACTTTAAAATAAAATTTTGTCAAACGAACTGATTAAAACCCAAACAGGTTTTTGTATTACGTATAAAAAGTGAGGGAGGTCGGAATCATCGATTCAATCACTCAGTGACTGTACAGGTCGGAAAAGAAAGATAACAGAGAGAGGGCCGAAATACTGAATTCGGTCTTCCGATCAATCATAATACGAGCGTCTTATTGGCAGGTATTGAGATAACCAAGGGCGGAAAGAAAAGCATCTACAATCGGTTAATAGTGGAAAGGCATCAGGACCAGATGAGATACCTGTAAGATTCTTCAAAGACTGTGTTAAAGTACTTGTGCCTCTTTTAGCAGCAGTTTGTCGTCGTTCGCAGGAGCAACGAAAGGTATTTAGGAGTTAGAAAAAAGGCGAGGTCATTCCACTTTTCAAGAAGTGTCGTACGATAGATGCACATAATTATAGGCCAATATCTGTTACAGAATTATGGAACATGATTTATACTCAAGCACTAAGACGTTTTTGGAGCATGAGAATCTCCCCTATGAAAAAGAGCAAGGAATTCGCAGACAGAGATCTTGCGAAAGTCTGTTCACTTTGTTCGTTCATGAGACCCATAGCGGTGTAAACAACGGCGCTCAGATTAATGTCGTGTTCCTTGACTTAAAAGGTTTACGTCATGGATGCCTATTACAGTGTTCTTCATAAGGGAGTTTCCAGCAATGGTCCAACGACGGAATGGTTTGTACGATTCTACTGCCTGAACGGTTTCTTAAACATGAACTTTAAAACTTCCGGTTTCGTTTTGCTATCATCTACTGACACACCAGACTGGTCAATGAGTGACTGGATAGAAGCCTTCGACCAGCTTGGCGATGTTACATAGGACGAGAATCTTCTCAGGTTCTCAGCTGAATCTTTTGCTAATATATGGCGATGGTAGTTATATGTTTCATACATCGATTTAGTTACGGAAGCACGAATATCTAGCTTTCGACTACCGTCATTTGTGCGTTTTCTTTTGAACTGATAGTGCTACAGTCTTTGCATTTTCCGAATCTAATTGTTACACCGTGCTATAGCGTTGCCGTCCGTAATCCATTTACAAAACACGTATGAGCAGTGGGGGATTTCTTGCAATGTATGGATATCACTATTCTTGTGATCTTCGACTAATGTGTTGCCATTGGAGAGCAGCGCCCTCTGGTGTGGTGGCTCCGGGCGTGGTGGCCGGTTTGGTGGGCAATATGGGCAGAGGAACGAAGCTCTACCGAGGTTTCCGGGGGGTCTCTTCGCCATTGTGTTAGCTGTTGGCGGGCGACCGATACAGGGGTCATGTTGCACCGCCTAAGGGGAGTTGGTACGCCTTACCCCTACAGTGTTAAATTTAGTGACTTGGCTCTCCTGTATTTCAAGAACCACTGTAGCCATTGACATGAAACTTTTACAGGACATTAAACTGTATGTTCTGAATCTTCAAAGGTTCAAATGGCTCTGAGCACTATGGGACTCAACATCTTAGGTCATAAGTCCCCTGTAACTTAGAACTACTTAAACCTAACTAACCTAAGGACATCACACACACCCATGCCCGGGGCAGGAGTCGAACCTGCGACCGTAGCAGTCCCGCGGTTCCGGACTGCAGCGCCAGAACCGCACGGCCACCGCGGGCGGCTGTTCTGAATCTACTGAAACAAAAATTATTGTATTTCAGCCACTGCTTTTGGAAATACAATTCTTTAATTACACGGATTAAATTTTGTTTACTTTTTTGCATGTTATCCTAAATAATTTTAATTACACATAACGTTATGTTGTTCTTTTAGTTCAGTAGACTCAGGATATGTATATTATTACTCCCTGAAAATTTGAATGCTCTACTCGAAATGGTTTCTTAGATTTAGGGAAGAATGCAACAGAAAATGTAAATTTTCAGGAACGGCTTCTAAAGATTCAAAAGACTGTAACTCGCTTAATATATGCTGCATTTTTTATTTTTAGATACTCAGAAGCATCCTGCACCATACTGTATATCATACGCTTGATCTTGTTCCAAGCGTTTCTCTTGTTTTCTTCTTTCTGGACTCCTTAGTGGCCAACTGTCCTGCATACTCTGCTTTATCAACGCAAACTCTGTCCATCCGTTCATGTTCTCTGATGCATTTTGCTCCAGAATTAATTCCCATATGCTGTGGCACTTTCACCCTACCAATGTTGTTATAACTAAAAGCAATAACAGCATCACTGACCCCCACTTTAGTGTCTTTATTCCAACAAAAACATTTTATGGTAATCAAGTCCATATAGGATTATTGATCGACTCATTGGGATTTTGAGTCGGTCCATACAGACACTTCTTCAGCAATTCAGGATTAGTCAGGCCTCCGTAAATAGGCTTTATGATATCCATGACTGCTGCTGGGATGGAATGTTTATGGCTATATGAACTGTTCGAGTTCTGGGCATTGCGGTAATTGCACCATGAATCTGGTCCAGGAGGGGAAAGGTGCTGTACTGGTTTTTCATCAGTTGACAGTCTGTGGAAGAAGGTAGCCCATACTGCCTGCTTTATTTTCAACAAATCCTCAATATTATTTCTAATGGCCATCCCATAATACTGACCGAGCGAGGTGGCGCAGTGGTTAGCCACTGGACTCGCATTCGGGAGGACGACGGTTCAATCCCGCGTCCGGCCATCCTGATTTAGGTTTTCCGTGATTTCCCTAAATCGCTCCAGGCAAATGCCGGGATGGTTCCTTTCAAAGGGCACGGCCGACTTCCTTCCCCGTCCTTCCCTAATCCGATGAGACCGATGACCTCGCTGTCTGGTCTCCTTCCCCGAAACAACCAACCAACCAACCATAATACTGCTGTAGTTCATCAATCATTTTGTCTGTCAGCCTGCCTCTTATGGTTTTACCATGAGAAAGTTTCTTAACTTCCCCAACTTTGTGCCCATCCTGTTCTGGACATGACCAACATACTGCATTTTTGTGATATTATTTGATAAGATATTGAAATAATGTACGTAAAAATTTCATCATTTTCAACTGTTGTAAATTATACTTAAGAAATAAAATGAAATACTTCCGATGTGAGTTTATAAGTCATATATATATAGTCGTATTCGGAAAATTGCCAATTTTAAAATGAGCTAAAAATCCGAAAATGTGAAAAAAAAATCCGTTCGAACTCCCCTTACGTTGTTGAGTACCGACTTGGACTGTGCTGTGGTTTATCAGAAGGGCATCGAGCTGTGGGGGCGGCATTCGTTGTCATTTTGGTTTGTCTTCCTTATGGTTTTTGGGTACGGTCGCCCGTGTCTCCATGGTATTCGAAATGCAATTAGATTCCAAGATCTGGCAGACATATTAGACTGATTGATTGGCTGATAGCTTATTATAATTTGTTTGATGTGTTAACCTTATGTAGCAGTGGTGCCTCTGATCCTTAAGCCAGTGTAAAGCGCCATGTTCCAGAAGGAAGTTTATTTGGTCAGTTTGTGGTGTGCATTGGTGTACGCGTTACATGTTCTTGTCCGCCTTCCATTAATTCTTCTGATTTTCAAAGTAAATGATTGGCCACGTACTTTTCAATTGGAAGGGTAGTGAAATGTTCAGTATTACTAGTTACTACGGGTGTTTAACTGTTCATGTCAGTGAGTCCATTTTGCTATTTTACTGGCCTATTTAAAATTTGCTTTTCTTGCTCTGGTTTCCATGAAGCTAATGCTAAATGCCTACGCTGTCTAATAAATTAGATAGAGCGTCTGATTTATTTAAATAGCTTAGATAAAATGTCGTCTGTTTCAGGGCGCGTTTGTTCTCTCCTAATCACCACGGACTAATGTGTGTACCGATGAGCTTTGAATGTCATGGGAGAGTCCCTGTGGCTCCTGAAATGACTTGTAAAAAGGAAAAAAAATTCTGATATTACTATTTCATTGCTGAAATTATTTTTTAAGGAAATATTTTTGTTGGTTCTTAAATCTTGTGGCTGTCATGGTTGGAAAATGGTTTAAATCTTCAATGGATACCCCTTTAGGGGGTCAAAGTTACGTATTAAATTGTTTTCATTGTCGTATGTATGGACAAAAGAATGTATGCTGGTGCTAAAACGTTAAAAACGCTTTTCTTGGATTATTTAATAAGTTTACACTGTTTATCTTTTCCATTATTTCGCACATATTTTCTGCGTTTGGCCTAGGGAACTGATAAGCTAACATCAAACCTTTTCGTGACAGAAATATACATTTCACCTCATTCAAGAGAAAAAAAAGCATGTATTAAGACGATTTACACCTGATGATGGACCCCTCGTGTACTTAACTAAAGACGAAAATTTGTGACCGAAGGCATTGTTTAATTCATATCGCAGTTTTTTTCTCATCAATCAAGTTTATATCATGTTTTATTCTTACCGTCTGGCAATTAAGGCCCTCTGATCTGTTCTGGTCTGCCTTTATTACTCTAACATTAATTAATTCTGTGTCATATAGGGCATGTCTCGCCTTAAAGAATATTAAGTCATCTTGGTTTAAAGTTAACGTTAAATTTTCTGTAAATTATTTAAATTGGCATTGAATTTTAAATGACTCTTATTACATCGGCTTTTAATAAATTTGAAAAAGGGCTTCATTGGGTGCTATGTGATCGAGACTGTGTAAAATAAATTTATGATCCACCAGTGAATGAAGTTAATAACTCATTCAAAAGTTATTAACTTTAGTGACCACCGACGCTATGATGGCATAGTGATCACTAATCCCTGTCCCTATACTGACACCGACGATAAGGTCAGGCCTGTTTGTAGCTACAAGGTGTAAACTATTTCCATTGAGTGTTGGCTCTCGAGCTAGCTGCTTAAGACGGATTTCGGAAAACGTGCTCAAAAGTACTTTGCAGAGCTGTCTGCCTGCATCCCCCGCAATGACTCAATAGACGTCCCGGTCTACACTCGGTAGGTTAAACTCACCTCTAACTAATACTGCATGATGTAAGTATTTCCGCGCTACTGGCCGTAGACTTCCCTTGAATGACAGCTAAACTGTCACGCAGGAGTGAGGTGGCCACTAAAAACATCCACAATTAACTTGATTTCACTTAGACCTGTTATAACGACACAATCACACTCAAATTAGACCTCAATAGAGAAAAATAACAATGTGAACGAACTGAAGACTCCTCCTCCTGTGGCGCCTACGAGTAGGTAAATACACTCCTGGAAATCGAAAAAAGAACACATTGACACCGGTGTGTCAGACCCACCATACTTGCTCCGGACACTGCGAGAGGGCTGCACAAGCAATGATCACACGCACGGCACAGCGGACACACCAGGAACCGCGGTGTTGGCCGTCGAATGGCGCTAGCTGCGCAGCATTTGTGCACCGCCGCCGTCAGTGTCAGCCAGTTTGCCGTGGCATACGGAGCTCCATCGCAGTCATTAACACTGGTAGCATGCCGCGACAGCGTGGACGTGAACCGTATGTGCAGTTGACGGACATTGAGCGAGGGCGTATAGTGGGCATGCGGGAGGCCGGGTGGATGTACCGCCGAATTGCTCAGCACGTGGGGCGTGAGGTCTCCACAGTACATCGATGTTGTCGCCAGTGGTCGGCGGAAGGTGCACGTGCCCGTCGACCTGGGACCGGACCGCAGCGACGCACGGATGCACGCCAAGACCGTAGGATCCTACGCAGTGCCGTAGGGGACCGCACCGCCACTTCCCAGCAAATTAGGGACACTGTTGCTCCTGGGGTATCGGCGAGGACCATTCGCAACCGTCTCCATGAAGCTGGGCTACAGTCCCGCACACCGTTAGTCCGTCTTCCGCTCACGCCCCAACATCGTGCAGCCCGCCTCCAGTGGTGTCGCGACAGGCGTGAATGGAGGGAGGAATGGAGACGTGTCGTCTTCAGCGATGAGAGTCGCTTCTGCCTTGGTGCCAATGATGGTCGTATGCATGTTTGGCGCCGTGCAGGTGAGAGCCACAATCAGGACTGCATACGACCGAGGCACACAGGGCCAACACCCGGCATCATGGTGTGGGGAGCGATCTCCTACACTGGCCGTACACCACTGGTGATCGTCGAGGGGACACTGAATAGTGCACGGTACATCCAAACCGTCATCGAACCCATCGTTCTACCATTCCTAGACCGGCAAGGGAACTTGCTGTTCCAACAGGACAATGCACATCCGCATGTATCCCGTGCCACCCAACGTGCTCTAGAAGGTGTAAGTCAACTACCCTGGCCAGCAAGATCTCCGGATCTGTCCCCCATTGAGCGTGTTTGGGACTGGATGAAGCGTCGTCTCACGCGGTCTGCACGTCCAGTACGAACGCTGGTCCAACTGAGGCGCCAGGTGGAAATGGCATGGCAAGCTGTTCCACAGGACTACATCCAGCATCTCTACGATCATCTCCATGGGAGAATAGCAGCCTGCATTGCTGCGAAAGGTGGATATACACTGTACTAGTGCCGACATTGTGCATGCTCTGTTGCCTGTGTCTATGTGCCTGTGGTTCTGTCAGTGTGATCATGTGATGTATCTGACCCCAGGAATGTGTCAATAAAGTTTCCCCTTCCTGGGACAATGAATTCACGGTGTTCTTATTTCAATTTCCAGGAGTGTATCTCAGAGCTACCTGCTTCGGATTCCAGCCGCCTCTCGGTCCTGAGAGTCGTTTGAGCGCAAAAAGTTTCCTAGAGGGCTGTAAATTTGTTATGAATACTTCGACAATTTACAGATAAAATTTTGACTGACGAAGTGTCTTTACTCTGAACGCGGTGTAATTCGCTTTCTACGTCTCATCTGACAAGTGTTCATCAGTCTCTGAGTACCACGTGGCCTAAGAAACTCCAATATGCACTGCACAATACTGTGCTTCCCGAGTAGCTGCTCCCTTTGTGTAGCGCATCCCAGACCTAGCAACGTGATCTTACAATTCTACACCCGCTAACGCAGTTTCAGAAATCAGCAGCCAAGACCGTCACCGTGTCGACGAACTATTTCGTTGAGACCCTCTACTCCGCTCTAAACCATAGGACATCGATGCTGTAAATGGCGAGCTCTGTTTGCGTTTCTTTGCTGAATAGAAAAAATTCGTCGCCTACTCATTTCCTGATCGAATTCCCTCAGTATCGTACGAAATAATTCCTCAGGTTCCATTACACTTGTTTTATTTTTGTTGACATTTGACATATAACCTGTTTTCAAAACAAAATCTAGTCCATTAAACAGGTATTCCAAAACCTTCGCAGTCACTGGTAGAATTGCAACGCCATAATCAAAATTTTATGTATCCACTTCCCGAATTTAATACATTTCGTAAGTATATCTTTGGTTTCCTGTACTGCTTGGGCAATGTAGAGATGAAATAACGTAAGGGCGGGCTACAAACCCGCCTCAGAAATTTCTGAAGTGCTCTTCCATGTCCTCCGTTTTACTGTCTATACACTCCTGGAAATTGAAATAAGAACACCGTGAATTCATTGTCCCAGGAAGGGGAAACTTTATTGACACATTCCTGGGGTCAGATACATCACATAATCACACTGACAGAACCACAGGCACATAGACACAGGCAACAGAGCATGCACAATGTCGGCACTAGTACAGTGTATATCCACCTTTCGCAGCAATGCAGGCTGCTATTCTCCCATGGAGGCGATCGTAGAGATGCTGGATGTAGTCCTGTGGAACGGCTTGCCGTGCCATTTCCACCTGGCGCCTCAGGTGGACCGGCGTTCGTGCTGGACGTGCAGACCGCGTGAGACGACGCTTCATCCAGTCCCAAACATGCTCAATGGGGGACAGATCCGGAGATCTTGCTGGCCAGGGTAGTTGACTTACACCTTCTAGAGCACGTTGGGTGGCACGGGATGCATGCGGACGTGCATTGTCCTGTTGGAACAGCAAGTTCCCTTGCCGGTATAGGAATGGTAGAACAATGGGTTCGATGACGGTTTGGATGTACCGTGCACTATTCAGTGTCCCCTCGACGATCACCAGTGGTGTACGGCCAGTGTAGGAGATCGCTCCCCACACCATGATGCCGGGTGTTGGCCCTGTGTGCCTCGGTCGTATGCAGTCCTGATTGTGGCGCTCACCTGCACGGCGCCAAACACGCATACGACCATCATTGGCACCAAGGCAGAAGCGACTCTCATCGCTGGAGACGACACGTCTCCATTCGTCCCTCCATTCACGCCTGTCGCGACACCACTGGAGGCGGGCTGCACGATGTTGGGGCGTGAGCGGAAGACGGACTAACGGTGTGCGGGACTGTAGCCCAGCTTCATGGAGACGGTTGCGAATGGTCCTCGCCGATACCCCAGGAGCAACAGTGTCCCTAATTTGCTGGGAAGTGGCGGTGCGGTCCCCTACGGCACTGTGTAGGATCCTACGGTCTTGGCGTGCATCCGTGCGTCGCTGCGGTCCGGTCCCAGGTCGACGGGCACGTGCACCTTCCGCCGATCACTGGCGACAACATCGATGTACTGTGGAGACCTCACGCCCCACGTGTTGAGCAATTCGGCGGTACGTCCACCCGGCCTCCCGCATGCCCACTATACGCCCTCGCTCAAAGTCCGTCAACTGCACATACGGTTCACGTCCACGCTGTCGCGGCATGCTACCAGTGTTAAAGACTGCGATGGAGCTCCGTATGCCACGGCAAACTGGCTGACACTGACGGCGGCGGTGCACAAATGCTGCGCAGCTAGCGCCATTCGACGGCCAACACCGCGGTTCCTGGTGTGTCCGCTGTGCCGTGCGTGTGATCATTGCTTGTACAGCCCTCTCGCAGTGTCCGGAGCAAGTATGGTGGGTCTGACACACCGGTGTCAATGTGTTCTTTTTCCATTTCCAGGAGTGTAACAAAGTCGTCATATTATCAGGGGCGTTCAGTAAGTAACTCAACAGTTTTTTTCTGAAAGTGGATTGGTTTTATTCAGGATTCCAGTACAACGAATTGTTAACCACTATGTGGGCTACAAACCATAGTTTCCCACATAGCCTCCGTACAACGCGACGGCCTTACGCCACGTTATTTTGAAGGCCTGCATGGTAGCACTTTACTGGTCGACGTCGGAGGCAGCGTCTTGCTGCGTCAATAACCTCCCCTTTATTTACGTACTGCTTCCCGCGGAGTGCCTCCTTAGTTGGTCCAAACACATACAGGACGGAAAATTCGAGATCCGGGCAGTAGGACTGATGAGGAAGAACAGTCCAATGTTTTGTGAGCTCCTCTCAGGTGCGCAGACTTTTGTGAAGCCTTACTTTATCACGAAGCTGGAGAAGTTAGTTTGCATTGTAGTGGCGACGGACACGTTTTAGTCGTTTCTTTAATTTCCTGACTGTAGCACAACGCGCTTCATAGTTGCACCATGCGGGAGGACACCAAACAGAACAATAGTACCAGAAGACCGTCGCCATGAGTTTACCAGCCTCGAGTGCGGCTTTGAAATCTTTCTTCAGAGGAGAGGTTATGTTATGTTATGTTATGTTAACCGGGGACCTAGACGGAGAGGCTCCGTCCCCGCCTGAGATGCGGTAGTCCGCAACCCCATGACGACCACCGCAGTCCACTTCACCCCTCCGCCGCCCCACACCGAACCCAGGGTTATTGTGCGGTTCGGCCCCCGGTGGACCACACAGGGAACGTCTCACACCAAACGAGTGTAACACCTATGTTTGCGTTGTAGAATAATGGTGGTGTACGCGTACATGGAGAACTTGTTTGCGCAGCAATCGCCGACATAGTGTAGCTGAGGCGGAATAATGGGAACTACCCCGCATTTGCCGAGACAGATGGAAAACCGCCTAAAAACCATCCACAGACTGACCGGCTCACCGGACCTCGACACAAATCCGCGTGGCGTATTCGTGCCGGGGACCGGCGCTCCTTCCCGCCCGGAAAACCGTGCGTTAGACCGCACGGCCAACCGGGCGGGCAGGAGGAGAGGTTATGTGCCGCCACTCCATAGACTGCAGTTTGGTTTCCGATTCTAAGTGGTGAATCCATGTTTCATCGTCTGTGACCATTTTCGACAAAAAATTATGACTATCAGCCTCATAACGCGCAAGCAATTCCGCTCAGAATGTCCTTCGTTGGTCTTTATCGTCTTTTATTAGGTGGTGAGGAAACCAACGGGCACACATATTTAAGTATCCCATCTGGTGGCCGAGTGTGTCAGCACTACCAACAGAGTCTCCCTGTTGAACAGCCAGGTGTTTGAACGTTATCTGTTGATCACCTCGAATGATAGTGTCCGCTAGTTTCACCATCGCAGGAATCACAGATGTGTGTTGCCTGCCGGCACGCAGGAGATCGGGCGGGACTGTACGACCTGGTTGCGGTGATGACGGGCGCTTCGGCCAACGACTAACCGCGCTTTTGTTCACTGCCAGACCTCCGTAGATATTCTACAAGCGCCTATGAATACCTGCGATGCTGTAGTTTTCAACTAAAAGAAACTCCGCTTGGAACGCACCTCCCTTACACGCGCTATTTTGAAGGCTACGCACAGCGCCGCCACCTGTCGGAAATTCATGAAAGTTCAGTGGCTGAAGCGGAAATATTTCACGGTGTCCCACAATGAATTCCGTATTTTTTCAATCGAAATTGGCCGGAAAAAATGTGTTGCATTATTTAATGAACGTCCCTCGCATCTGTGTTCTCTGTGAGACGTATGTTTCATCGTATCCATTACTGTAGCCTTTAACCGTATTCCGGTAACCTGCAGGAAAGCAGTCAAAATTACAGACCTTAGAAGATTTTCTTAATGACGTAAAGACGAGAGAAAAGTTAGTAACGGTGACATGTCAAAATAGAAAAGACTCGGCTCATTTGTCGTCTACGGAGAGTCCGCGACTCTGACGTCAGGCACAGGCGGCGAAGTGCCAGTTTATGCGTCCGCCGGACTGTCAGCACGTGCCGCTGCCGCCGTATTGGCCGGGCGTGTCCGCAGCGCGCTCGGCGCCACAGAGATAGCTGCACTGCCGCTGCCTCTGCCGCTCGAGCGCCCGTAGCCGCAGTAATTGCCGTCCGCGGCCCTCCAACTCGGACAATGGTCGGCGGGGCGGGCGGCCCCCGCGCGGCGCAGCTCGGCTCGCACTGGCCGGCCCGCCGCTTGTTTACCGCGCAGCACACTGGCAAACATGCGGCTCCGTTTCGCCGCGTGCCCGCTCGCCGCTGCATTATTCAGCGCCCGCCTGCAAAGCGACCGCCGGCTCGTCTGCTCTTCGCGACGGCAAGTGGCCGGTGTGGCCACGTGACGCGCCTGCTCTGTTTGTATCCGCGCTGACTCCCTCCGTCCACTGCGCACACATCGCTAGCCTGCACGGTCCATCTGAGGGATCCGTCCGTCCAGTTGCCCTCACACTGCGGTGGAGTGCAGCAACCACCAGTGGTGAAGGACACACACAATGTAACAAAAAACAAATTACATAGGGTATTTGTTTTGACATGAGACACCTAAATATCTCGAAACAGACGCATCGTAAGCAAATAAACTTTGGGATGAAAAATTAATACACTACTGGCCATTAAAATTGCTACACCACGAAGATGATGTGCTACAGACGCGAAATTTAACCGACAGGAAGAAGATGCTGTGATATGCAAACGATTAGCTTTCCAGAGCGTTCACACAAGGTTGGCGCCGACGTGCTGACATGAGGAACGTTTCCAACCGATTTCCCGTACACAGACAGCAGTTGACCGGCGTTGCCTGGTGAAACGTTGTTGTGATGCCCCGTCTGAGGAGGAGAAATGTGTACCATCACGTTTCCGACTTTGATAAAGGTCGGATTGTAGCCTACCGCGATTGCGGTTTATCATATCGCGACATTGCTGCTCGCGTTGGTCGAGATCCAATGACTGTTAGCAGAATATGGAATCGGCTGGTTCAGGAGGGTAATATGGAAAGCCGTGCTGGATCCCAACGGCTTCGTATCACTAGCAGTCGAGATGACAGGCATCTTATCCGCATGGCTGTAACGGATCGTGCAGCCACGTCTCGATAGCTGAGTCAACAGATGGGGACGTTTGCGAGACAACAACCATCTGCACGAACAGTTCGACGACGTTTGGAGCAGCATGGACTATCAGCTCGGACACCATGGCTGCGGTTACCCTTGACGCTGCGATCGTGTACTCGACGACGAACTTGGGTGCACGAACGGCAAAAGGTCATTTTTTCGAATTAATCCAGGTTCTGTTTAGAGCATCATGATGGTCGCATCCGTGTTAGCCGACATCGCTGTGAACGCACATCGGAAGCGTGTATTCGTCATCGCCATACTGGCGTATCACCCGGCGTGATGGTATGGGGTGGCATTGGTTACACGTCTCGGTCACCTCTTGTTCGTATTGATGGTACTTTGAACAGTGGACGTTACATTTCAGATGTGTTACGACCCGTAGCTCTACCCTTCATTCGATCCCTGCGAAACCCTACATTTCAGCAGGATAATGCATGACCGCATGTTCCAGGTCCTGTACGGGCCTTTCTGGATACAGAAAATGTTCGACTGCTGCCCTGGCCACCACATTCTCCAGATATCTCACCAATTGAAAACATCTGGTCAATGGTGGCCGAGCAACTGGCTCGTCACAGTACGCCAGTCACTACTCTTGATGAACTGTGGTATCGTGTTGAAGCTGCATTGGCAGCTGTACCTGTACACGCCATCCAAGCTCTGTTTGACTCAATGCCCAGGTGTGTCAAGGCCGTTATTACGGCCAGAGGTGGTCGTTCTGGGTACTGATTTCTCAAGATCTATGCACCCAAATTGCGTGAAAATGTAATCACATGTCAGTTCTAGTACAATATATTTGTCCAATGAATGCCCGTTTATCATCTGCAATTCTTCTTGGTGTAGCAATTTTAATGGCCAGTAGTGTATAAGTAAAGAGGTCATCTGCCTGTGCTAAAACGGGCGACCTCCTACCCACTTCTCTTGAGTGGGTGATGTCAGTTTAGTATTTTCAAATGCGAATCCCCCCTCCCGCTGTCCTCCATTTTATTCCATATTCAGATTCTAAATGGTGGTGTAACAGACAAATGTAAGTTGTGCCTCTTTTTGCAATTAAGGACGGACACATTTGAATCTACATTTCAGTTATGATGTGTTCTAACAGTTGATCTTTATCTTGGAAATTTACTTTAGTGTCTCAAATTTGATTGCACCGTATAGTACGATTAGCCGTTTCAGTGGCTGGTTACAAACTATGTTTAGTGTGATCCCAGAACAAGGACATAGATGCAATAGTTTAATGTTCTCATCGCAGTGCTTCATTTCGGCGAGTCGCCTTGCCTTTAAACGTTATGGTGCAAGATTCCGGTTATCATCCAAGGCAGGTGTACCTGTCACTATCACTTCACGGACACTTTATCTTTTTACAAAGGTTGTGTTTAGTATTCCACTCGAAGTGCAAGAGCTATTGTGGCTGGATGGAAACACTCAACACAACCAGTCACCCTGATCGTGGGGCTCAAGTATGACCACCCAATCAGGCATTCCGAACGTCTGATGAGTTACCATAGTCAACCCCACAGGAAAAAGAAAACTACATTACAATAAAAGTAGCTTATTTCTAGAAATGTCAGTATCTAGCCACATTATTTATGTTGGATCATCACATTTGCAGCACTCAACAAATTTTTGAACATTAATGTCAATGTTAGAACACAAAGGTTTCCATTACATCGTAAAGAAAGTGTAGAATCAAATGCATCGGGTCTTAAATGCAACAAGTGGCACACTTGATATTTCTTGGCTACAGCGCCATCCATTACGAATGGTAAAGAATGGTTTGAGCAAAACGTACATGTTTTCCTGTCATCAGTCTTCTGACTGGTTTGATGCTGCCCCCCTCCCCCCCTTCGGATTCCTCTTCTGTCCCCACCTCTTCATCTCGTAGTAGCCCTTGCAAACTGTGTTCTCAATTATTTACTGGATGTATTCCAATCTGACTTTTCCTCTACAGTTTTTGCCCTCTACAGCTCCCTCTAGTACCACCCTGAAGTTGTTCTGTGATGTCTTAAGAGATGTTCTACCATCCTGTCCCTTCTTCGTGTCATTGTTTTCCATATATTTCTTTCCTCCTCTACTCTCGAAGAACGTCCTCATTCCTTACCTTATGAGTCCACTTAATTTTCAGTATTTTTCTGTATTATCACATCTCGAATGCTTCGATGCTCTTCTTTTTTGGTTTTCCCACAGTCCTTCCTCGTATTAGGATGTTTGATAATAACAAATTTCTTTTGGCCAGGAATGAAATTTTTGCCAGTAATAGTCTGTCTTTTTTTTATCCTGCTCGCTGTGTCCGTAATGGGTTATTTTGATGCCTAGGTAGCAGAACTCCCTAACTTCATCTACTTCGTGGTCAACAATCCTGATGTTAAATATCTCGCTGCCCTCATTCCTGTTACTTCTTATTACTTTCGTCTTTCTTCGATTTACTCTCAATGCATTTTCTTTACTTATTACACTTGCGACGGGGCGGAAAATAAGTGCGGTTGAAGAGTCCACACGAATGTGCGTATACAAAAGTTCGTTAAAAATGTTAGTGCAAAATTTTGGCTCTCACGTAAGTCTCATGGGATGATTTCCACTATTGGTGCATTAGTACACTGTTCCACACCCACGCATTAGTTATAGTTCTTGATTTTATAATCACTCAGACTTGAGTACAGTTTATGCCGGGGAACAAAAATTAGGAGATTTATAGAGAAATCATTTTTCATGACACAGTTCAATTAAGTTCTTATCACCATGAAATCAGCACTGGAAAGACAGTTTATACAGTTCTACTTTAATAATAATTTGACTCCGGCCCCCAATAGCAGTAATGTAGGCTGCTATAATCGAGTGCTACTCAATCAACTCTAACAGAACCACAAGTCCCACTGTCCTCTTTGTTCTAGTAGTTTTGGCGCGAAATCACAGATCGCCACATGTTCACTTGCGCCGATGTATACCTCGTAATTCGTACTCACACAAATAATCGTAGCACTTCCAGTTCACCAAATATATGCTTGCATACTTGCACTATTAAACAATACTCTTTGTCGAAATAAAATGGAGCGAAAAAAATTTTTTATTCAAACGACCACATGGGCCACCAACAAGTGGGGCTCGCTCGCCACCCACCGGCCAACTCCCCAACGACTGCCCAACGACTGACCTCTGGGCAACATGGCCGCTCGCTTATATAGGCTCGGATGTGTACCCCTCCCCTCCCCCCACTCCCCTGGTTGTGCAAGTATCACTCTCACGAGTTAAGGTTGCAAATTTTGACACATACATCCCACAAAAGAAATAAGTACACCATCAAAACCACACTAAAAAGTACATCTTATCTACTATGTTACATTAGTTTCACCCGTAAATCAAGTTTTAGTTTTTGCAAACTTTTGCCACTTAGCGCAAATTTGTTTGTTTACATCTTTGCTGCAGAGTTTTAACATAGAACTGCATATAGCACTCTTTTTAGACGTAATCTACAGCGATCTACACATTGCGCAGCTCGAAATCTTCATATCTGTAATAATTAATTAATTATGGGCGATAAATGTTAATAATTATTTGCAAACGATGAAAATTGTTGCTAGTTAAGTATAACTTAACTAGCTTAAAATACGTGTGATACCACTCAAAATATTGCATACTGCCGTTCTTTATGTCATGAATTTTCTATTGAATTTTGTAAACAATATCCTATCAATCTCCGTTTATTGCACTTTACGAGCTTAATTATTTATGAACTTTAACATATGACTACGGCACTCGATCTGCTACGACGAGACGTTTTTAATGAGCGGTCGCTCACCTCTGTAAGTTATTTTCTATTTTTATTAATTTTTCGGTATTCGTGATATTAAACAGATTTCAAGTTACTATAACTTTTTCGTCTCGTGACTTGAAATAAAGATCGATCTTTCAGAAGGTGCATAGTGCTGACCACAATCCACTGCCCCATCGCTCTTCACCGTAAGTTACATAGTTTTTGTATAATGCGCAAAAAACCAAACAATGCCCCAAGCTGCAGGTCCCGTGGCCGCCCAGAGGCGGATGCATCCCGCCGACACGTTGCTTCCGGGAATGGCGCACCATGACGCGCGCTCGCTCTCCACAAAGCAATCCCTGCATACTAGACCTATTAATCTAGTAACGGATGTTTGTACCGTCACACACTTCATTCCATTCAGAAGATCCTGTAATTATTCTTAACTTTCACTGAGGATAGAAATGTCATCAGACAATCTTATCACTGTTATCCTTTTACCTTGGATTTTATTTCCACTCTTAAGCCTTTCTTATATTTCCGTCATTGCTTCTTCGATGTGCAGATTGAACAGTAGGGGTGAAAGACTACATTATGGTGTTACACCCTTTGTAACCTGGTCACTTCGTTCTTTGTATGCTGCTCTTAATGTTCCCCCTTGGCTCTTGTACTCATTGTATATTACCCGTTTTTCCCGATACCTTATCCCTATTTTTCTCAGAATTTCGAACATCTTGCACCTTTTGACATTTTCGAACGCTAAGTCGACAAATGCTATGAGTGTGTTCTGACCTTTCGTTAGTCTTGCTACATCTATGCCATAATCCGCAAGTCATCTAATGGTGAGTGGTGGAGGGTACTTTTTATTTCACAAACTGAGTCCATCTATCCTGTTCCACTCCGGAATGGCTCGTGGGAGAGATTGATTGTCGGGAAGCCTCTGTATTGGCTCTAGTTTCTCGTCCTTTCCCCTCATGGTCATTACGTGAGACGGATGTGGGAGGAAGTAATATGTTGTCTGACTCTTTCCGGAAAGCGCTCTCTCGAAATTTCAATAGTAAACCTCTCCGTGATGCACAATGCATCTCGTGTAACGTCTGCCAGTGGAGTTTTCTGATCACCTCTGTAACGCTCTCGCACCGGCTAAAAGATCCAGTGACGAAAGGCTCCGCTCTCCGTTGGATCTTTCTAATATCTTCTATCAGTTCTGTCTGCTGGGGATCACAGATAGATGAACAATACTCAAGAATCGGTCGAACATGCGCCTTATAAGCCACTCCCTTCGTGGATGTGTTACATTTCCTTAAGATTCTTCCCACGGATCTGAGTCTGGCATCTGATTTCCACTCTATTCATTTTATGTGGTCATTCCACTTAAGGTCACTCTGAATAGATACTTAGGTATTTTACAACAGATACTGTTCCCAGCGGTTGTCATCAATAGTGTACTTATGCAGTAGAGGGTTGTCTGTCCTATATATGCGTAAAATATTACATTTATTTACGTTCAGGTCAACTGCCAGAGCCTGCACCTTTCCACAAGGCTCTGGAGGTCATTCAGCAAATCCTTACTATCTTCAGGCGTTGTTACTTCGTCATAGACAACATCATCTATGAACACCATTAAAGAGCATCCGAAGCTTTCTACTAGATCATTTTTACATATTGTAAACAGTAATTGCCCTACCACACTTCTTTGGGATACTCCGAAAATTACATTTACATCTGTTGATTTTGTTCCGCTAAGAAGGATGTGTTAAGTTCTGTCTGCAAGGAAGTCTTGAATCCAGTCGCAAATCTGCTCCAATATTCGATAAGCTAGTATTGTTTTCACTGAAAGGCAGTGAGAAATGGTGTCAAATGCTTTGCCAGAGTCAATTGTTTTATGAAGTTCAACGTAATAATTGTTTGAAGAAACCGTATTTTTCGTATATGAGATGATATGAACGTAGTTATCTATTTTATGACGCAATCATATTTGAATTCCTACATTACTTCTTTCAATTGTAACAGACATTGATCATCAGAATGATATTTCTCTCTTTTTTGCCTAGTTATCCTTCTTTAATAAGGCATTGCCGTCAACTCTGAGCAATATTCTGAAAACGAGCGATTGATGTGATTGAAATCAGTTACCAAGATTGTGTAAGGAAACGCAGAAGAATTTTTATTGGTGTCTTGGTTGCGTTAAAACTGAATTACACCCAAAATTCTTCAGCGTTCAGAACATAATATGTTATGCTCTACTTCTGCCACTTCAGTTCATAACATAGGGTTACTATGGTCTTTGAATGCTGCTGCAACTAATCTGAGTTCCGTACAACAAAAACATTTACTAAAACATGCTTTGCACTTTATAATGGTGGTGCTACTATCGAAAGGAAAGGTGTATATTAAACATTTTGTAGCTGTCAACAAAGAAACCCGTACAATCCCTCATATTCAAGGCGCTTGCAGAACTAATGAAGAAAAATTATGTTTTGGTTTATTCTATTATCTTACCAATGCTTTACATTGAGTGGGCCATGTAACTGTAGTTGGCAAATTAAAATGTTGTACTTTCTTGCTTCCTTCTTTTTGTCTCAAATAACCTGAAACGTCCCCTTAGAAAAATTATACATGACTGTCCTTAAACTGACAAAAAATATTTTTTAGCGCAACGCAATCTGACTTTCCAAAATCCCTACAAAAGGATGGCCCTGACTAACATCAACCTATACGTTTCACAAATCACTTACGTCACAAAAATCTTCGTTACTCGAACTACTGCAATACAGTGAGCGCCACTACTGCTAGCTAAATGAAAGATTCAAACTACTGAAGGCACTAACTACTGATAGGCATAGTTAGCAAATGAATGATTTTGATAGAGAACAATGTATTTACCTTAATAGTGTTCAAAAGTCATAATACATATAGCACTTCATGACATCCAGTCTTACAAATGAACTGTCTCTGATGGACACACGTCCAGATCATCCACTCTCAAAATTCCGCCATCTCTCTCCCCACATCCACCACTGCTGGCGGCTCACCTCCAACTGCGCAACGCTACGCGCTGTTAACAGACAACAGCCCAACACTACAATGGCAGACAACAATGCAAACTAGCCACAGACTGCACACAGCACAGCCTGAGATTTTCATACAGAGCGTTACGTGGCGTTTCCAATAGAAAACATAAACAGCCTACTTGAATAGCCCCTATGCTCCCCACAAAAAATTTTACAAATTGTTTTGGGCAGTGCCCAATACAGATTTGAAGAAATTTTTCATAGTTGCAATAACAAAGATATCAAATGCACGCACTTATTGATACAATGTTGGTCGAAAGATAAAATTTTCTCACAGTCCATCAAGACAGTCCTGATCGTTCATCACAGTAAAGTAGCAGTATTTTTCTCAAAGTCTGATCAGTATAAGAAAATGCACACGGAGGTAGTGGATTTCCATGCAGTCTTGAAGAAGTTGTGTTGTCCTTCCAACGGAAAGACAGTGCTGATTCTTGACATGCAGACAGGTAATGGGCCACAACAGAGCAAACCCACAGCAGAGTCATTCGAAGTTTTGAAGAATATTGGTAGGTAGGTCATCACAGAGCAGACCACTGTAGTCTTGTTAGAGATTACGGTGTTGGTGGGCCACCAGAGGTGCGAACCCACTGCAGTCCTTGTAGAAATAATGGTGTTGGTGGGCCATCAAAGATGCAGACCCACTGTAGTCCTTGTAGAGATGGCCAGCAGCCACCTGCTGTGACTGTGCAGGTGCACAATCACAATAGAAGAGTCTTGTGGACAATATAACAAGTCCATGAACCACCACTTGTGCACTCACAAAAATTTTTTTTTGAGATGACCTTAGAACCAGAAATGCTGTTAACCAGTCCCTTGCTGAATTATTAACACACGTGCAAACTCTATCAGTCCCTACTTATCACATATTGTCCATATACTATGACCAACGTGTGCAGTGAAATGTAACTTACAACTTAATTATTTGATGAACTGGTGTCAATTACAATTTTATAACATAAGAATACAATAACGAAAGTACAAAATACATCATTAAAGAACATAACAATACAGATAACATTTGTAGTAGTACAAGCTTTACAGAAGAATAGAAATAAACATATACATCAGTGTTACAGGAATTATGACATAAGTAAATATATAAAATAATGAGAATAGTTTTCGAAACATTAATTTCACACATGAGCATTAAAACTGAACAGAATTAATAATGTCTCAACATCTTTACAAAGAAAATAACATATTACTAGAAGAATTCTACAACATAACTCTAATTAGCTAAACACATAAAGACAGGAAAAACACAAATTCACATAGCATAATAACACAGAAGTACAGGGCAGGGTTTGTTTCCAGTGTGACATTTGGTACTGCAGTCCAACTTAAAACTTCATTCCGTAGGTCTTTCCTCTTATTTCAACATTTGTTTGCACCAAAAAAATGCTATCCAAGCATGCTTTCTGTATTCTGTTCACAACATACTTTTTTGGCCAAACCATCTTCTTGTAGCTTCTCAATGCATTTCTTCCAATTCATCACAACTCGTTCTCTTATATAGCCTACCTCATCTTAAGCTAACTTAAATCTACTGAGCTCAGATATATATACCAAGACACGAGGCAATGTAGCAGCACATAACAAATTTTCGCAAACAGCAAGACCAAAAAAATGGAAACTGGCAAAGCAAGCAGCAGTATAAGCACTTGCAATATTACAACTAATATGAGCCAATGTGCAGCAACAAGAAAAATAAATCAATAGTAAAACTGGCTTAACAGAGTAACACAAAGTGAAATTTAGTAGCAATATGCCTGGCAAACAGCAGCAGCAAATGCTATAACTTATACCTAAACATGACGAAGCTCAAGAAGAAAAAATATTAGAGTAAAAATGGCCATGTTTAATACCTATGTCACATCTTAGTGTCTATGTAATTAAAGTGGTGCACCACAGCAACTTATTGTAAAAAAAATAAACCATATACTTGAAAAGAAAATTATGTATGCAGTTACTGTTACTAGTCCCTTATTATTGCTCTTTCCTTTCCAAGTGCTCCTTTTTTGAAGAATGTGGATCATAAAATTATTATTTAACAGATCTGTTGACAGAAAGTTTTCACATTGGCAAATGGATTTAATTTTATTTTATAAAACCAATGCTGTAACACAGCTGGAAACCAGACACCAAGTGAAATAAGCAACTATGTACAAAGCATAAAAATATCATTCAATAGTCACATGGCACTTCATAAGTTAGTAGAAGTTCTCTCAATTCTCGTAGAAAGACACTTGTCATAATCAAGTGGGCAGATGTAAGAATATTTCCCATGAATTCATAAGCATTTCAGTAAGTAGCACAAAGTACAATATGTTTCCATATAATGAGCATGTCGTATTTGCGATGCTTTCTACAAAGGAATGTCAATAGTGAGGATAATGGCCTCTTTTTTCCATCTGTGCCTCGAAATGCACACACTAATGGCTCTTTTCCAGGCGACTGTCGCGCAGCTGGGTGCTTACTGTGACCTACCTTCCTTACCGAAATATTTACGACATCAGTTTCCGCTACAGTGTATTTGATACAAATAAAATTTCACAGGTCAAAATATTTGGGTTACAAATCTGTAGAAACAAAATATTATAAATATAACAGTGTCCAAAAAATTTTCGCCAGCATTGTGATACATTTATGCATTTACACACATTTCATAACTCTTAAAGTACAATTCTTGGTTTCCAACATCCTTTTTCACAAGTCAAAGTCACTAACCACTACTCATTATTCCTTACCTTATTACACATATACATATTCGTCGACAATTCTTCAATATTTCATCATAATAAATACGTAGCATAATCAAATTCCTCATATACTGTCAGCTTACTGATCATAAACATACCTCAACAGCATAATACACATCGTCATCATAAAAATAACATCATAACATTTGAGTAAAATCTCAAAAATGTCGTAGCTTTCTGCAATAATGTCAAAACCTAAAAACAGTTCTCTGCTTGTAGGGAAGCAGCCTACCCACGCCGTATAAAATTCACATGAGTCTTTCCATTGTGTGTCAGCCAGCCCGCTGTAACTAGCTCTGACGTCATAAATGTTGTGCAATACTTTAAAAATCAAGTACATAACCTGAAACGTTCCTGGCGTGTCAGGAGTAATATTAAATCAATATGTGTTGAATATCAGTTCAATAACTTTAACCATTTTCGAAACAGTATTCTGGATCTCACAAATTAAAATTTTAGTTGAAATTCACGATTTTCTGGTTTTTGTCTTAAAAATTAAGGAAGCAAGATAGATTAAGTAGGCGAATAAATAGGGCTAGGATGTTTAAGTTTAAGTAGAAGGGAGATCCGCTATAATCATAAAGATGTGAGAAGTTCCAACTGAATAACTACAAAACTATAGCAATAGCGTATCTCCAAAGAGCAAGTTCAGAGCTCATCTACTGCATGTAGTGCAATTAAATTAATTCTCTCGCCCAAAATATTTGACTTAGCCACGTCAGACTTTTATTATGATTACTTACCTGTGTGCTGATTGCACATTTAAATTGAGAGTTTCATCGGCCATCAGCAAAGGAAGCAATGATTTATTCAATAACTTAAAGTGATGCACTACTAGCCCAGCGGCTAGTCGGGAGAGCCGATTTGATCAGGCGTTACCTTAGCCGTCCGCACCGCGGCTTTATATATAAGAACGCTGCGTGAGAGAAAAGGCCCTAGTTCTCTCCAGGCGCTGATTAGCGCACCATCTGTGCCAGGAGTCGCGTCGCATCGGTATCATTGCTATAAAGAGCCTCGGATGCCGTAATAAGTTACTCGGGATACGCGTAACCATGATATCGATTTAGAGTGAAGTGTTAATTCTGGGATGACTTTAATGATCTATCTTCAGTTTGCGTATGTCGTATTTTCACGTGCTGCCGCGGGACAGACATTCTACTACACTCCTGGAAATTGAAATAAGAACACCGTGAATTCATTGTCCCAGGAAGGGGAAACTTTATTGACACATTCCTGGGGTCAGATACATCACATGATCACACTGACAGAACCACAGGCACATAGACACAGGCAACAGAGCATGCACAATGTCGGCACTAGTACAGTGTATATCCACCTTTCGCAGCAATGCAGGCTGCTATTCTCCCATGGAGACGATCGTAGAGATGCTGGATGTAGTCCTGTGGAACAGCTTGCCATGCCATTTCCACCTGGCGCCTCAGTTGGACCAGCGTTCGTGCTGGACGTGCAGACCACATGAGACGACGCTTCATCCAGTCCCAAACATGCTCAATGGGGGACAGATCCGGAGACCTTGCTGGCCAGGGTAGTTGACTTACACCTTCTAGAGCACGTTGGGTGGCACGGGATACATGCGGACGTGCATTGTCCTGTTGGAACAGCAAGTTCCCTTGCCGGTCTAGGAATGGTAGAACGATGGGTTCGATGACGGTTTGGATGTACCGTGCACTATTCAGTGTCCCCTCGACGATCACCAGTGGTGTACGGCCAGTGTAGGAGATCGCTCCCCACACCATGATGCCGGGTGTTGGCCCTGTGTGCCTCGGTCATATGCAGTCCTGATTGTGGCGCTCACCTGCACGGCGCCAAACACGCATACGACCATCATAGACACCAAGGCAGAAGCGACTCTCATCGCTGAAGACGACACGTCTCCATTCGTCCCTCCATTCACGCCTGTCGCGACACCACTGGAGGCGGGCTGCACGATGTTGGGGCGTGAGTGGAAGACGGCCTAACGGTGTGCGGGACCGTAGCCCAGCTTCATGGAGACGGTTGCGAATGGTCCTCGCCGATACCCCAGGAGCAACAGTGTCACTAATTTGCTGGGAAGTGGCGGTGCGGTCCCCTACGGCACTGCGTAGGATCCTACGGTCTTGGCGTGCATCCGTGCGTCGCTGCGGTCCGGTCCCAGGTCGACGGGCACGTGCACCTTCCGCCGACCACTGGCGACAACATCGATGTACTGTGGAGACCTAACGCCCCACGTGTTGAGCAATTCGGCGGTACGTCCACCCGGCCTCCCGCATGCCCACTATACGCCCTCGCTCAAAGTCCGTCAACTGCACATACGGTTCACGTCCACGCTGTCGCGGCATGCTACCAGTGTTAAAGACTGCGATGGAGCTCCGCATGCCACGGCAAACTGGCTGACACTGACGGCGGCGGTGCACAAATGCTGCGCAGCTAGCGCCATTCGACGGCCAACACCGCGGTTCCTGGTGTGTCCGCTGTGCCGTGCGTGTGATCATTGCTTGTACAGCCCTCTCGCAGTGTCCGGAGCAAGTATGGTGGGTCTGACACACCGGTGTCAATGCGTTCTTTTTTCCATTTCCAGGAGTGTATTATTTAGCATGGCATATGATGAACATTATCATCAAATTATGGCGAGCATTCACTTAAACCTTTAATTTGAACAGTTATACTAGCATCAGCGCATTAGACTCTGAACTGCTCTGGTAGTTGGATTGTGTGGATTCTTTTTTGGTCTGTGACTTTCAGAATATAGTGAACATTTTAGAGAGAATCGTTTTTGATTATGAATCCCAGTCAATCCCGTAATTCCTCAGAGCTATAAGTTGTAGCTGTAAGTGTATTTCTCAGCTGAAGTGGGCACTAGGAATTCTAATTACAGGCTTCACGTTTTGCTAATCACTTTGTGGTTGCCAATATTGTAGTTAGAGATCCAGTGTTGAGAACAGCAAACAACAGCATTAAATAATAGGAACATTTAAATAACAATTATTCCACCCGCCGCCTCACATGTGTTGCTAATCGGCCGGGAAACGCATCTTTTCTACATTACATTCTACATTTTTTTAATAACAATAATATTCCACCCGCCGCCCCACATATAGTGCATCGGCCGGGAAAGAAACTGAGTAAAAGTGAAAGAGATTTTTAAATATTCGGATTAGGGAGTGAAATGCGACACGCAACTGAGTAATAGAACAGTGATAGTGTTACGTGTGCATGTGGACGACGCAATTGGATTAACAACGCATCTGGATTGACGGAGCTGGCACTGAGTCTAGCGGCGCTGTCGGCATTGCGAGAAGTCTCGCCGCACCACAGTCATCCATCAGAGCGACCAGAGCCGCGCCTGCAGTGCCTGCAGTTGCGGGCCACACAAACACACAGCAGCCGTCGAAGTGCCACGTCGCATCAGTAAACCTGGTACGCCGCGCCGGCAACGCCATACGTCCTGCAGAAGGAACTAAGTTAAGTGAAAACCTGTTAAAAATTTTACTAACCTGCACTAAAAGACTGTCGGCGATGGAACTGCCAGAAGAAACCGAGGTTAAACTTAAATCAGAACCTATGTCTGTTGAGGGAAATGTAAATACAGACAACGGTTCAAGTGTAAATATGCATGAAAATAGTAATGTTAAAGTGGAATATGAAGTATTGTCTCCTGACAGTAGTGTGAAAAGGGGCAATGATTCAATAATAGAGACCCCTGTAGTAAAGCACCAATCAGAAATTGTTAATTTATTGGATGACAGGTAGTTTATCTAATGACTTAAAAACGAAACAGTCATCAGAGATGGTAGAGTTTAAGAAGGAGAAGTTAGATATGACGGATCAATCAGAAGTTTCATTTATTTTTGATGATTCTGGTGTTGGAGCTAGTTTTTCGTCACCTGAGTGTGATAAAAACCAGCTGGTGAGCAACCCAAAGATACTGGGGCTATTGATTTAAATGTTATATTACAAGCAATAGCTGCCAGTAATGCAAAATTGTCAGCCAGTAATGCTAGAATGATAGCTGAATTAAAGTCTGAAATAACTGATGTCAAAAGCAGTAATGCTGAATTAAAGTATGAGATTGTGGCCATCCAAACTAATTTTAATAAACGATTGGAGGTAATGGACAATACCTTCAAGGCTGGTTGCAATAAGTTGATAGAGGATCTGGATAGTTTGAATTATAAAATTGATTACAATCATGAGGATATTAAGAAAAAGGTTGCTCAACAATTTTCTGAAATGTATAAAACAGTAAAATCCGAAGTTGCTGAGGTTCACAGAGACTTCCAAATGAAAGATGCGAAGCTGGAGCACAAGTTAACAGAAAAGATCGAGGCGGATTCTGAACTGTGCTCAGATAGGTTTAAAGATGTTAATATAAAAGTAAACATATGTCAAGCAGAAGTAGATGCAATCAAAACTGACACTACTCGTATTGTGCAAAGAGTAGACAATGTTGAAATGAGAGTAGAAAATATTAGTACTAACATTGCCAACATTGAGGGTAAAGTAGCTTCAGTAACTTCCGGTAATGGTAGTATGCAACAAATTGTAGCTGCAAACGCCGCTTTCATCGGGTGTCGGCAGTTCTTGCGGTTCGATCCAGATAAAAATATACACCCGCTAGATTTCTGGAACGATTTTGAAGATGTGATTCCACCAACTTGGTCTGAACGAGAGAAAATCTCATTTATTAGAAGTCATTTAGCAGGTGACGCCATGCGTTGGTCAGCTGATGTTATGTTGAAGTGTAAAACATTAGCGGAATTTAAGACAGCTTTCATTAATGAGTATTTGTCTAGCAATAAGCAAAATGAAGCGTGGAGAGAATTTTGGAGTGGAAAACGCTTCAATGTAGGCAAAGAATCTATTAAAGGGTTTGCTAGGTCATGGATCTCACGTTTGTCACATTTGGCCGAAAAGCTAAAACCTGAAATAATAACACTAGGTCTTGAAGCCAAACTGCCATGGTACTGGCAAACTAGAATTATATCTGCCCCTAGAGACAATCTTGATCGTTTCATTGAGTGTTTGGAACGTGTAGAGCGTGTTCCTGCCAATGAGGAGCAAGCACGTAATAACAGAAATGCTAATAACACTAGTAGCAATTTTAAGAACGAGCAGAATGGCAATGTAAACATCAGAACAGTAGGTGTTCGCCATCCTAAGAGAGGTAGGAATTGGAGCAATAATTATCAGAACCAACAATGGCATCCAAATGATAGTAATTTTGTTCCGAACAAAATTATGCAGGTAAACAACAGTGCGGAAAGCAATGCTGTGCCAGTTAACTATAATGGAAATTCAGTATTTTAAACATAGCTGCACAACAGCAACGGTTCCACGTAATAAAATTATAAACAGCCGACCAGTTGCAATGGATAAAGAATTCTTTACCTAGGTTTCAACAAATTTAAATTTGTCTTCTTCAGAAGGTGGCCCAAGGACAATGAACATCATAGCTTACATTAGAAAGGTATGAAACTTAAGTCAAGAATAGATTTTAACACAAATTAGAGAGCTCTTTTGTTACAAAAATATGAGAACGACGACTGGTACTTACAATTTTACATTAGTATGGACTGATGTATCATCGCCGTTTTTACAAATGTCGGCATAGATCCAATTGTCAAATTAAAATATAGCCCTAGGAATAGGGTTTGTCACGTAAATATAAATTAGTACATGGATGTTGCAGAGCTCACAACCGACTGAGTGTAATCGGCCAGCGGAGTTACTCTGCGGCCAGGGCAGGTGGCGCTCATGGCGCGAACCATTGGCGTACAAAAGCAACGTGTAAATTATCAGTATTAATAGCGTCCTTAGATAAAGTAACAATAAAAAGAAGGAAAGCATTTAACACTCCCGTTATAACAGTATGGGAGCCTTGTTACAATTAAAGTAGTTATACATCAAAAGGCAGGTGGCGCTTACGCCGAGAGAGTTACGCACAGTGGCATATACAGCCAGAATATAAAAAATTACATTACTATATCAGTGAAGCCCACACACAGTATATATGTCAGACTTTAAAAATTGACAATAATGGCTCTTAAGACAGAATTACGAACCCTGGTCCACAAACAGTTAATACACATTCGCAGGGAACCAACGTTTTAGAGCCAGACAAAATCACATAAGGGACGATGTAGTGGCAGCCATACATCGTGAGAAAACCACATTACATAAAGGGTAGTGAGCTTAAAGATTTGAAAGTGCATCATAGCTTCCTGAGAAAATAGACCACTGAGGTTACCAGCATTAATGTTATGCCATAAACAGTACAGGTTTAAAGCCTTCGAAAAATTGTCTACAAGCAAGGTTCAACTGGTCGTTCAGTATATTACCGTCTTTGAGCTCTAGATGTTTAAAAATTTCTAACTCTTCCCACAGATCTAGTCTACGCCCTTTGACTTGTCTGTGTAGGATAACCGTATCTTCTAACTGTTTAGGCGTATGGCCGGCTATCAAGAGGTGTTCAGCAAAAGTAGAGTTGTGTATATTCGCTCCTTTTTTACCTTGTAGGTGTTCTTTATATCTTGTTTTCACAGCTCTGCCTGTTTGACCAATATAATATGAAGGGCTGTTATTACAGGTTAGTTTGTAAACACCTGAATTGGAAAACCAATCGCTGGCAATCTCTACTGAATGTACACGATTTCTTTTTTAACTGTTATCTGTAGAGAAGGAGACGTATCAGTTATATTTTTTCTTTAGAAGACGTTTAATCCTATTCGATATATTACCCAAGAAAGGAATGGAAATAAATTTTTTAGTTTCTTTGCTATCAGTGGGGAGGTTGTTGCTCAAAGTCGAACAGTTTTGGGAAATTTTCTTATTGAACAAGTAATCGATCATACTCTGATTGTACCCATTATTAGCTGCAATCGCTTTGATGACATTCAGTTCCTTGTGTTGTTCAGCAGGTGATAAAGGAGTAGTTACCATTCGGTGAATGGCAGAATGAAAAAACGCCAGTTTATGAGCTTTTGGATGAGTTGAGTCAGCAGGGATGACATTATCTGAATACGTATCCTTACGGAAAATATTGAAATTGAAGGAACTATCCTGTATACAAATTGTTAAATCGAGGAAGTTAAGTTCACCTTTTTCATTCTGAAGTTCTTTTGTGAAGGAGATCTTTTCATGTAAACCATTGAAAGTATTGAAGAGAAGCTCTAACTCATGAACAGTACCATCAAAAACAATGATAATGACGTCAACATAACGTGCATAATAGCGGATTTTGTGGCTAATTCTGAACTTGAATTGAAGAACGTTATTTCCAGGGCGTTGATAAAAACATCTGCTAAAATACCGGCGAGGGGGCTACCCATTGCTAGACCATCTGGTTGCACATACATTTTCCCATTAAACGTGAAATAATTGTATTTTAAAACGACCTTAAGCAAACCAATCAGTTCCGCAATCTGAATTTCACTTAGTTTTTTATGTTTGAGAAGATTCTTTTTTACAAGGGCTATGGTTTCATCAACCGGGACATTTGTATAAAGACTGACAATGTCAAAGGACACCAGTCTGGTGTCAGGTGTACATCTTACAGTTTGAAAATTGTTAATTATTTCCTTACTATTTTTAACAGAAAAATTAGTTTCAAATGTGAAAAACTAGTTCCAGTCTATGAGGACACTGGCGCTCACCAGGTGGTTATTTTTCCTAAGCCAGTAGTTACAGTAATTGGTAAGACAGATGAGAATACTCAGACTGAACACGTGGATGAGGGGTCGGTATCACCTAAGGATACAGCAGAAATATTAGATCACTCACAGTATTTGATAGATACCGTGTTAGAGACGCTCAGTGTAGCGGTAGGGAAGAGCTACAAAATACTGAATTGTCAGGTGAAGAAGCAGAAGAAATTCATGCTTATATTTACGATGGGGATGATGTGCTCTTATCTAAAGTGCCTGTGCAGGATGTTGATACTGTACTAATAGATTTAGAACAGGAGGTAAGTGAGAATGTAGAGGATAGCCTGTTGAGGGTCGATAAACCCAGTAGCGGTGACCAGTTGTCATTTTAGAAAGAACCCGACGATAATAGTGAAAGTGGTTTAGCTGTAACTAGTGTTATGGCCGGTCTGGAGGCGCAGAATCGCTCAGACTACAGTAATTTGGGTCATGTTCAGCAAATTAAATGTAATGAAGTCGTGCGGTGTTTCGATTTGAAATTAATAGACCGACTGGAAAAGGCAGCTGAAAACGTAATTCAGGAAACCCCTACACACTTTGACCTAAATGTAATGAAGACAGATGTCGATCACTTTAGTTGGAGACAAATCCAAAAGCAACTATTGGATGAGTTTGATGAACCATCTGTACAAACTAGAATAAGCCACCCTATAATAATGGTGAATATGTTGGGTATCAATGTAAGTTGTCTCTTAGACAGTGGAAGTGAGTTGAGTGCGATATCTCAGTCCTTCTTTGATGCATTACCTGGTAATGACAAACTTACAGTAATGAGGATATCAGGACTAAGAATAAATGGTGCTAATGGCAAGGTGTCAAAAACGGTAAAGCAAGAAGCTTTGCTGCCCTGTGATATTAATGGTAATTTAATTGATCATCCATGCTTAATTGTAAACAATCTCAGTATTGAGGTTTTAATTGGCATAGATTTCTTGGCGAAATATCAGAGTGTTGTTGAATTTGAAAGAAGCCAGTTAAAAATAGTCTTGCCGATAACCCAAGTAATTAAGGTACCTTTTATTGATAAACATGTAGTAACTAATGATGAAACATGGGAGCTGCCTATACGAGTTCTGAAAAATAGGAGATATTGGGACGAAGGTGTTAATCTTAGTAAATACCAAGGACTTTCCAGGATCATAGGAAAACCACATGTCAATGCATATAGGCTAGAGTACCCTAAGAGTAAAAAGATATTAGGTCTCAGGAACGTGATAGACCTAAAGAAGTTCATAGGTAGTGAATGAATTCTGTAGGGAGGAGGTTGTTCTGTAACCCCTACACAGTGTGGCAGCTGTGCAGTCCCAGCTGTGTGAGATCTTCTTTCCTTTTCAGGTCTCACTCATTCTTCATCTTTCCTATCCACCAAAGTTTCGACTCCGTCTTTGCAATACAAAAATTTTCCGGCATGGCTATCAAGCCATGAGTTCTGTGACCATTCTATCCACCGATTAGTGAAAAAAAATACCTAATGTAACAAATGTAACAGTGACATAAACAATAGAGAAGTATGATGTAATTAAGATACAAATGTATTTGAGTAACAAGTATGTATAGAACCCTGGTAATATTATAAGTAAAAAGTTGTTGTTTTATTGGAAATGGCCCACCAGCAGTAATTAAAAAAGATATACAAATTCGTGTACAAGCAGGATCTGAAGTGGCAGTGAAACCTGTTGTATGCTGTAGAGCTAACTAATTAATAGTAAAAGAGATTGCTTAGTGTTATGAAAAATATGCAGATAAGTTGTAAAAATGAACTCACCTTGTGTAGCAAGGAATAGCAGTGTAATAGAATTGAACAGTGTTTGTGGTTGAGACGTGAAGGACACGTCACTGAAATATTTATAAGGTTGGAGCTGGCCATTATTTTGGTGGTGGGTGTGCGGTGACACACCTACAGGTATTGAGGTTATGAGTTGGAGGCGTGAATGCGACCATAGGTACCCTTATGTTAGATGAGACAGAGCAGCTCATGGTGTCCTATAGGTTTAAGGAATTTAGCAATACGCTCGTCCATAATTACTTAATGCACTTTAGTGGTAGGTCGAGAGAGACTACCTGTGGTTTCAGCGTCCGATCGAGTGGAAATGGATTGCCACGTGGCAAACTGATCAGCTGCAGTACACTATAGATATGAAATAAATGTGCTATCCTATGCGTTAAATGTTAATAGAGTGAGTGTTAAATAAGTACATACACTAGCAACATAATTGAGTAACATAATCGCAGACGTGAAACATTATTTATAGCTCAGCATAAATACACTTCGATGAAGTAAGTACATAATTGCAGATGTGGAACTGACACAGCAGCAGAGGACCAATAAGTGGTAGTAGTCAACTAAACGTAGTGTGTTTTGAACACTCAGAACTGTACTATTACCACAAGTTACTCACATGTACAAAGAAGCTGAGAAGACAACTACTAATCAAATACACTCATACTATCTCTAATAATAAGGTAATCGAAGATGAGTCAGCTAAGTAAATAAAATACAATTGTATCAGGAATGTACCGAGCATTGGTTCAGTGTTCCGGCCCAGAAATAATAAATTGAAATTAAATAGGATTTAGAGCCATTTGTTTACCGATTTTATGACAGTTAAGTAACCGCAAGAATAAAATTGAAAAAGTTCTGTTAACTTTGTTCCAGTAACATATTGAAAGGTAAAATGTATACAGGGTGAGTCACCTAACATTACCGCTGGATATATTTCGTAAACCACATCAAATACTGACGAATCGATTCCACAGACCGAACGTGAGGAGAGGGGCTAGTGTAATTGGTTAATACAAACCATAAAAAAATGCACGGAAGTATGTTTTTTAACACAAACTTACGTTTTTTTAAATGGAACCCCGTTAGTTTTGTTAGCACATCTGAACATATAAACAAATACGTAATCAGTGCCGTTTGTCGCATTGTAAAATGTTAATTACATCCGGAGATATTGTAACCTAAAGTTGACGCTTGAGTACCACTCCTCCGCTGTTCGATCGTGTGTATCGGAGAGCACCGAATTACGTAGGGATCCAAAGGTCACTAATTTCACCAGT
Organism: Schistocerca piceifrons; assembly: GCF_021461385.2. Classification (NCBI taxonomy): domain Eukaryota; kingdom Metazoa; phylum Arthropoda; class Insecta; order Orthoptera; family Acrididae; genus Schistocerca; species Schistocerca piceifrons. Next base: position 893,638,452 of record NC_060138.1, on the reverse strand, counting down.
TTCATGTGTCACTACATCAGCAATTACATGGTGATGACTTTAATCATCGAGTGCAATTCTGTCAATGGGCATTAATAGAGAATGTGTTGCAGTTCTACCTGTTTACCGATGAAGCGGGTTTCACAAACCACGGGGCACTGAATCTACGGAACATGCATTACTGGTCCGTGGACACTCCTCGCTGGCTCAGACAGGTAGAGCGACAGCGACCGTGGACTGTGAATGTATGGTGTGGAATCATTGGCGACCACCTCATTGGTCCTCACTTCATTGGAGGGGCCCAAACAGCTGCAACATACATCGCGTTCCTACTGAATGATCTGCCAACGTTGCTCGAAAATGTCCCACTGGAAACGCGTCGACGTATGTGGTATCAGCATGATGGTGCACCTGCACATTCCGCTGCTAACACTAGGCTGACCCTTGACAGGATGTTCGACGGGCGTTTCATAGGACATAGAGGACGCATAAATTGGCGAACCTGTTCTCCTGATCTTACACCTCTGGACTTCTTTCTGTGGGGTACGTTAAAGGAGAATGTGTACCGTAATGTGCCCACAACCCCAGAGGATATGAAACAACTTATTGTGGCAGCCTGTGGCGACATTACACCAAATGTACTGCAGCGTGTACGACATTCATTACGCCAGAGATTGCAATTGTTTGCAGCAAATGATGGCCACCACATTGAACATCTATTGGCCTGACATGTCGGGACACACTCTATTCCACTCCGTAATAGAAAACGGAAACCATGTGTGTACGTGTACTTCACCCCTCATGGTAATGTACATGTGCGTCAGTGAAAAAGACCAATAAAAAGGTGTTAGCATGGGGAAGTAATGTGCTGTTCCAGTCTCTTCTGTACCTAAGGTCCATTACCCTTTTTTACCCTTAAGTAATGACAGAGATTATCTTACAACAAGACGCACAGTTTAGCGCTACAGTACACGTAATTGAGTGATTAATTTTGTACTTAAAACATTTATTTCTAAAGATATTTGAGTTACAATGAAACAAAGGTTTTCTGTGATACATTTCATTCCATTGCTGTAATCTGTAACACCTGATGGTATAATTACATTAATCCTCAGGGGGGTACACGCTTACTTTGTGTACCATGTGCTTGGCAAGCACAAGGAGCCCTAGCTAATATGGTATTTGCTTATACAACTTTACACATCGGTACCATATTTCTCTAACACATAAGTTACACAGCTATCTGATCATTTAACTGAGAGAGACAAACATTTATTTTACTACATCAGTGACAGATGTTTATGTACTTACACCGTTGGATAACTTCACACTTACGAAATTGTATTTTGTCTGTACTTTGTGAAGTGTTCATATCCTTTGGAACCATTGTGATATTATGAGAGCTTTGAATGATGCATTTGCTATGGGATAATGATTTTTAAAGTACGTTTGAGGTAGATGACACTATTGAAATGAGCATGTGGGGCGGCGGGTGGAGTAATTGTTATTTAAATGTTCCTATTATTTATTTAATGCTGTTGTTTGCCGTTCTCAACACTGGCTCTCTAACTACAATATTGGCAACCACAAAGTGATTAGCAAAATATGAAGCCTGTAATTAGAATTCCTAGCGCCCACTTCATCTGAGAAATACACTTATAGCTACAGCTTATAGCTCTGAGGAATTACGGGATTGTCTGGGATTCTTAATCAAAAACGATTCTCTCTAAAATGTTCACTATATTCTGAAAGTCACAGACCAAAAAAGAATCCACACAATCCAACTACCAGAGCAGTTCAGAGTGTAATGCGCTGATGCTACTATAACTGTTCAAATTAATGGTTTAAGTGAATGCTCGCCATAATTTGATGATAATGTTCATCAAACGCCACGCTAAATAATGGTAGAATGTCTGACCCGCGGCAGCACGTGAAAATATGACATACGCAAACTGAAGATAGATCATTAAAGTCATCCCAGAATTAACACTTCACTCTAAAACGATTTCATGGTTACCCGTATCCCGAGTAACTTATTACGGCAACCAAGGCTCTTTATAGCAATGATAGCGATGCGACGCGACTCCCGGCACAGATGGTGCGCTAATCAGTGTCTGGAGAGAACTGGGCCTTTTCTTTCACGCAGCATTCTTATATATAAAGCCGCGGTGCGGACGGCTAAGGTAACGTCTGATCAAATCGGCTCTCCCCACTAGCCGCTGGGCTAGTAATGCACCACTTTAAGTTATTGAATAAATCATTGCTTCTTTTGCTGATGGCCGATGAAGCTCTCAATTTAAATGTGCAATCAGCACACAGGTAAATAATCATAATAAAAGTCTGACGTGGCTAAGTCAAATATTTTGGGCGAGAGAATTAATTTAATTACACTACACGCAGTAGATGAGCTCTGAACTTGCTCTTTGGAGATCCGCTATCACTTTAGTTTCATAGTTATTCAGTTGAAACTTCTCACATCTTCATGATTGTAGCGGATCTCCCTCCTACTTAAGCTTAAACATCCTAGCCTTATTTATTCGCCTACTTAATCTATCTTGCTTCCTTAATTTTTAAGACAAAAACCAGAAAATCATGAATTTCAACTAGAATTTTAATTAGTGAGATCCAGAATGCTGTTTCTACTAAATTATTATGAAAAAGGAATCTAAATATAAATTTTTAAGTTTCTAGCTCTTTTCTGTTACACCAATGATTTTTACAGAAAAACATCCAAAGTTCGAAAATGGTTAAAGTTATTGAACTGATATTCAACACATATTGATTTAGTATTACTCCTGACATGCTAGAAACGTTTCAGGTTATTTACTTGTTTTTTAAAGTATTGCGCAACATTTATGACGTCAGAGCTAGTTACAGCGGACTGGCTGGCACACAATGGAAAGACTGATGTGAATTTAATACGGCGTGAGTAGGCTGCTTCCCTACATCACCCTCTACTTAATGTTTTTTGAATGTTAATGGGAAAAAGAAAGAAAAAATAATAATTACAAAAAGGGAAGCAAGAGTACAGCTAACTCCCTATGGAAATTAAAATTTAAATGTAAACATATAGAAATATTAAAAGAAAACTGACTTCCTACTTCAATTATTTAAATTGCTGGCATGTTCACTGCCTCTTAATAAGCAATATTATCACTCAAAATTTAAGCAAAATCTATGAAACACTTTGGCATACATATTGCCTTAGACCAGGGCTTCACAACATACGTGCTCGCGGAGCAAGCTGTGAGCAGCAAGGCGCGAGCACGGAGCAGCCGGAGCACGCTAGCCCCACTTACCCCCACTACCGGACCAGAGCGGAGAGTGGGGAGAGTCACATGGGGCACACAACAGCTGCCGCCAGTGAATGGAAGTCCGCGGCCAGCTGCAGGGATATCACTCACGAATTATTACTGCCACAAATGAAACAAATAAAGGAGAATGTACACGTGCCACATAATTTTATTATCTTAGTGTATGCCTCTATATTCGTATTAATTTGTGAACTGTTTCACAATAAAAGGTGTCACTGAAGTGTGGGATTCTCGGTTATCTTGTACTTTTTGCCCTTTACAATTGCGTCTAACGTACGGATTAATTGTTCTTGTGCATTGTAGGCGCAGCGTGCAGTTTAAATTTTCATCAGACAATGCGTTTCTCAGGCGTGTCTTGTTACATTTCATTGCAGAGAACAGTTGTTCACAAAGATACGTGCAACTGAACATTGATATTATTGTAGCCGCCAGTTCGTGCAAATGAGGAAAGCTATCCTGAGGGAAGTGTCTGCAGAATTCCAAAATGTTTTTCTTGTTCTGAAATTTGTCTCTGTATTCTCTGTCACACTGCAGGTCAATAATTTCTAGTTGGAGCTCAGGACGAATCTCTTCAATATTTGCTGAATATGGAGAGGAGAACAGATCAAAATCACTGTCTAGCGCTGTCAGATCTTGAAACTGATGATCAAATTCTTCCTTAAGGGCAACTAAACTATGTGAATAACGTTCACAGTCTTTGTGAACATCTTGCATGGATGATAATTTAGGAAAATGAGCTAGATTTCCTGTTTCCAGCTGACTCACCCAAAGTGTCAATTTCATTTTAAAAGATCGTATTCTGTCTATAAAATGAGTAATTATCAGATCTTGACCTTGTAGTGAAATGTTCAAAGCATTCAGATGGCTAGTTAAATCTGCTAAGAACGCGAGATCACATTTCCATGAAGGCTATTTCAATTCAGGAACACACATGTTATTTATCTCCATGAACATATTTATCTCATCTAATAGGCAAAAAAATAACTCGCCACGACTAAGCCAGCGGACCTCGCTGTAATAAAGCAGGCTACCATACTAGCTTTCTACATCCTCAAGAAAGCTTTTTAATTGTCTGTGTTGTAGCCCATGCTTCCTTATATAATTGGTTGTACAAACAACAACACTCATCACATTTTTTAGAGTGATACTCTTTGTACATAAGTTTTCCTGGTGGATCACACAGTGAACGCCCCTTATTTATTTCGGCACGGTCAGTTTTTGCATTTTCTTCTTCAACAGCGCAACGAACCCTGATTTTTTTCCCTGTCATCGCTGTGCACCGCCTGTAGACACTGAAACTAAAGAATTCCACGACAATCCTATATTTTCAACACTTTCTTCAACACTACTTAAAATATCACCTCCAGTTGTAGTGTCCTTCATGGCTACTACATCGAGGAGCTCCTCCCTCACCTGAAGATCTCTATTAACACCTCTAATAATGTAACGTATTGTTGTGCTACGAAAAAGGTTGTCTCATTGTAGTTATACCACAAAAGTTACTACTAAAACATGTTTTACTTTCCAGAATAATACAGAAAATCTGTGCAGATATAAAACAGATACACCGCAAAAGCAACAATGTAAATTGTGTCACATATTAGTAGCGTCGTGATTTAATCGTGTAGCTATCAAAGAAACCAAATGCTAAGTAATCTTTAATCTCACTGAATGTACTTCAAATTAAGAGTATCTTTTCAAATAAACCAAAATGTTGCATTAAAATCTCATTAGCAGTATATGTTCTAAGTATGTAAGCCTGATAGTCGTTACGTAATCATGCAACTAACAAGCAAGAATGTACAAATAACAACATTGTGTCATCTGTTCACTATGACAACGCATTCGTAATTTCTGTTAAATAAGTTCTCTTGGTTCTTGACTGAATATATAACTTCAAACATTGTTGCGTGGTAACAGTTACTTAAGTCTGACAAAGCATACTAGTAACACGAAGTGAAAAATTTTATGGCAAAGACTAAGTTAAAAAGCAGATTATCTTTCAATAAACGGTTTTACATGTGAAATGTGGTGTAAACCTTTACCTTTTCTAGTGTACAGAGTTTCAACTTCAAAATAATTATCATGTTGTATACGGCAGTAAGGAATACTAAAATTTTTCTCAAGGTTAGCGTCTATGTTATTTTTCACTGAGCCCGCCGGCACACGTGGCTGCCTGCAGTGCAAGTCATTGTCTGTCTCTTTGTTTGCGCGCATCGTAATTGGGATTAGGAGACCTAACTTCTACAAATTCACCTTGTCCAGAGATTATATCGTCTGCTGTCATGTCGGTAGTTCCTGCAGTTTCTCTTGTCGGTTAAGTGGTGGAGAATTTCTCCCTGAATTATCACCGCATGGTGGACTGCTGCGTCTGAAGTTATTCTGTCTCCCTTGATAATAATTGTTTTGGTTCCCACATTGCCTGTTTCTATGGTTGTCTCTGCCACATTCATTACTATGGAAATGCGATCTTTCACTGTAATTAATACTGCTCTGCCAACGGTTGTCATAAGGGTGGTGTCTGATTTGGTCACGATTTACGTTGTAAGAATAGCCTTGTCATGTCCAGTTATTATTTCTTTCATCGCAGAATTGTGACGGATGTGACCTGTAATTGTTGTGCTCCTGTTTTCGCGTTCCGCGATTGTCATTGTCAATTTCCAATTCTTGCAACAGTCCCTGAAAAGCTTCAATGTCGTCTTTGCAACGTCCTGCAAAAATAATATGTCGTAAATGTTCAGGTAATTTGATTAAGCAAATGCGGATGAGTTCTGAGGGGCTGTAAGGGTTTGACAGGTACTGATTCTTGTGCAAAATGTCTTCAAAATATTTCACAAGACTAGAAAATTCAGATTGTTCGAAATGTTTCATCATTATGATGCTATGTTTTACTCGGTCTTGTGCGGCTTGAGACCTATATGCTGAGAGGAAGGCATGGTAAAATTCTCCTTCACTGTGGCAATCGTGAATGACCGATCGCATTCTTACAGCTGGTTCATTCTCTAAGTAGCCACACATAAATTCAAATCTGTGCTCTAATGACCAGTTTGGAGTTAAACATTGAGAGAATTGATGAAGCCATGCTTTTGGATGAATGTCGTTGCCAGAATTCTTAAATGTTTTGAATTTATGTGTAGTAATAAACAGCTTATAGTCAAAATCATCATGTCGGTGAGTCGCAAGTCGGTCATTGTTACGTCGTTTCGGCGGTTCCATCTAAAAATTCGGTGTACCTTGCCATTTTCTTTCATAATTTCCGAAGTACTCCGTGTTATTATTTTGTAACTGTTCCGTATTTCTATGTCCCTCTACCCGTATTGGAGCGCGAGTGTCCTTTAAAATAGGTAATTCTTGTATTACCTGTGTCAGCTGATCTTGTACTTCCCGGATTTCTCTATGGTGTTGCGTATTAATTTGAGCCTGATTTTGTTTGAATTTCCTAATCTGTTCGCACTCTTCTGTGTCATTAAAGACTACCGGTTTTGTTTCATTCAGATTATCATCTACTTTCGTAGATAAATTATTTAGCTGATCCGAAAATTCAACTACTTTCTCTGATAATGAACTAATTTCCTCCATGTGTCTTTCTGAACCAATTTTGAGAGTATCTACTGTGTCCTTTAAGTTTTCCTGAGTTTTTGCAAGTTGCGTAACCGAATCGGTAGATGCAACTGAGTCAATTTTAGTTTGCAAGTCTCATGATTTTCATGAATAATGTTTTGCAGTTCTTTTATGGCTGCTTCGTGACTCTGTAATGCATTTTCATGCCGCGAAAGAATAGGTTGAAAATGCACACAAATTTGTGTTTTTACGTCATTACAGACTTTTTGACATTTCGATTCAATGTTATGTGACTCAGTAGTTAAATCTTCACGTGTTTGTTCAAGCGTGGTGTCTAACTTCCGAAAATTTTGTTCCATTGTGTCTAACTTTTGAAGCTTTTGCGGTGTTTGTCATTGATTTTGTTCCATTGTGTCTAACTTTTGAGGCTTTTGCTGTGTTTGTCTCTGATTTTGTTCGATTTGTTGCATTAATTGCAATAATAATGTATTGGTGTCTGGAATCTGTTTCTCTATGCTTTTCGACAGTGCATTTTCACCGGCAGCAATCACATTTTGACAAGCAGAAAATGTGTCTTGACTCATTTGAGAAAACAGTGAGGACCCAAAACCTGAGTCTACAGTATTTGCAATATTGTGTTCTGTCATTTCGGATTCCTGAGGCGAGCTGTTGCCGACCGATCGATCGATAATGCTTCCCTGTTCACTACTTGTTTCACTGTCTACACAATTATTTGACGCCCGCTCCATTTCCCTATGCACAATTACCAAATTACTACTTTGAATGTCTGTTAATTCATTACACAGTGGTGCTGATAAGCTACGCTCGTCGTCACTATTATTTCTCAGTTTACTTTGGAGCCTACTGTTACGTTTGTCACGCGCCATTATTGTCACAATATTTCACACGATAACACAGAAAAGCACAATTTGAAGAGCAAAAATAAGAGAACACATTAACATAGCATTGAAAATAATATCTAGTTAATTGCAAGCGCAGCTGCGAAATACTTGGTGCAGATCTACATGCATGCCACAACTGTTTATCTGTACAACAATGAAAGACTGCAACTACAAAGGAGATTCTCTCTACAATTACGCGCTAGCAATAAACAAAAGCTACACTAATTACACAAACTACAAGAAAAAATCAGAAGATTCCAGTGACGTATTCTCGGCTAAGAGGATACCTCACTGGAAAAATTATACATGACTGTGCTTAAACTGACACATAATATTTTTTTAGCGCAACGCAATCTGACTTTCAAAAATCCCTACAAAAGAATGGCCCTGACTAACATTAACCTATACGTTTCACAAATCACTTACCTCTCAAAAATCTTCGTTACTCGAACTACTGCAATACAGCGAGCGCCACTACTGCCAGCTAAATAAAAGATTCAAACTACTGAAGGCACTAATTACTGATAGACATAGCAAATGAAAGATTTTGATAGAGAACAACCAATGTGTTTACCTTAATAGTGTTCAGAAGTCATAATATACACTCCTGGAAATTGAAATAAGAACACCGTGAATTCATTGTCCCAGGAAGGGGAAACTTTATTGACACATTCCTGGTGTCAGATACATCACATGATCACACTGACAGAACCACAGGCACATAGACACAGGCAACAGAGCATGCACAATGTCGGCACTAGTACAGTGTATATCCACCTTTCGCAGCAATGCAGGCTGCTATTCTCCCATGGAGACGATCGTAGAGATGCTGGATGTAGTCCTGTGGAACGGCTTGCTATGCCATTTCCACCTGGCGCCTCAGTTGGACCAGCGTTCGTGCTGGACGTGCAGACCGCGTGAGACGACGCTTCATCCAGTCCCAAACATGCTCAATGGGGGACAGATCCGGAGATCTTGCTGGCCAGGGTAGTTGACTTACACCTTTTAGAGCACGTTGGGTGGCACGGGATACATGCGGACGTGCATTGTCCTGTTGGAACAGCAAGTTCCCTTGCCGGTCTAGGAATGGTAGAACGATGGGTTCGATGACGGTTTGGATGTACCGTGCACTATTCAGTGTCCCCTCGACGATCACCAGTGGTGTACGGCCAGTGTAGGAGATCGGTCCCCACACCATGATGCCGGGTGTTGGCCCTGTGTGCCTCAGTCGTATGCTGTCCTGATTGTGGCGCTCACCTGCACGGCGCCAAACACGCATACGACCATCATTGGCACCAAGGCAGAAGCGACTCTCATCGCTGAAGACGACACGTCTCCATTCGTCCCTCCATTCACGCCTGTCGCGACACCACTGGAGGCGGGCTGCACGATGTTGGGGCGTGAGCGGAAGACGGCCTAACGGTGTGCGGGACCGTAGCCCAGCTTCATGGAGACGGTTGCGAATGGTCCTCGCCGATACCCCAGGAGCAACAGTGTCCCTAATTTGCTGGGAAGTGGCGGTGCGGTCCCCTACGGCACTGCGTAGGATCCTACGGTCTTGGCGTGCATCCGTGCGTCGCTGCGGTCCGGTCCCAGGTCGACGGGCACGTGCACCTTCCGCCGACCACTGGCGACAACATCGATGTACTGTGGAGACCTCACGCCCCACGTGTTGAGCAATTCGGCGGTACGTCCACCCGGCCTCCCGCATGCCCACTATACGCCCTCGCTCAAAGTCCGTCAACTGCACATACGGTTCACGTCCACACTGTCGCGGCATGCTACCAGTGTTAAGGACTGCGATGGAGCTCCGTATGCCACGGCAAACTGGCTGACACTGACGGCGGCGGTGCACAAATGCTGCGAAGCTAGCGCCATTCGACGGCCAACACCGCGGTTCCTGGTGTGTCCGCTGTGCCGTGCGTGTGATCATTGCTTGTACAGCCCTCTCGTAGTGTCCGGAGCAAGTATGGTGGGTCTGACACACCGGTGTCGATGTGTTCTTTTTTCCATTTCCAGGAGTGTATATAGCACTTCATGACACCCAGTCTTACAAATGTACTGTCTCTGATGGACATACGTTCAGATCATCCGCTTTCAAAATTCCGCCATCTCTCTCCCCACATCCACCACTGCTGGCGGCTCACCTCCAACTGCGCAACGATACGCGCTGTTAACAAAATGGCTCTGAGCACTATGGGACTTAACATCTGTGGTCATCAGTCCCCGAGAACTTAGAACTACTTAAACCTAACTAACCTAAGGACGTCACACACATCCATGCCCGAGGCAGGATTCGAACCTGCGACCGTAGCAGTCGCGCGGTTCCGGACTGAACGCCTTAACCGCGAGACCACCGCGGCCGGCGCGCTGTTAACAGCCAACAGGCCAACACTACAATGGCAGACAACAATGCAAACTAGCCACAGACTGCACTCAGCACAGTGAGAGATTTTCATACAGAGCGCTACGTTACCAATAAGAAAACATAAACAGCCTACTTGCAAACCTCGTCGCTGATGGGACACTAAATTCGAATCTTCTTGCTTTTCGCCGCTCTTCCAAGTTTGGAGTTTCCTTCACGGCAGAAATCAGACTGTCACACTGACATACTGTATCAAAGGAAATTAAATGTTTCAATGTAACACATGGCGCCTCATAATATTTGTTAATGGGCTCCACTCCTATTCTTAGCTGGTACAGGATCTTAGTAATACTATAAAGCATAATCTGTAACGACCTTGTTCACTGTTAAGGCAAGTGACTTGTCGAAACAGATTAAGCGTTAATCTCACAGTAATTAATATCATGAAATTTAAAATAGACAAAACTGATATATCAGTATAAGAAGCAGATATTAATCGTTATACAACAAATGCTAAATTATGAAACTGTCTCTCAGAGTTCTGACTTAGACACCTTATTTCCTATACTTTCACTCTCTGTTGTCTAATAGAATTGTCTTCTAGTATAATGCACCTGCAGTACAAAATGTATTCAGTAAAAACAAACAGCGAGATTGTTCGGTAAGTTAAATAATTGCGTCATTTACTCGTACGTGGGGATGTGTAATGACGTTGAAATCGTTACATACACTTCCCAGTACATTCCTTATTTATGTTTTGTTGTTGATAGTAAAAATTTGTCTCATCTTAACTACGATCAGTACAAGCGCTGTATGTGTAAATCAACATCTCTACGAATCACTGATGTGTTTGGTAAAGAGCACATCTTACTGCACAACGTGTTAAGGTTTCTTCCAGCTCCATTCACGGATGGGATGTAAGAGGAATGAATGTATGCAGTCTCTGTGCAAGCTGTTATTTGCCGAACTACTTCTCTATGAGTACACAGAACGGGATAGAGGTGTTATGGGGCGAAGAATAATCGTAGTTGTCTGCCTGAAAGACAGTTTTAGAAATTTTATGAACATGTTATCTCGGGATGTACAAAGGGTTACCCCTAGTTAACATTGTTCATCATTACCGTTATGCTGTCCCACAATTTAAACAATCCAGTGGCCATTTGCACCGTCCTGTTAGTTCAACGTTATGTGGGTCCCTTATTCCTCCTTCCTTGTTCTTCTGGTCACTATCCCATATCCTTACGGGGTCGGAATCTCAACTTGGATACTGCAGTGTTAGTCATAAGGGTGGTCGGATGCCTTTCCTGTCGCTGTCTCCCTCCCCCGCCCACGACGATGGACTATGTGTACTTCAATCGTCTGTATCTACTGTCATCTCACATGAAAGAGTTCGAACATTTATTAAATGTTTGCGTATCGTGTAATTGAGGCGGGATGTGGGTACCAGCCAGGTATTCACTTAATCAGATGTGGAAAACCGTTCAAAAGTCAAATCAGGCCTAAACGGCAGAGCGGCTCTCGTCGTTATTCCACTGGACTAATTCAGTCCGCCGCCGACGCGCTGCCCAAATCCCAGAAGCGGCTTTTTAAGGCGTGTGTTATCCGGGACGGGTCTTATGGGTCCCATACACTTGAGCAGAGTTAAATTACGAGCCGTACTTGTGTTTTGTATGCAAACTCTTTTACGGACATACTGCAGTTACCTGCTAATTGAATAGATTACGCATAACTGACGTAAGTACAAATAGTGTTAAGCAAGTGGTGATAGTTTACTCCTAACAGAAAGTAGGTATTGAGTGTCCAACTCCATTCTGCTAACACGCACCCTGACCCGTTCCACGCCATTAAAATTCTTCCGCTTGAGGGTATCTACAGAAGATGACTGATTGCGGTATCCATAATGGATGTAATGTTAAATTTTTTTCTGTCGGCTGAAACCACATACGAAACTTCAGTGAAGTGAGCTGTTTGGTATTATACCATCTGCGATTACAAATGAATGAAACAGCTGGTGTGGTACGTCTGTCTCAAGAAAGATGGAAGGAAGATTAGATTTTAATGCCCCTTGACTAAGATGTCATTAAAAACGGAGCGAAAGCTTTGATTGGTCTAGGATAAGGAAGGAAATCGGAAAACCTAAATCTGGATGACCAGACGCGGATTTGAACCTCGTCCTCCCGAATGTGAGTCAAGTTCGCTAACTAATGAGTCACCTCGCTCGTTATGTCAGAAGAAAGAATATTATCCGTTTTAGCGAGAAAGTCTCGTGGAACATGACTGTTCTATTTGTTAACTTGATGAAGACGGCGCTAAAAAAAATTTTCAAAAATTCCACATCATTTCAAAAATCCATTGCTCTTTTCCTATAACTGATGAATAACAACGCAACATTCATCTACTGGGAAGATTCTGGTTAGCGTTTCCGGGGTGTGAAACAGGTTCTTCCCACAGCTGACGCTCCGCTGTGTAAAACAATAATAGGCGAATCCTTTACAAGTAATCTAAGTTAAGTAGATAAAAAGAACTTTTTTAAATGCAGATGTGCGTTAATAATTCCTACTCATGACCATTTATACGTTACACACATAGAAATTCTTGTTATGCAATAGAAGGAATTTACCAAGAAGAAACATTTCCAGTTTCTTTTCAAATATGTTTGTATCCTGACGTTTTATAATACTGGGCGGTGATCAAAACTGTCGGTGTCAGCTATTTGTGCTCCTTTTCCTATTACTGATAAATTTAATCTAGAATAACGGATGTAATTTTTCGTCTTGTAGTGTAATTACGTTCATCATTATCTGATGATGATGTCCCATACTCCGAGGAGCGTAGGGGACGATGCGGGAGACCCGCACAGCCGACGAGGCAAGGTCCTAGCGAAGGTGGTTTGTCATTGCCTTCCTCCAACCGTGATGGGGGCGAATGATGATGATGAGGACGACAAAACAACACCCCTTCGTCTCGAGGCAGGGAAAATTCCGACGCTGCCGGGAATCGAACCCGGACGCCGTGCGTAGGAAGCGAGAACTCTACCGCAGGACCACAAGCTGCGGACCATTATGTGATGCAGTAGTCAAAATGTCTAACTCAAAAATATTTCTAGGAGACGATCGTTAGTAAGCGCTAAATATTAGTCTTAAACTTACACTTTTTTACCAATGAAGACTTCCTTTCTCAAAGATGTTCTACCCTAGAACATTATTCCATATCGAAATATGGACTGAATACTTTTTATGTGTTAAGTTACTGATTTGTATTACTTTCTCTCTCCCCAGGATTTGAATATACTTGAAATGCAAACATGGCTGAACTAAGTTGTTTCCAGAAGTTCCAAAATGTGTTTCTTCTATTTTAAATTCTCATCAATATAGATCATAGAAATTTTGAAGCTTTAACCCCATTTATTATTTCCTCACCCTGTGCTAAACTTATCTTTCGTGTAATACCTCTAGACGCCGAAAGCAAGCTTTTTGGTAGGAACGATGAAACTGCTTGGAAGGTGTTTTATTCAGTGGAGCACAAAGGGATTTGAAATTGACTGTTAGCAACACCCACTCTGTTCCGATAATCTTACAATCCATTAGTAGTGCCTATTCCAACAATTTCTGTAGTCTATGGCTGAAAAGTTCTTCAGTCAAATGAAAAAGTTATGGATGCAGTGAATACGATTTTTGTATAGTTTTGCAGATTCAAACTTCAGTAACATACTAAAAAAGAAAAAAAATCTGTGGGCGTAGCACACTGCGCTGAAGGAGGCATGTAGGAAATTAATTGCTTTTTTCACTTGAAAAATTACTCTTTCACGCCAGTCAAAGATACTTTCACATTTCCCCTGTAAATATATCCAACACAGTGAGGCACTGAATGGAGCAGTTGCACAACTAAAGGCATACTATTTTAGAGGACTGAAATGTAAGAAATCCTGCCTCTGAAAGGTATTCTTCATTCCAAAGTCAGGAGTGTAATACATTTCTGCGCTGTATATAGCTTTCCTGTGCAGCTTTAATCTATTCTTGATACATTCCTTGTTTTCATCGTCTTTCTTACCCGTATTTCTACACTTCTTTTATCCCTCTACCAAACGGATTGCAACATCGTTGTTATAGCTTAATTCAATGGTCTTCGTTACTTTCAGGTACAAACGTAGACTCATCTACAAGTTTTAATCGCTGTTATGTTCATATTTACCATATTGTGGGTGGAGAATGTCCTTGAGCTCATTAAATTTGACTATGAATGATATCAATTGATGATCACACAGGGTTTGTTTATCGTCCAGACCAGTTTCGATTCACTAGTTATTTTCTATTAGGGAAATGTCAGCCTTGCGGTCAACCCACATGAACGGCGTTCATACTCCAGAACTCGCTTTGCGTGCGGTGCGGAATCTCGTTGCTAGCAGCTGCCTCACTCGCCATCACGCAAGCGAGCAGTCACTGATGAGGAGAACTCGACAAGTGCCATAACCCGATATCCCAGACTGTTCGGTCACTGGAAGGGGCATCAAAATAAGTGAGCACGTATCTTGGTTCATCCATAAATAGTCTACTGTTTCTGGGAAAACGACGATCAAAGTTTTCGAGGAACTTTATTTACCCTCTATCGAGTAAGCAGTTTAACCAATCAGGTGTCCCACTAGCTAGCGTCGCTGCTTCATACGTTTTCGCCCAAGTTCTAATCTGGTTTTTCTTTTGTTATTTTTTCTTTAATTTTTTTTAATTTTTTGTCTGTCATTTATCTAGCCATGTTCACAGGAGATTCCATAGTATACTGAAATAACGTTGGCATTTGTGTACTATGTGTGTGGTTAATGAATTAAAAAGGAAAAGAAAGACAATAAGTGAACGGAAAAATTAGCTGAAAGTGTTATCAGTGAAATTCCCGTGATGTATCTTGATTCATAACCAACTGCAGGCGCCAGTTTTTGGATGAGTGATCCGTTAGACGCTGTTTTCAGCAACATTTTTGCGAGCACGTGAAGTCTTAAGCAATGTTAACAACGTTTCTTTGCAGAGTGAAAATTATGGGAAGAAATGTCGCTGTGGCAAACCTATCTTCGCGAAATATCCGTATCATTAAGAATTTCTGTATTTCCGATGTTTCTACGATCAGTATCATTCAAGGGAATGGACCAAATCTTCCTGAAGAATAAACATAAGAATACAATATAAGATTTAACAACAGATTTAAGAAAGAAGTATAAGAACATGAAAATTTAAAAAGACTGTAACGTCTAAAAGTACCATAAGACACACACATATATATATAATAAGAGTATAACACTTATAATGAAACACAGAATTAATATAACATCCTTGTATCCCCTAACATGATAAGAAACTTTTTTGTAGTAATCTTCTGCTGGGAGGAGTAGATAAAAGAAAAGAAATAAAATAAAGACAAATGATTATTGGGTTTCGAACACAGACTGTGAAAGTAAGAGCCGCGATGCAAGCCACTGTGCCAACAGTTGAGCATATCACTCCAAAAAGGCATCCAAGTTAGGTCGAAATTTTGACTGTCGTTTCTTCATAAACGGCCGAGTATCTAGGGATAAGCCGAGATAAGTGTTGACTTGGTTTGACTTGTCTTCTACTGGACGAAATCGCTCGAAATTGAATTATGGCACCGAGTTCTCCTCATGAGTAGGTATAAAAGACCAGTGGCTCTGCCACTCAATGAAAGCCATCCTCTCGAGGGACGTGAAAACGCACGTGGGCGAGAAGCTGGTGACATCACAACGTGGAATTGCGGAGAGTGAAATAAAAAATTCGGCATGTCAGATTTTTGTCTTTGGAGAGAAACGTGGCCATTGATACGAGACATGGTATCTACGTCACAAGGAGAAAAGTGGGACTTGGGGCCGCCAGATTGTATGACGTTAAGTGTCGTATTTGGTGGGTTTCGTTTATCATAGAGGACGTGATATGAATAATGCTTTTTCAAAGCATCAATAAAATGAGGATCTCTCGAAATCGCGTCGTTTTACTTTCGACTGGTTTTTATAAAATAGCAGGGAACTGCCTATCGGTAGGTAAAGGCGTCCTGTAGTTGATGTTTTAGTGTTATAACATGCACGTTGTGAAAGTATACCGTTTGAGCACTACGGCACAATGATGATCTATCAAAAGCGCGTATTTTTGGTATAATTTTCATATTTAACATCAAATATTAACCTTCGTAAATACAGTCGTCAGTCAGTGTATACCATGTATGGAGGGCCGTCTGCCATGTCGAAGCCGTAGCGTTGTTAATGCGGTCGTGAGCTGTGAGTTGTTCAAGTCCATCTACATCCTCTTTTTTTCACAGTTTCTTTAGTAAAAGGTTCTGGGCCTTTCGTATTAATTTAATAGAGCATTACCTGCCAAAGTCAATGTTACTTATTATAAATAATGTGTTTTCTGCAGTTCTTGGGGCAAAAGCCAACGTTTGGAATGTTTCTGCAGCGACCATGAAGTTTAAAGTGACTGACAGTCTATGTCAGAAAATAAAAACAAGTTACACACTGAAAGTTTTTGTTATTACGAAACTTCGTGTAAAATTTACGGCCCCTCCCACCGGAGATTCGAGTCCTCTCTCGGGCCAGGGTGTGTGTGTGTGTGTGTGTGTGTGTGTGTGTGTGTGTGTGTGTGCGTGTTGCTCTTAGCATAAGTTAGTTTAAGTAGTGTGTAAGTCTAGGGATCGATGACCTCAGCAGTTTGGTCCCTTAGGAATTCACACACACATCTGTAAAATATAATACCTATCTCTTCGGTTTATAGACTGACTCGAGTACGTATCTTCTCAGTAAATATCATTTCAATGACGGTGAGCAGCTTCGATAATCTCCTCTTCGAGCCAAACGAAATTACGAAAAGAATCTCGATCTTGAAATCGATGTGATGAAGAACGTTACTTCGGAGTGACGGTAGTCGATTCATCATTGAGGATATTAATATAATGCGGAAACCGACATCAGATACAGCAACAGAACTATATATACAGGGCTGTTCAAGAAGAAAGAACAGATTTCAAACAATTTCAAACATTTATTACTTGCAAGCTACAAAAGGTAGGAACACGATTTCAACGTTCCTGGAAAGAGAAAAGTTCAAATATTTATGTGTTATATGTGAGCACTATGTGTTACACGACAGATAGCATAAACGGTGGATAATTTTCTGCCACACACGAAGCAGCTGGTCTCTCGTTATCGAGTTCACAGCTTCAACAATGCGATGTCGCAGACTTTCAAGAGTGTCAACATAAGACGAACAAAAGTGCGGACTTTTATGTAACCCCACAGAAACTCACAAGGTCTGGAGACTTGGGAGGCCACCGGCGGTGACGTTCATCTTCTGCTCTTCCTGTTCTAATCCAATGTCCTGGAATGCTATCATTCAGGGAACGTCAGACGAGCTAAGAGAAATGTGGCGGGGTATCATCTTACATGAATGTGAAATCATCTGAATCATCTTCAAGTTGAGGAAATAATCAGTGTTGAAACTTGTCTGGCAGGTTAGTCACCGGCCGGGGTGGTCGAGCGGTTCTAGGCGCTGCAGTCTGGAACCGCGCGACCGCTACGGTCGCAGGTTCGAATCCTACCTCCGGCATGGATGTGTGTGATGTCCTTAGGATAGTTAGGTTTAAGTAGTTCTAAGTTCTAGGGGGCTGATTACCTCAGAAGTTAAGTCCCATAATGCCCAGAGCCATTTGAACCATTTTTGATAGGTTAGTCCTGTTACAGTTTTCCCGGTGAAGAAGATCGCAACAGCGCCAATGCGGCAGTTAATGGAACGTCTACCCGGACTGTTAAAATTTTAAACTGTTGGCTGTCCAAGATCGATGGAATTATGGTGCTACCCTTTTGTAACTTGGAAAATACAAATGTCTGAAATCTGTTCCTTCAGTTTGAATAGCCCTGTATTTGAAACCGAAAATCTTGTACTAGTATGTATCTCAGACCGCTGTACAGCATTACGTAGTGTTCCTCTATGAGTAGTTCCCTGTTCAAGGCAGAATCTTCTTCGCGATTTTCTTTGCACTTCTTCTATAACCGCTAACAGAGTTAACTCAGCTATTTTACGTACGTCCATTTTCATAAAGAAACTATGTGAAATACGCGTCGGATACAGCCGAGTTCTGCCGCTGGAGAGCGTTAAGGTTGCAAATCACTATGTGGAGCACTTTCTGTGAGATGCCGCAGGTCGTTTGAGAGTGCACAGCAACACGACAGACGCCACGTGTGGCGTGCTTCGTGATGAGAAACACGAATATGTGGGACGGCTCAAGGAAACATGGCACTACATAGCTTTTTCACAAGGCAGCGGCACTCATGGGCCCCGTAAGTGTTGGAATGCTTTTAGAATTAGGAATTCTTTTTGACTGTTTCAATGGAGAAAGTTTATTCTTAATGCTCGGTTTACATTAGCAAGTTGTTGCAGCAATTTACTTGCCCGGAAGAACTTGCCGCGCGATTTGCGAGTGTAAACATATCGCCAAGTCGACTTGTGACCGTAGCAATTTATTGCAGAAGTGACTTGCTGCACGTTTTCCGCTTCCAGTGTGAACACCACGCAAGAAGTATCTGCAAGTAACTTGCAGGTTTCGGGATTTATTTCTATTTCCTGCAAGTAGGAAACGCAAGTAATAGTAAGTATGTCGTCTGTAGAACACTCATATTTAACATTTTACTTAATGTGGTGACTTAATTTTATGCAACCATCTTGCGTATTATATGCAAACAAATTTCAGAAATGGAGGAGACACGGGAGTGGATGAAGCAGGATACAGAACATTTTATTGAAGCCGTGGAGAGATACCCAGAAATATGGATCGTGCATAACCGAGACTTTAAGGATAGAGTGAAGAAGATGAGCGCATTAAATGAAATCTCGTCAATATTGGACACATCTGTAAAAGAAGTACATAAAAAGTAGCATAACTTGAAGACACAACCCCTTTGCCAGCTGCATCCACTCGTTTGTTGTTTTAGGAGTCTAGAAAAAGACGATTTGTAATTATTACATGTTCTATTTAATTAGCTTGTCACTTTCAATTTTATGAGCATTAGAAAAAAAACATTTTTACAACCATATCATTATATAAAATTCAGTTTATTTCAATAAAAATTTAATTTCATTGTTGTGTTTTCACATACTTCCAAATAATTTTCCCTTTTCAAGACGTTAAAAATAGCTCTACATACATCGGGTACGATCAGAGAAATCGTGCTGACGGGAATAGGAAACAAGTACGTTAGGGACATATATGAGTCTCCTACAAAGAAAAGATTTCAAAATTCAAACTTTTTTTGGTTGCATGTTTCACATAAATAAATGAAATGCCTATTTTATTCGCCGGTAGCTATACGTCATACTCGTAGAGTGACTAACAAACGTTCCTTTGCTGAAATAGCGGTATGGAAGTTTGTGTCTCGTTTTGATATTACGGGCGCTATTAACATCAACAAATACTCCAGATCATTTGAGGACATTCTGAAAAAGTTTTAAAAAGTATCCATGCTCTCGATACTAAGTTCTTGCAAAAGATTATTTTAGGCACCATTTTGCGATCTTCTCATTATCTACTCTCTAACCCAAATACTTCTCTTTTTAACGTTTTGCATTACAATTACAAGAGCTGCAGCATATCTCACCCGCCTACTTGTCATTTTACACTTCGGCTGACGCTCGTAGTGGTACTGAAAGCATATGTAAACAGTATCTTGCCAAAGAACTTGCGGAAGAATCTTGCTTAATTCTTGAGCTGCTGTATAAACACAGCTGCAAGCGGCTAGCAATAACTTGCAGCAATTACTTCTGCAAGGGACTTGCTAGTGTAAACCCAGCTTTACCCTTGAGATACTCGAGTATTAACTCAAAGAATGATTATGAACATATGTAACGAAAATTGAGATCATAATACTGAATGTATTACCAATAATTTATATGTGTAGTCTGGGTCAGGATGGTCCGAACTTGCTACAGGATGATGTTGCAGGATGGTTGACCAGCCAGCAAGTACCAAGAACTGTCGCGTCGTCTGTCAAAGGTGCAATGGAGACAGCAAAGGACTTGGAAGAGCAGCTGAAAGGAATGTACAGAGTCTTGAATGGAGGATATACTATCAACATCAACAAAAATAAATCGAGGATAATGGAATTCAATCGAATCAAATCAAGTGATCCTGAGGAAGGAGCGAGACACTTAAAGTAGTGGATCATTTTTGCTATTTGGGAAGCAAAATAACTGATGATGGCAAAAGCAGAGGATATATAAAATGTAGACAGGCAACGACAAGAGAAGCGCTTCTGAAAAGGAGAGATTTCTAAACGTCGAATATAGACTTAAGAGTTAGTTTATGAGTATATCTGTATGGAAGCGAAACATGGACGATAAAGAGATTAGACAAGAAGAGAATAGAAGCTTTTGAAATGGGGTATACAGAAGAATTCTGAATATTAGATGGGCAGATCACGTAACTAATGAGGAGGAACTAATTGAAATAGGTGAGAAAAGAAACTTGTGGCAAAACTTGACTAGAAAAAGAGATCACTTGATAGGACACATTCTGCGACTTCAAGGGATCACCAGTTAGTATTGGAGGAAATGTAGTGGTCAAGGATCGTAGAAAGGGGCCAAGACATGAATACAATTAGCATATTCAGAATAACGTAAGTTGCAGTAGTTATTCGGAGTTGAAGAGCCTTGCACAGAATACAATGGCATGTAGAGCTGCACCAAACTAGTCTTCGGATAGAAAACACAACAAAAACAAAGTATCTGCAATCTTATTCTTGCCATTACAAGCGGACTAATTGACTAGACGCAACGGTTAAGGGATAGACCTACCATCCTGAAAGAGAATTTCTCCAATAGACTATTGACAAATGAATTTCGGCTTTCCGTCGTTTCCTTCAGTCATTTCAGGCGAATGTCGTAATAGTTTCTTTGAAAACGTCTCAGCCTCTTTCCAACCTAGACGAAACCGAAGTTTTTCTCCGCTTCTTATGTCTTCATTGTCGACTGTATGTTAAAGCCTAAACTTTTTCCTTTTCTTTAATTTTCTCCTCGTACGTTACATTTCAAGTACTGGGAAAATTATTTTAGTTATGTGTTACAGTAAAAATGCAATACATCTATCTTTCACGTAGTACATAATGATTTGATGGCAACTGCCAGGAGCTACCGTCACCCAATAACTGGCTGGCAGTAGGGAATGAAAGCGTCTAAGACGTTACTCATTGGTCAGTAGCGAAATGCACCAACTTGAGGTCCTTGACTCGAATAATAGTTAAATGCTACAGACAGAAGCCAGGTATTGTTCATGTAAGCAATTTGTGTTATTCGGGATATGAAGTGGCTGCGCCGTCAGAAAGACTTCAAATAATTCAGGGACGGAACCAACGGAAAAAGCACCTGATTCCAGTGAGGTAGAACGTGCAAAAACGAAATGTTTAGATGGTTGCAAGAGCAGAATTCTCACTGAAGTGAGTCTTCGTATGTTGGATGAGAATCGTTACAGTGTTCGATTTTATTTCTGTTTGTTTCTTTTCGATTTACAACATTCCTTCTGCCCATATACAATGAGTTTGCGTAGTAAATAAACTGGGTGTCTACGGACGTAATGGGTTTTGAGCACGAGCAGCTTACTAGAGTGTATCTATGAGTGAATTGCTTCCATCTCACCATGGTTCTCCACGTTTGCAGCGGTATATCATTTTTCCATATTTCTCACTTCGATCAGTTATAGACAGTGTCAAGATACATATAATGTGAATAAATGCTCTTTCTCCATGTTATTTATTGTGAAATAACTGCAAAGACAGTACGTCAAGGCTGCTTTCCTCCTTTTCTGTTGCTGTAATTTCAGACAAATGCAGTCCTTCAGTTTGGCAGTGAGCAAAACACCTAACTAGAGAGGTAAGCTGGCAATTAACCAAATTACTTCATTTTTCGCAAATAATGACAACAATGCCAATCTTTCTGCTATGATTCCATTAAATGAGAGCGCCACCGTATCTGTGTTAAAGGGCATAAATGAATTCGTACTGCTCTACAGGGAAAAAAACGCTGCAATTAGATTCTATGGTGTAGAAACTTAGAAGTGTGAAGCTTCTGCATCTTCCTCAGGCCATTCCATTTTATGAGGCGATCTCTTCCGCGTCATAAACCCCGGGGGTAATGATGGCACTATTACCGCCTTGCGAATCTCTCGTGCTCTCGGATAAGGAACGCACCTGAAAAAATGGGACAGCATCGTCGTTATGATGTTTCATACAGCGTGTTGGAGGGTCACCACAAACTTAATTTTGCAATTGTTGGTTCCCTATGTCAATCAGTGAAAGAGCAGGTTCTCTTGAAATAATTGACTGCTGTATGTATTTTTTGCTGTCGCTGATGATGCAACATATTGCTGTCTCAATCCAGAACAGTGGGAGAACTATGCGCCATGGAAGACGTGCTGATGGTGTTCTCTGCACTAACAAGGGGAACTCACTCTTGGTGGCTCTTTGGCGCAGTCGAAATTCGTCAGGGTGAAAGAACTGTGAAAATAAACGGATACCTATTTTGGCTTAGTTAACAACATTAAATTACTCCCGAGAAAACGCCAAGTCCAAGTTTCAACGCAGCTTCATAGCTTCGCTCGCGCAGCATGTAACCACTGAATTGACTGCTCAGTGGTTAAGAGGACAGCTTTGAAACTTCGCGCTCTTAGTTCAAATTCCATCTTACGTTGATTTCTTTTGCCTCATTTGTGTGACATAATTTATTTGCGATTTTGTTATATACAAAGGAATTTTTGCAAAAGAAGTAATCGTTTCAAATGTTAGTAAACATATCTTTTATCATCACAATAGACATCGATTAACAGTTTGCACAAAACTGTTACCAACAGTTTTCGTTTGTCTCTAATACATCAATGGCAAATCTGTTCCTTGATTCCAACATAAAGTAAAACAATATCGTGTTATACAAAGGAATTATAGACAAAAGAAGTAATCATTTCGAATGTTATTCAACATAGCTTTTACCATCACGATAGACGCCGATTAAAATTTTCCTGAAAACTGTTACAAAAAACTTTCGTTTGTCTTTTAATAAGTCAGCGGCAATTTGGCCCTCTATTCCACCATGACGTAAAACAATGCATACGCAACAGCTACCAAATCGGGACAGCTTTCAAAAAGAACATATCTCAGTTTTTGGGCGAACTTTTGCTAACTTGCCTGAAAATGGAGTAGTTTATATTATTGATTCGTGAGGTGGGCCAAACGATCACTCCATACGATGAACTATTTGTCGATGAAATAGGAATATTGACGTTTTCGTTAAAAGTTATTCCCACCAGAGTGTTTACCTTTACGTTAACACTGCACGTATTCTTTTACTGACAGGTGAAGAATGACATTCGCCGATCACAGTGCCCTCACAAATAGAAGTTAAACAATGAAAATACGCACATTGATCCATTACCAATTGCAGGTTCTATATTTCGAGAAAATGTTTCGATATGCTTAGATTCCCGCGAAATTATTGCCGGATCGCAACGTATTTGGCTACGTTAACGGGTACACCAATAATGTGACTGTGGTACATGTGATCGCAACAGGTTGCCCGTGGGGCTCCGAATTATTGTATTTTTGGATGTTTTTGTGATAGGTATCGCCGTGGGAAACGCACTGTTTCTCTTGAAGAAGTAAAACTCAAGGCAGAAACTGAAATACTAGAATATATATGTTTTTACTTTCAGTATCAGTTAATTATATAAGAATTGTGATGACGAACTCTGTGTTCACTACAATGTGAAATGCTCATTATTTGTCAATAATTCCGTTGTACTTCATGATGTCACAAAAAAATATTGATGGCACATACTTCCGCGACAACGAAAGAGAGAATAAAGGACAAAATAATGGATTTGAACACGAGATGCTAAAATTCGAAGCTGGGCTCCTAACCAATGCGCTACCAACTCTTATCAGATCCGCAATATAGGAGCCGACTATTGAAGTGGGGTCCAGACTTTGACCGTCAGTTTCTCGTAAATTACTGAGTGTTGGATCTAAGCCAAAATCTTTTCATCCTTCCCACAACATGCCAGATTTCGACTGTATCTGAAAGCGACGTATGGCAGTTGCTGTAAGCGAATATTACAATGTCAAACCAAGATATTGCTACTATATTCCTGCAGCAATGTCTTGTCTGATTTGCGACTTTCTTTTGTAAATAAAAGGTGCACAATTCGCCTCCTATCTTTTGTCTCCTCACCATTAGCCTTCTCTCTTGGAGCAGCTTAGCATGTAAGCATCACCGTAGTAACATTTAAGGAGTTGGATAATTATGATTATAATCTCTACTTTTGTCTACTATTCCCTTGTCGCTATGATATAAAATAATTCTATTTTTAGTCTAACTTAAGTCGGGAGAAGATCAGTTTTGTGACGTGTCGATTAGAGCGCCAACCACGCGTCATTACGTGCGAATTCACGCACCTCACTGAAGTCCAACTTTTGCAATCTAAATTTACTGCACGAAGTCCGATCTACGTTGTTCCAGGTAATTCAATAGTATTTTTTTGCATCACGTTTAATACAAACACTGTCCGCAGACACCGAACTCATCTGCAAGCACACAACTAACCAGTACCTGGTTACCAGTACACTAGGTAACAACAAAATTAATCATAATGGACCATCCGCAGTAGAAATTGTAATGCACTGTCATTACTTGGTCCAGTTCTGATTTTCTTGTTTGGTTCCTGCGGTGTTCACTGTGACTCATCCCAGCTCCCGAATAACTGGGATTCGGGTTAATGGTACGTCAGCAAATTTCTCAGTTTTAGCTAATTCTCTCTCGTTTATCGCGGATGAGTTACAGTTGTCCTTATATGAAGAAACTATTAGAAAATAGTTATGGCCTGTGGAACTTAAAATTATGCAAAAATGCTCTTGTCGTACTTGAATCGATGACCCGCACTTACCATCAATCATTCACTGTCGACAGAATCGTACTCTTTCCGGAGAAACACATCAATGTTTGGAACCGCGGCTTAGTATCATTATATCTTCGTATATCGTGCTATAAGTCACATAAAGTACGTGGGAAATAACTTGAAAACTTTGACCGTCGTTTTCTCAGAAATAGTAGAGTATTTACGGATAAACTGAGACACGTGGTTACTGACTTTGACCCGCCTCCCATTGAGCGATGTTTCTGGAAAATCGGGTTATGGCACTTGCGTGTTCTGCGCGTCTTCTCTTTTCTGAGGTTCTGTGCCTTAATTTGGAAAAATGAAACTCTTATAAAGTCGCTATGTTGTCTGTCCGCCTGTCTCTGCCTGTTAATAACCCTTGTTCTGAAGAACAGTTACACGTGGGAAGCTTAAACTTTAAGTGAATTCAGTCAAAATATATGGCCATTTATGTCACATATTTTGATCCTCGAAAACTTTCTCATCAAAACCTATAGGGTGTTTCCCGTTTACCTGGGATCTTGAAATTTGGCAAGAAGCAAAGTTTTATAATACAAGTAATGGAAAAATGCGAAAATTGTTAATTTATAATTCTATAACACGAAAAAAAATTTGAACATTTTTAACCTTCTGTCTGCCAGTCTGTTAAGAACCCTTTTCCTCTGGAAATTCGGTAAGAAGCAAGGTTCCACATTACAAGTAAAGTAAAGAAATAGGGAACTTGTTAAACCGTAACTGTATCATATAAAAAAATATCTTTTTGTCGTTTGAACATATATTGCTTTCATCATCCCTCAGAAGGGAACATTACTGCATACAAACTTAAAATGTAAGTTGAATTCAAGTTTTAGTAAGGAAATAAACAAATATTTTACTAACTCTTCTCTCTCTAGATATGTGAACAGAAGAAATACCCTCATGGCTTTTTTTAGTGTGTCCGAACTTGACTGAAGAACTGCTGCAGAGCCGGGATGGTTCCTTTGAAAAGGCACGACCGACTTCCTTCCTTGTCCTTCCCTAACCCGATGAGACCAATGACCTCACTGTTTGGCCTCTTCCCCCAAACAACCCAACTGTTGCAGAGATTTTTGATATTGTCTTGGAATTCCCAGGACCAACATCTTGGCAGAATCGGTATCAATAACAGGCAAAATTCTTTGAGATTCTCGTTTCTCTGAATGGATGAACTACATAGATGTGCGTATTTCATTTTGTACGGAACCCTCAGTGCTCGAATCCTGCTCGCACCTGGCTGATTTGCTTTTCTATTTTTTTTTTTTTACATGCGAATAGATACGCAGCTTTATTTTTCCCGGTATCTATAGCTTGCTTAAATTTTTGTTCTTTCTTTTACATCAGTTTTCCTTTTCTATATGCAACACCTCTACTGAACCGCTACGACTCTCTGTTGTTTGAGTAAGACAACGCCTTTACTTCAGAGTCATCTATCTCGCCTCTACAGTCGGTGATTTCTCGAACTGAATCCATCTGTCGCTTGAGCTGGAGCTCTTACGACTCTTTTCGGGCGTCGAAGGTGGGTCTACCTCGGTGACAATCACATTCGCAGACTACTGTCTCGCCTCATCAATACTAATTTCATAGTCAACTGGAAAAGCCACGATTTACATACTTCTGTTCATGTCTGCTTCCCACTTTATGAAAATAAAAATCATAATTTTTTACCTGTTACCCTAGACAGAGATGGATTTTCTTCTCTTTGCAAGCCCAGTAACGCCTACTCAAACTATTTCAAGCTGGTTCCGTAAATTGAGCATAAGTTTCATCAAACTTTTAAGCAGAGAAATTTTAATTAGTCTGGAGCAAACGGGCAGTTCTAATCTTGTGGAGCTGGCGAGATGCCGGCACAAGAAATGTTCAGCTACTATTTTATAAAAACTTTTTTATTATTCTAAACACGAAACATAATGAATTTCAATATTACAACTTCCTGAAGTCTGTTGTAATTTAGGCAGTGCAGTCATTCACTTTCACTACAAAGTCATGACAGTCTAATTGACATTTTCAAATTTAAGTAAAACCTCATAACACTAAAACCTTACGTAAATTTAAAATTTTTAAGTATTAATTTATAATAAATAAAAAACACCACGACATTTAAAAATCAAAAGAATAATATCACTTTAAAGATAGGCAATGAGCTCTCAAATCTAAGCCAACCACTTCGACCATAGGTGGAAGTAGGGTGCCTCGTACTCCAATATGAAGTTGTTTACATGCCTGCACTAACGCTAGACTGAGTCCACGCCCACATCGCTTATACCTGTCACCTGCACGGCTGCCAGTTGGCCTTACAGCAATTTACTAGTACATATTTCGGTAGACAGTAATATCTCCTGCAACATAGAAGTTGTTAAGCACTTCCAATAGCCAGAAAACCTGAATGGATATATAATATTTTATACTTTAAACCACCAGGATTTGGCATAGCTAAATGACGCTTACTTCATTCAGTCACGAACGCGCAGGCCGCTATGGCCGAGTGGTTCTAGGTGCTTCAGTCCGGAACCGCGCTGCTGCTACGGTCGTAGGTTCTACTCTTGCCTCGGGCATGGATGTGTGTGACGTCCTTAGGTTAGTTAGGTTTAACTAGTAATAAGTCTAGGGAACTGATGACCTCAGATGTTAAGTCCCATAGTGCTTAGAGCCAGTTACGAACGAAGACTTTAAAGCCTGAGAATGATTATTAATTAATACGAAAAGGGGCCCAGAATTAAGTGTAATGATCAATTTAGTCGCCAGAAGTACCATGTGCGTTATCACTGCTTTAAACAACAGTTACACCGAATAGCCATAGCAGTTACACATAACACGCCAGCAATAACTGACGGCTGACACCACAGTTTACTACCTACAGTAAATCGGGTTAATTTACACAACTGAACAACAGTAAGATGCAGAAAATTTAAATATTGTTAAATGCCACCTAAATTACTTAGCACGCGTTACTACGCAAACTTCAAAACACCAGACTAAAGAAATTTATATCTGGTAACCGGGATGGTAATCATCACACAGATTTACTAAAACACGTATATTTAGAGCAGGGTAAATGCTTATCAGTCATCAATCTCTCACTATGTCCTTCACCGTTAGTGAAGTAATTCTATTCCCACAAACATCAGCATACTTTATATCCCGTCCTGAGTTGGCCCTTTCCATACACTACTTGTTCCACAAGCTGAACCTGCAGCGATGCCTTCAGTAAGGAACAAACAGTAATTGCGTTTGCCGAGAACCACGATCCACTCTTCAAAATAAGCCAAGACAACACACGCCGAGTGCAGACGTGGAGACAGTATGTACTTGGTTCCGCCCGGCAGAACCAAACCCAGCACTTGCAATCGGAAGTCCACACAGGACACGGCACACAGCTCTGTGGCGTACTGCTAGTCGCTCGATGGCTCCACTACCCTCAACGGGGAAGAGAGTTCGCTCTCCGGAGGCGCCACAGGCACTCCAGGCCCTTGCACTGACGCGCAGAACACGGCAAGTGCCATAACGTGATTTCCCAGACACATCGCTCAGTGGGAGACGGGTCAACATCAGCGAACACGTGTCTCGATTTATCCGTAAATACTCTACTGTTCCTGAGAAAACGACGGTTAAGGTTTTCAAGGTACTTCCCACGCACTTTATGTCACTTATAGCACGATATCCGAAAATGTAATGTCGCGGCTTTTTAATTTTGCGCTCCGCGTTCGAAATCCGATTATTAGCTTCATTTTTGTTTCACATTGATGTCTGTAGAAGATTAATACATGAATATAGTGGTATGACATTGCTCTTAATCCTCTATTAATAGTATGTCTCATGAATGAATGTAAAGAAGGCGAGAAAATTGTTTGAAATTGTTTTCGGTGAAATTCCTGTAGTGTATACTGATTCAAAATCAATTGCAAGCACCAGTTTTCGGATAAATGATCGCTATGCATGGTCTGCCACAAAATTGCTGCCAACGCGCAAAATTTTCAGCAATGTTAACGATGATTCTTTCCCGAGTGAGATTCGTACGAAGAAATGTGACTGTGGTAAACGTACCTTCACGCTATGCTCGTGGTGTTCGGAATATCTGTGTTCCGAATGTTACTACGGTCGGTATGATCAAAGAGAGCGTAGCAGATCTTCCTGAAAAACCACATACCGTATGAACATTTATATTAGAATTACATACGAGTGGAATGTCGGAATATGAGAACTTAAAAATATTGTAACCCCTCAACATACACACAAACACTACATTAAAAATGTATGACACTTATTGTGAAATCCAGTTGTAATTTTACAGTTAATATAAAGCGCCAGTATCCCCAAATTTGATAATAAACATTCGTGATGAATCTTCTACGGACATGGGTAGGCAAATGAAAAAAAAGTCGAAATAAATAAGAACAATAATCGGGTACGAGACGCAAACCAAGAAGCCGCGACGCTAGGCACTGGGACACCACTCTGTCTAGCGATATAGCCACGAAAAGTGCACACGAAGTACCTCTAAAACTTTGACTGTCGTTTATTCAGTACGTTCGGGTATGTACAGATAAGCCGAGGTACGTGTTCGCTTATTTTGACTCATCTTCCATTGAGCGAAGTTTCTGAGAAATAGAGTGATAGCGCTTGCTGTGTTCTCTTCGTCAGCCTCGATGGCGCTGGTCTCACTGCCTCCTCTAGCGTCACCATGCTCGGCGTTTAAACTACTAGTGCTAGAGTTCCTGTAGTATCAACAACCCCCAAACTAACACGAGATATCGAACAAAGGTAACTACTGACACTGAAGCAAAGTCAACTGCGTCACCGCTCACAAGTATTTGTATGTTCATTTTTTATTTCAAATCTACTTTCTGCTTCTATTTGAATCTGCTTTTCAAAACTGCTGTTCCTCTGAAAACCTGATTTTCGGTTAATGATACGTGAAGCTCAGTATTTTAGCCACATAAATACTTTCCTTCCGCTTCGATTTCGGAAGTTCTGTTTGATTTTAAATAGTGGAGTCATATTTTAAAAATTTAGATACAGTGTGTTTTACAATCAGGTGACAAAGGTATTGGGGCACCTCTCAATATCGTGTCGGACCTCCTTTTACCCGGCGTAGGGGGCTCAACAAGTTGTGGGAAGTCCCCTGTAGCCGCCCAAAGCTGCGGAAGTGTTGCCCGTGCAGAATTTCGAGCACAAACTGGCCTGTCGTTTATGTACCACAAACTTTTTAACCCTAGCATTACCAACGTATTTTTTGTTACATGTAATACCAACGGGGGGGCCTCAAAGGCCCATAAAGAATACCACAATTTATTTTATCATAAATCAAGTTTATTTACTTCTGATACCTCTAATAACAATTCAAAATGCTTAGACATTGTTTTTGTATACTGGATAATAAAAGATGTTATTATAATAGGAATAAAATGAACAAATCACGAGATTCAGTTTATATATTTTTTGGAATAATGTTTCAAAATAGTGTTTTCTTATAAATACGACTTTTTTAATTCGATACACTACATGAAGCAAACAAAATTTACTGTCTCATTCTGCAACGCATTTTTCACACAACACTGTCTTCCTGCAGTGTTTCCCAGAGACGTGTTTGTGGCACTGAGAGCAGGTAACAGTTGACTTTCCCAGCTTGTTGTACTTGATCTTTTTAGATGCAGATTCTTGGCAGCATAGGTGGCACCGTCCACGTGTTCCTGGTTCTGCTGTTGAGGATGATGGTTCTACAGAGCAGCTGAGCTTCCGTTGTGTGATGCTTTCCATTGCCATTATTACTGGCTTCTGAAGTCCATACAAATTTTGTGCCCGTTTATCTACTTGAGATCTTATTAGTTCGAGACCTAAGTTAGTGATAAAAACTCTTCTGCGGTTTAGCAAATTCTTTTTCCAATTCGGAAAGTTGAGGAGGAAGAGTGAATATGCATTTATTGCTGCTATGTCAATGAGTGTGTAGAAGAGGGACAAAGGCCATCTTCTTGTTCCTCTCTTCGTGCTGTAGTGTCTTGCCATCTGGTCTATGGTGTCCACGCCTCCCTTTGTAGAATTACAAAAAAGATTTATGTTAGTCTTTTTTGAGTCTTCATTCAACACCCCTTCAGAGTGATAAGTTGAAAGCATCAACAGCAGTCGTTTTGGCTTCTCGCGGACTAGCGTTGATGCAAGAGTAACTGGTGGCCTCTGTGTCTGAGGGTCAGTATAAGCAAAGATGGAAGAGTGTAAACTGCGGCCAGTTGTAGTCTTCAGCTCTTCAGGTATGTGTCGTCTGTTAGACTGTAGGGTGCCAACAAGTGTGAGGTGAAAATCATTCCATAGAGTCTCAGCAAGCTCCACTGAAGTATAGTACCGATCTGTGGTAACATTACGGCCTGATTTTTCAATAGGTTTTATTAGTCTCTTTACAATTTCCATCGGTCCATTTGAATGCTGTGTATTTCCTGACTTGCCTGTATAGATGTCCATGCTGATCACATATCTAGTCTCAGAATCAGACAGCATTCGAATTAGAATGCCGTATTTTCCAGGTTTTTCTTTTAGAAACACCTTGAATGGACAGCGACCACGGAACAAAGACATCTCATCCACTGTTGTATGTAGACCAGGAATGAAATACAATGGAAGTGAAGAATTGAAGCTTTCAAAAATTTCCCTTATTGGAGCAAACTTGTCAGTCTGGCGACGAATTTCTCTTGTGTTCTTATCATCAAACCTCAATATTTTAGTCAATTCGAAAAATCGGGTCCGACTCATTGATCCATAGTACACTTGTCGGCCCTGAAGCAAAGACCATAAATCTTGGACAGGTATCTTATTGTCATGATTTGAACCCATGATTAGCAAGAGTCCTATATAACAAAATAACTCATCTTCATCTGTGTGCTGAATACCTCGTCGAGAAGCATCTTCATTTGAGTGTAGTTTTATTAGATTCATAATTTGAGGTGTAAAAAAGAGCTCTATAGCCTCTTTCGGAGACGCAATTCTTCCTTGTTGTCCTAGCCCCATTCTTTCTCGCACTATATTTTGTACAGAACGCCGATATTGTCGAGATGGCTTCGTAATATACTCTCGTCCACTTTTTGCAATGAATTTATCACATTCCGTATCATTATCATCTGGTGGATTGGCTTCAACCTCATCTTCATTCTCAGACGATGAATCAGTTCTAATTTCTTCCACATCATCATCCACTTCACTTTCCTCTAAATCTGATTCGTTCAAAACTTCTTGTAGCACTCTTTCAATGGAACTATCACGTAAACGATGTCTACTCATGTTGCTGGTTCAACAGCAGCAGAAACACTGAAAATAACAATGGTCCGCTTCATAATAATGTGTCTGAAGGCAACAGTGCCAAAATTCGTTTTATGGTAAGAATTTGAAACGAGAGACTCAACCTCGTAAATCTTTCCTTGCTATTACCAACGGGTGGGCTTCTAAGGCCCACAGAGAATTAAATCAAGTAAATGAATTTTAATTACATTTTTATTCCGAAATTCTGTAATGACTCAATAGTACATTCAATAACGAACAATTACCTTTGCTTTCAAGTTCATATATCAAAGGGTGTGGATACAACATAGAAAAACTGAGTCAGTGGGCCTACGAGGCCCCCCCGTTGGTAATGCTAGGGTTAATGTAGTACGATATTAGTGGCCAAATCATTCACTCGAATTCTCAAGACTGTTCTTCACAACAGTCGTCAACAATTGTGGCCCGGTGGCGTGGCGCTTTGTCTTCCATACAAATTCCATTGTTGTTTGGCTGCAAATGGTTTCCAAGTAGCCGAACATAACCATTTCGAGTCAATGGTTAGTTCAGTTGGACAAGATGGTTAAGTACATTCCATGTAACCGCAGCCCACACCATTATGGAGCCACCACCAGCTTGCACTGTGCCTTGTTGACAACTTGGGTCCATGGGTTTGTAGAATCTGTACCAAACTCGAACCCTACCATCAGCTGTTACCAACTGAAGTCGGGACTTACCGGACCAGGAGAAGGTTTCTAGTCGTCTAAGGTCCACACGATTTGGTCACGAGCCCAGAAGAGGCGCTGCACGCGATGTGGTGCTGTTAGCAAAGGCACTCGCATCGGTCGTCTGCTGCCATAGTCAATTCACACCAAATTTTTCCGCCCTGTCCTAACGGATATCTAAGTCGTACGTCCCACATTGATTTCTCCTGTCATGTCACCTGGTTTTGCTTGTCTATTAGCACTGACAACTCTGCACAAACGCTGCTGCTCTCGGTCATTAATTGAAGGCCCTGGGCCACTGCTGACCAGTGGTGAGAGGTTATGCCTGAAATTTGGTATTCTCGGCACACTTTTGCCACTATGGATCCCGAAATATTGAATTCCCTAACGATTTCCGGAATAGAATGTTCCATGCGTCTAGCTCCAACTACCATTCCGTGTTCAAAGTTTGTTAATTCGCGTCGTGCGTCCGAAGTCACGTCAGATACTGTTTCACTTGGATCACCTGAGTGCAAATGGCTGCTCCGCCATTGCAGTGCCCTTTTATACCTTGTGTGGAGGTGATATCGCTAACCCATGATTTTTGTCACCTCGGTGTAAGCCAAGATAACACACTCAGAGTCTACACACTGCGTACATCTTTCCACCTGGCAGAGCCCCACACTGGCACATACAACGGTGAGTGTGCACAAGACACAATACGGCGCTACTGCAGGTCGTCTCCACTCTCATCGGGGAAGATTCTTCACTTTGCAGTCTTCCCACATGAAATCGAAGCCAGTGCACTCTGTGTATGCCTCCAAGGCACTAGCGCCATCCTCCTCGGCCTTTTAACTAGCCGCTCCAGACTTCCTCTAATACTTAGAGCCCTGAAACTATCGCGAGATATCGAACAAAGGTAAATGCAGACGGAAGCAATCAACCGCGCCACAGCAGGTTTAAAATCTTCTTACTGCTTCAAACTACTTTCCACTTCACTCTGCTCTCCAAAATTGGATTTCCTTTAAAACCTTACTTCCGTTTAATGATACGCTAAACTCAGTAATTTCGCCATAGCAATAGTTTCGTCCTCTTCCAGCTTGAAAATTACGTTTGGTTTAAAATACACTGACGGGGAGAATATCGCAACAGAAGAAGAAGTTCTGCGGCATAAACTCAAGTTGGTAGGCGTGTTTCTACAGCTGGAAGAAGGTGTCTATTCGTATTTCGTGCCAGTCGCAAACGAGTGGCGCTAGTAACGCGACTATGAGGGTGCAAATCAGGTTTGCTTTAAATACACGATGTAACGGTCGTCAGCGTCATCACCCTTTGAATTGGACGTGGTGAGTTGATGTTAGTCAAGAATGCCTTCCAGGCAACAAAGACGCCATTATCAGCACCTCACTGAGTCTGCATGAGCTACGAGGAGCTGGATTTACCTTCTGTGGAACTGCAGAAAGACTTAGCAAGAAGTTAACCACTGTACATGACTGCAGGTAGCGGTGGTCGTGGAAATGTACAGTCGGAAGAAGATGAGTCTCCGAAAGGCCACGTGACAGTACCAAGATGGAAGACGATCGTGTACCGTGTTTGACTCTGGTGCATTGTACTGCATCTTCAGCAGCAATCTGAGCAGTATTTGGCACCACTCTGACACAGCGAACTGCTACAAATCGGTTGCTTCATGGACAGCTCCGAGCCGGACGCACTGTAGCGTGCCTTCCACTGACGACAAACTACCGCCATTTGCGACTTATGTTTTGTTAAGCGAGAGCTCATTGGAGGGCTGGAAGGAGGTCTGTTGTGTTTTTCCACGGAAGCCGGTTCTGCCTTGAAGCCAGTGACAGCCGTGTGTTGGTTAGAAGGTGGCCAATTGACTGCCTGCAACCAACCTCTATGTTTGCTTGACACTTTGGACATACAACTGGAGTTACGGACTGAGGTGCGTTTTTCCATGACAGCAGGAGCACTCTCGTGTTCATTACATGCACCCTAACAGCTAATCTGTACGTCAGTCTGGTGATCGAGCTGTTTTTATGCCAGTGATGAACATCATTCCAGGTACATCTACATCTACATGGATACTCTGCAAATCACATTCAAGTGCCTAGCAGAGGGTTCATCGAACCATACTCACAATTCTCTATTATTCCAATCTCGTATAGCGCGTGGAAAGAATGAACACCTAAATCTTTCTGTACGAGCTCTGATTCCTCTTTATTTTATAGGTATCAACAAAATATTTTAGCATTCGGAGGAGAAGATTGGTGATTGGAATTTCGTGAGAAGATTCCGTCGCAACGAAAAACGCCTTTCTTTTAATGATTTCCAGCCCAAATCCTGTATCATTTTTGTGACACTCTCTCCCATATTTCGCGATTATACAAACCGTGCTGCGTTTCTTTGAACTTTTTCGATGTACTCCATCAGTCCTACCTGGCGAGGATCCCACACCGCGTAGCAGTATTCTAAAAGTGGACGGACAAGCGTAGTGTAGGCAGTCTCCTTAGTAGGTCCGTTACATTTTCTAAGTGTCCTGCCAATAAAACGCAGTCTTTGGTCAGCCTTCCCCACAATATTTTCTATGTTTTCCCTCCAATTCAAGTTGTTCGTAACTGTAATACCTACGTATTTAGTGGAATTTACGGCTTTTAGATTTCACTGATTTATCGTGTAACCGAAGTAACCGAAGTTTAACGAGTTTCTTTTAGCACTCATGTGGACGGCCTCACACTTTTCGTTATTCAGGGTCAACTGCCACTTATCGCACCATTCAGATACTTTTTCTAAATCGTTTTGCAATTTGTTTTGATCTTCTGATGACTTTATTAGTCGATAAACGACAGCGTCATCTGCAAACATCCGAAGACGGCTGCTCAGATTGTCGCCCAAATCGTTTATATAGATAAGGAACAGCAAAGGGCCTATAACACTACCTTTGGGAGCGCCAGAAATCACTTCTGTTTTATTCTATAACTTTTCGTCAATTATTACGTACTGTGGCCTCTCTGACAGGAAATCGCAAATCCAGTCGCATAACTGAGACGTTATTCCATAAGCACCCAATTTCACTACGAGCCGCTTGTGTGGTACAGAGTCAAAAGCCTTCCGGAAATCCAGAAATACGGAATCTATCTGAAGACGCTTGTCAATAGCACTCAACACTTCATGTGAATAAAGAGCTAGTTGTGTTTCACAGGTACGATGCTTTCTAAACCCATGTTGACTGTGTGTCAGTAGACCGTTTTCTTCGAGGTAATTCGTAATGCTCTAACACAGTATATGTTCTAGAATCCTGCTGCATATCGACGTTAACAATATGGGCCTGTAATTTAGTGGATTACTCCTACTACCTTTCTTGAATATTGGCGTGACCTGTGCAACTTCCCAGTCTTTGGGTACGGATCTTTCGGCGAGCAAACCGTTGTAGATGATTGTCAAGCATGGGGCTAGTGCATCAGCTTACTCCGAAAGGAACCCAATTGGTATACAGTCTGGACCAGAAGACTTGCTATAATTAAGTGGTTTAAGTTGCTTCACTACTCCGAGGATATTTACTTCTACGTTACTCATGTTGGCAGCTGTTCTCGATTAGAGCTCTGGAATATTTACTTCGTCTTCTTTAGTGAAGGCATTTCGGAAGGCTGTGTTCAGTAAATCTGCTTTGACAGCACTGTCTTCGATAGTATCTCCATTGCTATCGCGCAGAGAAGGGATTGATTCTTGACGCTAAGATACTTCACATACGACCAGAATCTCTTTGGATTCTCTGCCAGGTTTCGAGACAAAGTTTCGTTGTGGAAACTGTTATAGGCATCCCGCATTGAAGTCCGTGCTAAATTTCGAGCTTCCGTAAAGGATCGCCAATCTTGAGGATTTTGCGTCTGTTTACATTTGACATGTTTTTTCGTTGTTTCTGCAACAGTGTTCTAACCCGTTTTGTGTACCAAGGAGGATCAGCTCCGTCGTTTGTTAATTTATTTGGTGTAGCCGACCGATGTGGCCGAGCGGTTCTAGGCGCTACAGTTTGGAACCGGGCGACCGATACGGTCGCAGGTTCGAATCCTACCTCGGGCATGAATGTGTGTGATGTCCTTAGATTAGTTAGGTTTAAGTAGATCTAAGTTCTAGGGGACTAATGACCTCAGAAGTTAAGTCCCATAGTGCTCAGAGTCATTTGAACCATTTTTGGTATAAATCTCTCAATTGCTGCCGATACTATTTCTTTGAATTTAAGACACATCTGCTCTACACTTATATTATTAATTTGAAATGAGTGGAGACTGTCTCTTAGGAAGGCTTCAAGTGAATTTTTATCTGCTTTTTTGAATAGGTATATTTTTCGCTTATTTTTCGAGGTTTTGAGGATTGCAATGTTCAATCTCGCTACGATAACTCTGTATTCACTAATGCCTGAATCGGTTTTGATGCTCGTTGTTAACTCAGGATTATTTGTTGCTAAGACGTCAAGTGTGTTTTCACAACCGTTTACTATTCGCGTGGTCTCATGAACTAACTGCTCGAAATTATTTTCAGAGAATGCGTTTAGCATAATTTCGGATGATATTTTATGCGTACCTCCGGAATTAAACATGTATTTTCGCCAACATATTGAGGGTAAATTAAAGTCACCACCAACTATTATCGTATGAGTCGGGTATGTTTTCGAACATAATAGCGATGGCCCTCATACCGATGTTGTACCCCAACATGGTCTACACTGTGTCGACACGTTGCCCTGGCCTGCTCGGAGCACATATGGGACATCATCGGACGGTAGCTCCAGCGTCACCCGCAACTAGCGTTAACCGTCCCAGTATTGAATGACGAACTGCAACAGGCGTGGTCTTCCATTCCACATACCATCCGGTACCTGTACTACGCAATTCATGCACGTTTGCATTCTTGCGTGCAACGTTTTGGCGGTCACTCTGATTATTAATGTTCCAGCATTTTACATTGCCGATCTAACGCACGTTAACCTAGACAGATCTGTTTCCAAAATTTCATTACTCTTCGTCAATTACTTTTTGATGACGCAATTTTTTTTCAGTCAAGATAGTAACGTGGTATTTTGAAGAGTTAGATATAGTTCAAAATGTTCAAATGTGTGTGAATTCCTAAGGGAGCGAACCGCTTAGGTCATCGGACCCCAGACTTACACACTACTTAATCTAACTAAACCCTAAGGACAACAGACACACCCATGCCAGAGGGAGGACTCGAACCTCCGTCGGGAGGGGCCGCACGATTAGTGACATGGCGCCTCTAACCGCGCGGCGTTGGATATAGTTACGTGTTACTTCGATTAATGCAGGCTAAGAGCTAGTGGCAAATACGTTAAGTGCTGGGGTGTTCATTTTGCTGCTCGTGAAAAGCTTGTAGACCCAAGGGAACAATGATAACAGTGGTTTTTATCTTCCACGTCACGATCATTTGTCTTCTTTGATTTGTGTAGAAATGGGATGTGAAGAAGCTGTTGTTGGATCTAGATTTGAGTGCGCCACTTGCGTTGCTGTGGTACCGCTCAGTTTGTGTGTCAGCCATCCGTGTTAACTACATGTACGGACGGCGCCGAGAGCGCTCAGACAACAGTGGCGAGGCCTTGAAGCCGTCGCCGCTCTCGCCGGTAATCCGCGCGCGCTGCTCGGCAGTACGTGAGTACGTGGCCCGCTGCGCCAGCCGCTCCCCGGCCCCGCCGTGTTTAGCGCCTTTTTGTAGTCGGCGGCGCAGGGGATTCCCCGTGAAAGGAATGTGCTGTCGGCGCGCGGATCAGCATTTCCTCCGCTCCGCTGCAGCAGGCGAGGCGGCCCGATCTGGCGCCGTCGCGGGCCGTAATTAACGCATCCTCCGCTGGCGGCGGGCGGCGCGCAATCACAACGCTCAGCACGTCTCAGCGCCGACGCCTAATCCGGTTAGCGGAGCCGCGGGGGCGGTGGAGGCGGCGGGGGCGGCTCGGCTGCGACGTCACCAGCGGTGCAAGAGGGCGGAGCGGTTGGGACTGCTAGACTCGACAGACAGTGGCGGGGATCAGGCGCCAGGAGCGACCGAAGACGCTTACGCTAAAACGGGACAGCTGCGACGCTGTGTTATTCACTACGGAAACGTAAGCTCTTCTTTTCCTGATCACTGAATGAATGAAAGTATACAGAGATTTGAGTAAAAACGCGAGGGCAGAATGTGGACTCAGAATAAATTGTAGAATGAAGTAATGAGAAGCACAAGATATCAGAACAGCGAGAAACTTAACATCATAATTTGTGATCACGAAGAAGTTAAAGCATTCTGCTACTCACG
This sequence comes from Schistocerca piceifrons, assembly GCF_021461385.2. Lineage (NCBI taxonomy): Eukaryota > Metazoa > Arthropoda > Insecta > Orthoptera > Acrididae > Schistocerca > Schistocerca piceifrons. The sequence continues at coordinate 893,599,115 of NC_060138.1, read as the reverse complement.
CAACAAAGTAATCCATGACGGACAGAGCAAGGAGCCGGCCGCGGTGGCTGAGCGGTTCTAGGCGCTTCAGACCGGAACCACGCGGCTGCTAGGGTCGCAGGTTCGAATTCTGCCTCGGGCATGGATGTGTGTGATGTCCTTAGGTTAGTTAGGTTTAACTAGTTGTAAGTTCTAGGGGACTAATGACCTCAGAAGTTGAGTCCCATAGTGCTCAGAGCCATTTGAACCATGTCCTTAGGTTAGTTAGGTTTACGTAGTTCTAAGTCTAGGGGACTGATGACCTCATATGTTAAGTCCCATAGTGCTTAGAGCCTTTTGAACCATTTTTTGAACAGAGCAAGGAGGACATAGAAAGCAGACTGGCACTGCCAAAGAGGGTATTTCTGGTCAAGAGAATATATGTCTTAATTTGAGGAAGAAATTTCTGAGAATGTGTGTTTGGAGCAGAGAATTGTATGGCAGTGACACATGGACTGTGCAAAAGAGCATAGAAATGTTTGAGATGCGATGCTACAGAAAGAAGTTGAAAATTAGGTGGCCTGATAAGTTAATGAATGAGGAGGTTCTTCGCAGAATCGGCGAGGAAAGGAATATATGGAAAACACTGACAAGAAGAAGGGACTGGAGGACAGCATATATGTGTCAAGACATCAAGGAATAGCTTCCATGTTACTAGATTGAGCTGTAGAAGGTAAAAACTGTTGAGAAAGACAGATTCTGATACAGCCGGCAAATTCTTGAGAAGCTAGGTTGCAAGGGCTACTCCGAAATGAAAAGGTTGAAAAAGGAGAGGAATTCGTGGCGACCCACAGCAAACCAGTCACAAGACTGGTTTAAAAAAACGTATCACTAGCGAGATGTCACGTTTGTGTCCTACGACGATGTGACGGAAGAAACGCTATACCAAACAACAGCTACAACAAATTATTTGTTTCAGTCACGCCTGGGCAAAGCTGTAACTGATTACTCAAGACTCTTCAAAGAAAGGATACTGTGGAGACATGGCATAGCCACAGCCTGGGGGATGTTTCCAGAATAAGATTTTCACTCTGCTGCGGCACACAATTTTTTGTTTGTTTGTAGGTCCACTTCTGCAGTGACGGTACGCATTTAAATCTCTGCATCGCAGCAACGTTGTAGCACGCCGCTGGAGGAATTAAAATGCAACACATTGATAAAGTATGGATGGGCAACGTCCTTATATTTTAGGTAGTCTAGTCGAATGATACGTTACTGTGGCACGGGGATTTCAGTGTACACAAGTACTGCCGATTGATATTTACAAAAAAGAAAAACAAATAATTACGTAACTTTTACGCAGTTACTTTACTTTCGATAAAGAATAAGCCAGTGTTTACGAAACACGGGCCAAGTGTTTTTAACACAAACAGTGATATGATTAAAACCGTTAATGTAATACCACTGAACTGAGTTGACAACTACACACAGTTCGGACGTGGAAGCATCGCGGATTCAAACCCAGAATAAGCACAAATAAACTGCGCATGCTTATTTCAAATAAATTATAAATAGATCCGTGAGGTATAACAAACAAGTATACTATAACGTAGCTTGCACAACTTGAAGAGAATTCAAACGACATTGGCGTTGCAGACCCAAAGAACGCCATAGGCTTCACAATTGTTGAGCCCCTATGGCCTTCATTACAGAACACAGCACTAACAGATGAAACAGTCAGTAACAATGCAATTCAGAAACCAGAACGCTACTTTAAAAGGAACAATACGTACTCTGAGAATCTTGCTGCAACAAAAAACTACAGTTAATGAAACTTACCAGCCAATAAATGAACCGTATAATTTTTACTGAAAGATGTGCAGGAAAAGTGACATGATTTTAAAAAAAATGAAAATTCTTTAAACAGAATAATTTCATGAAAGCTTTCATTAAAATAGATCTTAAAATATTATGTTTAAACATATTTAGAACCTATTACAATCATATAATACAAGCCATTCGTAATTTATAGGCTAGCAGGAATTTTTCGGCAAGAATTACTTCAAAACACAGTCACGAAGAAACAATATAATTCTTATCGATCTGAGTGGGTGTTATAGAAAATTTAACGCTACTAGGATACGTGAGTCAGCAAATGAACGATTTAAAACATTACAATAAACAAACAGCAGAATAAATCATCGACAGTTTTTCAGCCGTTATTAAGAAGTAGACACAATTCCTAAGTACGCGGGCGCCTTGTGTCCATTGAATATATACTGAAGCGCCAAAGAAACCAGTACAAGCATGCGTATACAAATACAGAAATATGTAAACAGGCAGAATACGGCGTTGCGGTCGGCAACGCCTATATAAGCCGGCAAGTGTTTGATGCAGTTGTAACTTCGGTTACTGCTGCTACAATGGCGAGTTATCAAGATTTGAGTAAGTTTTAACGAGGTATTATAGTCGGCGCATGAGAAGTGGGACACAGCAACTCCGAGATAGCGCTGAAGTGGGGATGTCCCATACGACCATTTCACGAGTGTACCGTGAGAATCAGGAATATGGTAACACATCAGATCTCCGACATCGCTGCGGCTGGAAACAGATCCTGCAAGAACGGAACCAACGACGACTGAAGGTCAAGATGACAGAAGGGCAACCCTTCCGCAAATTGCTGCAAATTTCAATGCTGGGATATCAACAAGTCTCAGCATGCGAACCATTCAACGAAACACCATCCATATGGGCTTTCGGAGCCGAAAAGTCACTCGTGTGCCCTTGATGACTGCACGACACAAAGCTTTACGCCTCGCCTGGGTCCGTCAACACCGACATGGACTGTAGATGACTGGAAACGTGTTGCCTGGTCGAACGACTGAGCTCTATGGGACTCAACATCTGTGGTCATCAGTCCCCTAGAACTTAGAACTACTTAAACCTAACTAACCTACGGACATCACACACATCCATGCCCGAGGCAGGATTCGAACTTGCGACCGTAGCGGTCACGCGGTTCCAGACTGAAGCGCCTAGAACCGCACGGTCACACCGGCCGTCGTATGTAGACAATTTCATGAGTCCATGCATCCTGCATGTCAGCAGGGGACTGTTCAAGTTGGTGCAGGTGTAACGGTCTCCGCTCGGGCGTACGTTAACTCTTTAAAGCATTTACTGTGATAAGTTGACGGGCTTCACCTTATAAGAAAGGATTTTAGTAAATATGATGACCGCGTGTACCTGAATGGAAGCAAAATCGGACTTATACCCAGTCAGTAACAACAATGATACGTCAAGCACGTATAAAGTGCAACTACACGTTAGGACGGGCAAGAAACATACACAGCAGACGCTACCAATGGTTAATAATACGGTCGCCTGCCTAATTAGGCATTAAGTGAGTTTTTTCCTTGTACAAGTGGATGTACGTACAAGCATAACCTCACGTAGTAATACTGCATTATATGGTAAATTTTAGAACCAGAAAAATCTACTGAACTAATATTTTCCCTTTTTGGTACTAATTTGGACAAGCTATAAATACACAACATTACACTATAATGATTACTACACACTGCATTTTGTCTATTGCTCCAACTGAAATCGGGCATAGGTTACCCTAGAAATAGCACTTTTGAAACACGCATACAATATCAATTTTAATAAGGGTAAAACACAGATAAGTTTAGGTTTTATATAGACTTTAACTTTGCTGGTCAAATCAGTTCAGAACACTTCAGAATTTAAAAGAATAGAAAAGAAAAGGGGGGTGGGGATCCTGAAACTGTTATGATCACTGTGTTGAAACTATTAACTATTGGAAACATTAAGCACTCAAGATTTACAAAATATGAGTCACTACTATTTTTGTCTTATTACTTCCTCATTTAACTACCTTTAATTTTGTCTCAAATTAATTAAGCTTCATTACTAAACCAATTCAAAAAATATCTTCCAACTTTGTCAGATCTTTGTTCTTTGCTTATATTTTCATTAACAATAAGGCTCCTTAAACATCTTTCTAGCATAGATAGGTCTGCATTTAATTCTTATTAATATGAACTTTAAATCTTCATTTCGGGACACTCGGATTGCACAACATGTGGAAAGGACCCTGTCCAGGTTAGTGATTAGGATAATTAATTGATAGGGCAATTCTGGTAAAAGTTAAGTTATTATTGAACAGTTAGGAACAAATTTAACACTGGTCCACACGAATCCACTTCTAGAGATTTAATCTGTTCGTGTCGATGCGGCAGTTGGCGGGCGGCGAGATGGCGAGGCGCACAGCACACATACAATCACAGCTATGGCTCTTGCTGTATCGGCACTTTGCTTCTACTTAGCGTCGCAATCCTTTTCAATTCCGTGTCTATAGAATATAGCCACGCTGTATAGTCGTCGGAAACGGCACATCCGAGGCTCAATGAAACCACTTTTTCCAGGATAGCCTCCTCGATCCGGAACGTGTTTCCCAGACCGGTGCCCAACTCCGACTGTATTGCTGAGCCCGTTATGCCGTGCCGCGCCCGTGTGGATTTTCCCGCGCTCGCCTGCCATCCACCTTTTACCGCTCCCCTACAGATAGGGTATTCACCAAAGGTTTTACATTCTACATATCCTAATACATTGCCTACGCATGGACCAGGCTCACAATTACAATTTCAAACATGTTACAATAGATTCAACAAGGGTTACACTTCAATTCTGTTATAGCATTGCTTGAAATTTGACATAAATATTTACATTCACATCGAAAGTTGCTTACAGTTTCTTTAACATAATGACACGAAAAGAAAAAAATAAAATCAAAACATTGCTTACTCTAATTTATCGAAAATCAGAAGAAAAATTTTTATTATATGTACAGTTGTTGTTGTTACAGAGGCTCTGTAATGGGGTGGGGCGCGTGCAGCTGAAATCATATGGGACCCCTGACACGCCTAGGTACGAATCTGATAGGTGACACGTGCGTAAGCATCCTATCTGACTATCTGACTACCTGCATCTATTCACGTCCACTGTGCATTCCGACGGACTTGGGCAATTCCAGCAGTAATATGCGACACCCCACACATTCAGAATCGCTACAGAGTGGCTCCAGGAACACTTTTCTGATCTTACACACTTCCGCTGGCCACCAAACTCCACAGAAATGAAGATTATTTATCAGATCTGAGATGCCTTGCAACGTGCTGTTCAGAAAAGATCTCCAACCCCTCCCCGCCACCCCGCGTGATGACTGGGTGTTGTGTGATGTCCTTAGGTTAGTTAGGTTTAAGTAGTTCTAAGTTCTAGGGGACTGATGACCATAGATGTTAAGTCCCATAGTACTCAGAGCCATTTGAACCCACCCCGCGTACATATACGGGCATATGAATAGCCCTGCATTATTCGTGGTGTCAGTTACTTCCAGTAGTACATCAGACGTTGGTCGAGTCGATGCACATCGTGTTGCTGCATTTCCGCGTGCTCGCGGGGGCGCTAGACGATATTAGGAAGGTGTTCCAGTTTCTTTCGCTCTTCAGTGTTAAAAAATTAAGGCAAAGCCACGCACTCACACATCTAGCAAGAGATTCAGCCACTTGTCCCAACGTGAAACAAAACTGTAAACGTAACACTGATCATTTCATGCAGTGAAGTGCTCCTTGTTATCCGTCGTAAAAATCCATTAGTCATGTATTGGGAAGCACTAGTAGAGACAGTGCCTGGCAGCTGCGTCTGATCCGCCCGATCGCACACAAATAACATCTGTATTAACGGACCGTGTTCGCCACTCATACACAACTGCTATCACGACCTGTCCACTGCAAGGTGCAATGGGTCGACCATGAAATGACAACCACGTGCCAGCTAGAGCGAAGCTGCGCAACCCCGCACTAGCTCTTCCCTTGAACAGAGACAATAACAACTGACCAGCCAGGGAAGAGAAATCTAGCCGTCATCCTCGCAGACAACGCACTGGCGGACGGGACCCGCACGTATAGCTCCCTCAGCATGGCCGCGTGCGATCCTCTATCCCGACTCTCGTGACTCGGCCGCCTCCTAGCGAGCTGAGCCTCAGGGCGGCCGTATATCTTCTTTGCCTGTCTTTAGCGGACCTGCTCAATAACAACACATTCTACAACATAACCAATCACAATTTAATGTACGACTGCGAAGATCACATATCTGCCAATGAGAGATCCGTTTTCTTGACGGAGGCACTGTAGAATGTTTGAATTTCTTGACGGAACCACAGCCTCACCCCTCTGAAAGCGCTTCGCCAGTATCAAAGTTAAGTCCACTAACGTATTCCTTAAATTTCGGAAACAGATATCTGACTGTATGGCGGATGATCTGTGACACTAAACCCAAGGCATCGAATTGTTGCAGTTGTCGCAGCGCTCGTTTGTGGTCTGGCATTGTCATGCTGAAGAAGCGGGTGTTCGAAGAGTTTACAAACTCTCCCAATTCGAAACTCGATTACACCACGTTGTTGCTCTCGTACCGACATGCTGTAGTTACTTTACACACCGCCATGTTACACGTTACAACTCGGAGCTTTCCTGCAGTAAAGTTTTGTCACTGGAGTCAACGAAACGGCAAAGTCGATCGAGTGATATGCATGACATGTAATACTGCAACCTTACTGAGATCAGAATAAAAAATTAGGAGACATTACTTTATAGCACACCGTTGTATATGTAGACACTTGCTCCGGAATGCCACACGCCTATTTCTTTTATGTAATGGATTTGAGACAAATGTAGTGAAACCCTATTTTTACATGCTGTGATTTGTTTTTACACAGCAATGGTGTGTTCGTCCCGACCTCTACGCTGACACCAGTGTTGCTGGACGGCCACTTTTGTACCCATGGCGGTTTGTATGGGAGTATGTGAAGGTGAGATCTTCCGGTGCTGCGGCTAGTGTGGAGTCCAGAATGCTGTCTCAGTGAAATATTTTGTGAATAAGAACATCTAGATCGCTATTAAAACATTCTCATCCTTTTGGTGTACAATAACAACGTACAAAAGATTAAAAATTAAGAAGTTAAAAAATATTATTAAAACTACGCTCACTAAATGCTTTTAATTTGCAGAACAACGTTCAATGTCAATTTTAAAACCTCTGACTGACCGGGGCGTCAACTAACAGACTGTTCAGAAGTTAGTACGGAAATATGAGTTCTAGCCGTCAGGTGGTCCTAATGTGAGGTGACGTTAGCATCAAATTCTTCGCCTTTCCCCACTGACATTATCCACTAGAGGTAAGTCTTTTTTTTCCCTTCCAGTGGTATCAGTTATTCCAAATCTTACCTGTGTTAATCCCTTCTCCTCCACTGCTCGATCAATATATGATTACCGCCTCAATGCTGGCCGTCCCCTTTTAGTTCTTCTCTTGGTTGACATCAGTACCTTCTCAGGTTACCAGTAACTGCTCGTTCTTTTAACATTCTCAAACATCTGCAGACTGTAATTTTACATTCTTCTCGTAATGGACTGTGTCAATTAAATTGTTACCTATGACTTAGATGGTATCTCATGGCTGACCTGCAGGCCTCTTGCGACAAAATCTAATTTCACTCTTCTGTTTTTGTCCCCTCTTTTATTAGTAAGTGCACACGTTTCTGTACCCTAAGTAACCACATTCTCGGTGAAATTTTGGATATCTTCTTTGGTCGGTTTACTAGTAGTATTGTTGCAAATCAGTCCACGCAAGGACCATGTCGCTAGTTTGCCTATCGCTATGTTGGTCTCACTATCTATGCCCAGGTTCTGAATATCACCGCTCCATGAATTTAATATTTCATGGACGTAAAACAGTTAACACTAATTATTTACATAAGACTGGAAGACAAGTAAAAGCCGACCTTAGGGGAGGTCAATTCGAGTTGAGAAGTATATGTAGAAATTAGGATTAGCTGACCCTATAACTTATCTTAGACGTTCGAATGAAAAAGGGTAGGTATATGTTCACATGATCTGTTGATAAAAAGATTTCTACAATATTTACTGGAATACAGTTTTTGACCATATACACATCTCACATTATTTAATAGTGAATTGTAATGTAATGCCTGTAACGAACTCTTTCTTTGGGATAGGACAAATAAAAATCCTTGCAGCAGTTTTAACAATACAAAACAATGAAAGTCACTGCCATCGGTCCTTAGTAATTTGGCTCGGCGCCTTTGAAAGCGGAGCAGGACATTTTTCAGAAGAATCTGGGGAGCGACCTAGTGGAATTCTCGCGCCGCTGCCGACAGAAATTAACAGCGACTTGTAGCGGTAACGAGCAGTAAATGAGTCGGCCTAAATATCCAAAAGAATTCTTTAAGGCGGTTAATAACTCAGAGACGGAGAAGCAATTAGGGCGGTTCTTACTGGAGACGGGTTCCTCAGGGGCGGAGGGTGCGCTGCGCTCGGTTGTGTAATTAGCGAGCGGCGAAAAAGCGCGGCCGGCACCAGAAGCAGAAGCAAGAGCAGGAGCAGAGCCAGGAAGCGACGGCGGCCGCCTCTGCCAGGAACCTTGGCTGCCGATCCTTCATGCCAGGCGAGTGGCGACGCGGGCTTCGGCAACGCAGCCGAGTCTCTGTGACGGCTCCACAAATGTAGAGGGCCTACGTTGAAAGACACTGACCATGTGTGATACCAGCGCTCACTGTCTGGAGACTAAGGACGCCATGATCTTACCTCTCTTATGTTTACCATGGCTGAATTTGCTCTGCTGCTTGTAGACGGATTCGAACACTTCCAGTACGTATTCCATTGAAAGATTGTTTGCAGGTAGAAATACAGCACGACTTGGTGCACCTCTGTAAGTTCTTTGTTGGTTCGTTTTACGTATTTCATCATCTATAGAAGAATCGTGTTGTAAGTCGAATCTGTAGCGATGACTGTCGCATTAAATTTTTCTATAAATTTCTTGGACTAAATTCTGATTGATTGGGATTTAATAAATGTAAGTAATAAGGTTTACGTAATAATTCAGGTCAATAAACAACAATTCCTTATTTTTTTGACAATTAATCATAAAAACTGTGGTGAAGATGGTGTTACGTATGTAGTATTTCCCTTCTGTCTATCTGTTCCTCCCCACTTCTCCACTTCTCTGCCCATCTCCTCCTGCCCTCCGTCCTACTGTCCATCTCCTCCTTCCCCCTCTCACTACAGCCTGTCCTTCCTACCTCACCCTATTCATCCGCTTCTTGTCCTCTTTCCCCAACGACCTTCTCCTATCTCTCTCTCAAACCATCTTCTCCTTCTTCTCTCTCTGTCCGCCATCCACCTTCCTTTCTCTGTCACTCCTGTCCTTCTTCCGACTCTCTGCCCATCCATCTTTGCGGCCTCACTCCATGTTCTCTTGCCCCTCCCTCAATATTCATCCCCACCTGTCCCCTCCCATTGCTCATTCCGTCCTCATTCAGTCTCAACTATCTCAACCTTCCCCTAGCTATTCCCATCTGCAAATGTGACCTCTGCAATATAGATCGATAAAGCAGGCAGATAATACTCCATCAACAAGCCTGCATGCGGTGTAGCTCACATGTGAGGAGCTTGTTTGCTGTTTTTTTGCCTTTGACGTGTAGGCTGCCCTGAACAACAGGTAAGTTGTGTTGGAGGAGTAAGGTCAAGGTTTATCAGACTGATTTTCATCGCCTTCCCCTCTCTGTCAATCTCCTCCACCATTCTGCCCCTATGCATTCCCTCATCCACTATAGCACCCCACTCTCTTTCCATCTTTTCCTGGTCTCTCCCCCTAACCATCGCCTTTGACCCTCTACCTGTGGTTCATCCTCTCCTCTCTTCACCTCTTCAATGTTTCAACGCCATCCAAACCCATATGTGTGGCCCCTGCAAAACAGCTCAATAAAACAGTCTTATTTGCTCTAATGCAACACATCTGTAGCTTAGAGAGGCCTACATGTCAGAGGCTCGAAAACCCTTTTATGTCTCTAACTGGTAGTTTACTATGCAGTCCATCTCGATAAGACAGGCTGATACTATTTCCACACAACATGCCTATCGTACAGAGTGTCCTATATGCAAGTGGTGGAAGAACAGAGGCTTAGGAGGAGGTCCTAGAGAAATGCACATACATGCCTTTCCCCCCAATTGCATCCACATACATGTTCAGCACATATGTTGGAGACACCACCTCTTCCCATCACCCCTGGCCCATCTCCTCCTCCCCCACCCACTCTTACTCCCCTGACTCTATTTCCTCCTACTCCCAATTCTCTTTCAGCACACTTCTCCCTCTCTGTCTGTTGTCTCTTCAGGTACTCTTTGTCTCAATACCTCTGTCAGCTTACTTCTCGATGCCCCTCCCTTTCTGCCTACTTCTTTCCAAGTTTGTGCCCATATCCCCCTCCCATATCATGGCCCATCTGCTCCTGCCCCTCTTCTGTTCCCACCCTATTCTCCTCCCCCTCTCTCTCTCCATCTTATTCTTCACCCTCTCACTATCCATCTCCTCTTCTCTCTGTCCCCTCTCCTGACCATATCTGTCACTCCCCTTCTTCTCCCATCTCCATATCCATTTCTTCCTCTTTCTGTCACCACTCCTGCCCCTCTCTGTCGCTCCTCTTCGTGTCTCAGTCCAACCACTCCCAAATCTCCTCCTTCTCTCCCATGCATCCCCTTCTGCCACCCCTATCATAGACCATGTTCTCCTCTTTCAGTTTGAAACGTCGCCCAGCCATGCTCACGCTCACATATACCACTTGCAAAACAGGCCAATAAAGCAGGGCAGTTCACCACTTCAACATGCCTGACAACTAAGGCAGCCTACACCCTTTGACATGTTCAATGACCTTCAAAGCAAGTTGATAAGGCAGGCTGATACTATTCCCAGAAAACATGCCTGCCATGCGGGGCAGCCTATATGGGAGAGGCTGAGAAACCAGTGTTTGTCCATATGCTTACTCTCGGACATACATATCTATACTATGCTTTATGTAGACAGGATGTTTCTGTAAGAGCATGCAAGCATATAACAGGACGTGGAGGTAGGAAACCTGGGGTCGAAAACGACAGATTAAGTAAACTTGCCTGCCCCTTTGTCTAGCATAACTGTTTTCCAGACTATTTACTACCAACATACGTACAACTTTACACCTACTGTGCAGTTTATTTACTTCAATTTTTTTTATTTCCTGCAAGGAAACAAGACGGACGAGCCCGATTAGTAGGAAGTCATGATGCAGGTTTTGTTTACTTTACTTGTCCACCAGGTAGCCCTGCTGTATCGTATTTACATTGTTCCATGACAGAACGTGCTATTAATCTACGACAGACATTACTCAGTGCTGTACAGAGGCGTACAGTACACTAGAGCAGTACCAGTACAGTTTCGCAGAACACACTGACATGAAATTTGTGTATGGGTAAGTCTGCTGATATTCGCTTCTCTTGATCGACGGTTGCGGGAGGCTGATTCATTGGAAAGAAGAAACGAGGGACCCGCCAACATGAGGACCACTCGCACACCCCATTTTGAAGAGGAGGTGCTGGAAGGTGTTGCTGCGGACACCACTATAAGTACTGATCGTATTGCACGTAAAATGGGCGCTGCACATACTAGCATGTAGCGAGTACTCCACGAACGACAATTATATCCACATCACCCACCACGAGTCCATGCAATGCTTGTGACTGACTTTGAACCAAGAGTCGCATGGTGTCGGTGGTTGCTCCAACAATGGATTGATCGATCAGATTTCCTCCAGATTGTGCTGTCTACTTACGAGGTCTCATTTGATAGTGATGGTATTTCGAAAAACCTCAAGCTGTCGTAGAGTCACACTATCAAGTCCGTCTTGCTGTGAATATCTAGGCCGCCATTGTAGACAACAATATCACTGGGTCAAATCTTCTGTCTGGCAGTATGAATGTTAACCTGTACTTCAGCTTCTGCCAGAGTTGTTGGACAACATACCCTTGGCTATTTGTGAGAGAATGTGGATACAACATGATGGTGCATGTTGTATGTGTGGATGTCCACAACTATCTCAGTGCTGTATATCCTGGTCACTGGATTGGAAAGGGAGATCCTATTCCATGGTCTTAGAGGGCGTCTGACCTGAATCCCCTTGATTATTTCCTGTAGAGATATCTAAAGTCACTTGTGTACGAGACCCACTGCACTCAGACGTGCAATTAGTCGTCAGAATTGTCTGTACCTGCGATGTGATTCTAAACACACGAGGGATATTTCTCAGGGTGTGTCTACATCTACACGGATACTCTGATGCTGCCGCGCGGTTAGTGGCGCCTGTCACAAATCGTGCGGCCCCTCACGCCGGAGGTTTGAGTCCTCCTTCGGGCATGGGTGTGAGTGCTGCCTTTAGCGTTAAGTTAGTTCAACAGTTTAGTTCCTCAGGAATTCACACACATTTGAAAATTTGGATACTCTGAAAATCACATTTAAGTGCCCAGCAGAGGGTTCATCGAACCACCTTCACAATTTTTTGTTGTTCCAATCTCGTATAGCGTGCAGAAAGAACGAATGTCTATATCTTTTCGTACGAGCTCTGATTGCCCTCATTTTTTCGTGGTGAATGTTTCTCCCTATGTATGTCGGTGTCAACTAAATACTTTCGCACTGGAAGGAGAAAGCTGAGTATTGAAATTTCGTGAGAAGATACCGCTGCAACGAAAACAGCCTTTGTTTTACTGATGTCCACCCCAAATCCTGTATCATTTCTGTGACACTCTCTCCTATTTCGCGATAGTACAAAACGTGCTCCTTCTATGAACTTTTCCGATGATCCTATCTGGTAAGGATCCCATTCCGCGCAGCGAATTGCAGGATTTAATAGTGCCGTGGGTTCCAGTTCTGTGTTTTCCTGACCTAAACTAGCCCTGCTTCATTTTAGGCCTCAGGTACTACAACGTCATAATCACACCAGCAACAAGCCTATTTTGCTAACTTCATTGTTCGTTTCGCTTGACTTTGTAATCACTGAAATAAAAGTCACATGCCATCCCACCACGAGAGGTTTCATTTTGACCCGCTTTTCCTTCAGGGAGATTTGGTTTCTGAGCCCCATGTAACCAGCGAAATGCGGCAAACTGCATCTAGTAATCGCTTCACAAACAACTATTTACTGCAGTTAAGAAGATTTCTTTTAACGTAGTCGTAGGTGAACGAACATAGTTTGGTCATAAAATATCTTAAGTAGCAACGTTCACAAATTTTCCCGAATAAGGAAAGCTTATTTTCCAGGTAGGAAAAGGTTTATAAACAAAGTCTGCATTGTCCAGACCGCATCGTCCGTTTAGTTTGATAGAACTGCAATATAGTTTGCCTAAGAGGTATCACATGTTGTGTACCGGTAGCTGTGGAAATCATTACTTGAAACCGAGTTCAACATCTAAGGGTATTGTACTGCTAAAAATACAAAGCGATTAACAACCGAAGACTGAGTTCATCCTCACGCTGAAGTGAATTTATAACAGGGAAACCAGGGGACTATTTGTCATTGCCTTCCGCCAAGGACCGTTGGAAGCCATGTGAATGTATGAAGCACTGTTGCGGACTTCTGTGATGTAAAAGGTGAGATAACACAATTGATTAATATATGATAGCCGGAGTAACATGATATGCATCACAATGTGAATCTAAATTTTACCTTTAGTCTCTGAAAACAGTGTCGTTATTATTACTACGTATGATGCTTGGAGACAAAATACATTTTCAGGACATTTCTAAACACTACTCTCGAGGAATTAATTTATTAAATCTTTTTTAAACCCTGTAATCGGGAATAAATTTGACTCCTCAGCCTAGGGAAGTGCTCTCCACCTTGTATCGCACTTCGTTTTCTCCTACCTTGTCAGTAAGTCCTTCCTTGAGAAATGTTGCAGCATAAAAAATTTGATAAAGGCCGCATTCTTGTGCTTTATGTAGCTTGATACTGTACCAGCGCCATTTCCCCTCCCTTAGGGTATAGTAAATGTACGATACATCTCTGGGCGATGAGGATGGCGAAGGAAGGCCATGTCAAGCGTTGCCGTTGCCCTGCACTTCCACGGGCTGCCACAGAGGATCAAGACAACAACATACTTCACGGCAGTGATGAAACCCCTTTCGAGACTAGCACAGAAATTATTAACGTTCTCCAGATACGTGTTAGTAGGTCAACCATTCGTCGTCGTCTCAACAAGAAAGGAAGGTTTCGATGAAAATCAGCGGTTAATGAAACCTCAAAGCACCAACGTATGGTTGCCAGACTGAACCGCTATCGGACTGGGAGCAAGTTATGTTTACGGTCAACAGGGCGATTTTTTATTGCACCGAATACTTCTGTCCGTAGATATCGACTAGTGGAGCCAGATTCGACAGCATATATATCCACCAGAAGCAAAGATGTGGACGAATTGCTGTCACTGTTTGAGGATGGATACCAGGAAGCAGTTGCGGCGTTCTGTGGTAAGTGGACAGTCTGTTTTCTAGTCATTACTGGTGCGAAAGAGTAGATAACGTGATGGTTGCTTCTGTTCGTTTGAGATTTTCGGGAGGCACAATAAACATCCAACATGACGGTTCTCCTGTCCACACAGCGAACTGTACAAAATTCTGGTAACAAAAGAACGGAGACATTGAGGTATTGGGCTGGTCTGCCAAAGCTGCTGACCACAGTTCCATAGAGCATATATGGACAGAGGTGTAGAAGACCAGCACCGAAAACCAATCCATCTATGTCCGAAGCAGTTCTTGAGGCATGAGAAGAGCTGTCACAGAATAACAGATTAATCCGAAAAATTGTTGCTTCGGTTCCCCGACGGTTGTCGTCACAACATTCAGATTATTATGTATTAATTCATAGGCGATTCTCTGGTGCTTATTTCCAAAATATTTCGAAGTATAAACCTGGAAGAATGGAAACGTTGCATAATCACCATACTGAAAGATTGTATTTACCTTAAGTATTTTTCTTCAGACCAGCAGCAGAATACCAATTCAGGATAGCTGATAAGAAGCTGGTTAATTTAGGTATAAATCTGCTTTCCGCTGAATGATTGCGTTTTGTATTATGTAGAGAAAAGGAGAGTTGATTCTACAATTACTCTCAGCAATTACGGCAACTAAAATTCCCGTGATTTTTATAGCTTATCACTCAAAGATATTATAGCAAGGACTCCTGTCTGTTACTGTACTTAGATACAGCTGTTCGAACTCCGAACGCTTTTACTTTGACAAAGTGTCGAATTCCGTTCTTATATTTTTTTGTATAGTCCACTGTTCCTATTATCGGTTATACGGCAAGTATTCGGCAATACCGAGAGCTGCTTTTTCTCGCGCATACAGATATTCTTAGTTCGTGACCTTACGGCAAAGATCTACCTAGTTCTCAGTGTAACTTTCAACGTATGTCTGTCCCGTATAAATTAACTATAGTCACTTTTCCTGCAGTTTAACCGAAGTGCCTGATCCCTTCCGTAGCATATCACATGGAAATGCCAGCTATATCGCACGCCGCAGCTTTTTAGAGTTATTTAGAACGCAGAAACAAGACAAGAGAACGAACAGTACCCGAACATGGTTTATATAATAGAATTTAGAAACAAAAGTAGCCGCGTTCAACCTTTTTGATTTCCCTGAGTTGCTACTTTGCTTCGGGCGTTATCCTGATGAGAGATTGTACATCGATAATTTTAAAACTTTTTCAGTGCTATTATTTCCGATATTGTCGACCACCTCTCCCCTATATGACAATAAGCCTGATAATATTGTTGTCAATTAAAACATAAAGTTCACCTATATATGTCCACCTTTCACTATCTTGCAGAGGTCTTGACGCACATGCGGTTCCCACGACCATTTATGACTGTCGTGATGCGACTACTCCGCAATGCCTCTTCCCAAGTCCTGTCATTGGACGTACGACGAAATGTGTCACCGTAGTGAAGTAGCTCAGACCAGGATGTCCCTTATCTAAGATATTATATGCACTGGCCCTCGACGGTATACTTTGCGTCTTTTGTCACCGCTTGACAGGATTGGCTTTGCGAGGATACCCATTGAAATGCAAGTCTATGAGGATGATCTGGTGCTGATAGTGCGGAACGAAAACGATATGTGTGTGGCTTTCGACAGGATCCACAAATATGGAACGGTCAGTGGCAGTCGCATAAATGTGGACAAGTCTGTAGGGATGAATACTGGTATTGGACTAACAGAAGAACGTGTAGCATCTTCACGGCTCATGGATACCTTGAAATGGCTAGAGACTGTTTTTACCAACGCCATACCTCGCACAGCAGCGTACAACTATAAGAGACTATTACATCAGTCCGGACGAACATCGAGGACAACATCACAAGGTCATTAGCCATGATCTAGGGAGTCGCATATGTTAACATCTACCTGGCGTCACGAATTACGCACTTTGCCCAGCTACTCCCGACGCCGGTGATGACAGCACGACGCATACTGGCGTCTTTCTGTTCCTTCGTGGGTGCGGGTGTACTGTTTAAAGTGAGATACGATGCCTTTACCTTCCCTCTTGACAGGTGTGGACTGGGTCTTGCTCTTGGTCGGGATCGAGCGGCGGCGCTATGTATCAGCACGATGTTAAAACTGTGGAGACGACATTAGGTATACCTGACAGGGATCGTAATAGGAGAACTAGCACTAGCTTCTCGAATGACGCCAGTGGTTGTCCAGCCCATCTTCAAGTCAGTTCACCATACAGGCACTTTTTTAACGAGTACATTTACATCTAGACGGCTCTGCCGGATACCAGACCCGCAACGGCGTGCGACAATTATCGGATACTAACGACTGGACAACGTAGCAATTCTATCGACGGGAAGCATCCACATATCAGTTGGCATGTAGTGTGTTCGATAAGCCATGTTTCCTTAAAGAGACAAAGGAAATGTATATTAAAAGTTAATGGTAAAAATGACACCCGATCCAGACTCCATGCGATTCATATGACGGATTCACCATTGTGTCCTCAGTGCCAAACTCTAGACGACACTAAACACCGCCTCATACGCGGCCCCTCGGCAGAAGTGAGGCGTTTGGCGAAGCAAATGGTCGCTTTCTTTCTTCGAATGGGACAACACAATAATGGACCAAGGACTGTATTCTGCTCGGGCGGCACTTACTATCCACGTACTAAAACGAACGCAGTAACGTGGCTTCGAGACCAGACTGTGCTCTATTTGTTCAGAGATGGTCCAAGGAATGTGACATGTGACGGGCTTTCGGACGTTTTCACAGTATCGACATCTGAAGATCGTGAACAATCCGAAATACCGACAGAATTTCTCTAACTATGAAGAGCGTTTCAAACCTCCCCCACTCCTCCCCTCCCCGCCATTCCACAGCGTGTCTGGAACGTGCAGGGCAAGGGAAGTTAAATTATCGATGCGATGAATGAATCACTGGAAGATAAGAGTCGGTGACCACCATATGCATACGAGGAAACATATAAGACATACCCGGATAAAAGAGCAACAGGACGTGGCTGGGAGTGGTTGGTAATCAAATTTTTCATTCTGATGTGTGTTTCTTTTTTATTTTATGCGAGAACAGTGTTATTATTATCTGGCTTTCAAGCAACACAAAGCTATTATTTGTTGTACTGCATTGAAGGTACTGTTACTGAAATTTAAATTTATCTGTAAGTTATACGTGTAAGTTATACAGCATTTGCTTCATTGTGTTGTTGTTGTGGTCTTCAGTCCTGAGACTGGTTTGATGCAGCTCTCCATGCTACTCTATCCTGTGCAAGCTTTTTCATCTCCCGGTACCTACTGCAACCTACATCCTACTGAATCTCCTTAGTGTATTCATCTCTTGGTCTCCCTCTACGATTTTTACGCTCCACGCTGCCCTCCAGTACTAAATTGGTGATCCCTTGATGCCTCAGAACATGTCCTACCAACCGATCCCTTCTTCTGGTCAAGTTGTGCCACAAACTTCTCTTCTCCCCAATCCTATTCAATACTTCCTCATTAGTTATGTGATCTACCCATCTAATCTTCAGCATTCTTCTGTAGCACCACATTTCGAAAGCTTCTATTCTCTTCTTGTCCAAACTATTTATCGTCCATGTTTCACTTCCATACATGGCTACACTCCATACGAATACTTTCAGAAATGACTTCCTGACACTTAAATCAATACTGGATGTTAACAAATTTCTCTTCTTCAGAAACGCTTTCCTTGCCGTTGCCAGCCTACATTTTATATCCTCTCTACTTCGACCATCATCAGTTATTTTGCTCCCCAAATAGCAAAACTCCTTTACTACTTTAAGTGTCTCATTTCCTAATCTAATTCCCTCAGCATCACCTGACTTAATTAGACTACATTCCATTATCCTTGTTTTGCTTTTGTTGATGTTCATCTTATATCCTCCTTTCAAGACACTGTCCATTCCATTCAACTGCTCTTCCAAGTCCTTTGCTGTCTCTGACAGAATTACAATGTCATCGGCGAACCTCAAAGTTTTTATTTCTTCTCCATGAATTTTAATACCTACTCCGAATTTTTCTTTTGTTTCCTTTACTGCTTCCTCAATATACAGATTGAACAACATCGGGGAGAGGCTACAACCCTGTCTCACTCCTTTCCCAACCACTGCTTCCCTTTCATGTCCCTCGACTCTTATAACTGCCATCTGGTTTCTGTACAAATTGTAAATAGCCTTTCGCTCCCTGTATTTTACCCCTGCCACCTTTAGAATTTGAAAGAGAGTATTCCAGTCAACATTGTCAAAAGCTTTCTCTAAGTCTACAAATACTAGAAACGTAGGTTTGTCTTTCCTTAATCTTTCTTCTAAGATAAGTCGTAAGGTCAGTATTGCCTCACGTGTTCCAGTGTTTCTACGGAATCCAAACTGATCTTCCCCGAGGTTGGCTTCTACTAGTTTTTCCATTCGTCTGTAAAGAATTCGTGTTAGTATTTTGCAGCTGTGACTTATTAAGCTGATAGTTCGGTAATTTTCACATCTGTCAACACCTGCTTTCTTTGGGATTGAAATTATTATATTCTTCTTGAAGTCTGAGGGTATTTCGCCTGTTTCATACATCTTGCTCACCAGATGGTAGAGTTTCATTATCTGAGAGATATTCCTGAAAATTTGAAACATAGTTGGATAGGAATTTTTTTGTAATATAATTTTGTTGTGTTTATCCATTTCTCACTTCTGTTAAATTTTTCAAAGTATGCTACTTTATTATAAAGTTAGTTTTATGTCAGTCTGGTTTTTTCTGTAATGTTCAGGTTATATAAAATTGTTAATTTAGTTCTGTAAATTGCAACATAGATGCAGTTTTGTTGTTTTCTTTTGTTCCTGTATAAATGTTGATGTAATTCTTTGAAGAAGGAAAATGAAATTTCTATTTAGTAAGTAAATCATGAGGCGAGCTGTGCATCATAAGCCATCTGGCAACTTCCATTCGATATATCATGGGAGTGAACAGAAGTGTCTGTTTTGGAAGTATGAGTTACTTCACGACACAGACTCACAAAAGCTCAAAGGAACCATTAATGGCAGCAACTGGTACTTTGATTGTCTTTTAGGGATTCATTACCTGAGACAACAGCAAGGGAAGCAATAAACATACTGAGGTAAATCTGGAGGTGAAACATGTATTGATAGCAGAACGGTATGCCTTTCCATGTCTTTCTTTTTGTATCTGTCTCAGAAGACACATACTTTCCATGTAAATATACGTTTTGATTACAAGTGACGTACTTGAATCATTTCACAACTGTGACTTAAACACACAGTTTTCTTTCATTACTTCAGACCTTCGTCGTAAGAAACTTGGCTTCGGAAGTGGTGTTTATCGCCGGTTTTAGGGTTTTACAATCTTAGTTACTAAGGGGAAGTAAAAGAAGTAGCGCTACGGAATTTGTGTTATGAAGTAGCTGTCCACATGGCACACAACGGAGCTACCATTCTTTGCAAACTAAATATTTACTTGTTTGTGGGTAACTGCTTCAAATAATGTACAGGAAGCAGTAGATGCTTCCTTCAAGCACGTGTCTAGTAGCAGCAAAATCAGGAAGTTAATAGTAATAATTGTAGTAATAATCGAAATATTTGGTAATTTCATTCTCAGCAATGGTGTTACTCGATAGAATAAATTTGTTGAAGTAATGAAAATTTCAAAATGGCTTCGAATCGAGACTATGAAGGCTAAAAGTGTCTTTAGATCCCACTGACATGGGACTAGCGTAATTTCCGTGTCAGAAGCCTGCCGATAATTAGCCAGTTAATAGAGAACTGATTTTTTTTCACCGTGCCTAATTTGTAAGGTAAGGGTGTCATGCGTTACGACACAATCATGCATAAATTTGGGCTTCATCTGTTTCGTGGATTTATTCTAGTTTCTTAATGCTTAGTGTGGGTTTTATTCCCACTTTTACCATCTATTTTGAACGAACAGATTTCCATCCAGTGCCGTAATACCAGCTGAAGAACGTCATGTTGCACCATACTTAAAAAACCACATTATAAGCATCATATCCCTTCGCTACCAAATGGGACACAGCTGGTTTTGGTTCGGACATAAGAGAGATGAAAGTCGCGATAAATAGAAACTCTGTCACTGGTGAGAATCGTTATGCTGTAAACTTTATTTTATTTAATGAGCCAATGGTCACTTCTGGTCACTGGGATCTTATTTTACTTGAAATATGGACACGGAATTACTAGTGTGAAATGCTTTGATTTTTAATGTTTCCTAGTGTGTTATCAACGGGTGCCGTTATCTCTAGCCAAACACGTACACATATCGCTACTGTCGAGGAAACAATTCATGGAAAGAAAACGACGGTAGGTCCCGGGTTCGATTCCTGGTCAGGTCAAAAAATTGTATCCCCATTTCAAATTGAAACATCTCTCTGGTGGTGAAAAAATTCGATATATATATATATATATATATATATATATATATATATATATATATACACACTCCTGGAAATTGAAATAAGAACACCGTGAATTCATTGACCCAGGAAGGGGAAACTTTATTGACACATTCCTGGGGTCAGATACATCACATGATCACACTGACAGAACCACAGGCACATAGACACAGGCAACAGAGCATGCACAATGTCGGCACTAGTACAGTGTATATCCACCTTTCGCAGCAATGCAGGCTGCTATTCTCCCATGGAGACGATCGTAGAGATGCTAGATGTAGTCCTGTGGAACGGCTTGCCATGCCATTTCCACCTGGCGCCTCAGTTGGACCAGCGTTCGTGCTGGACGTGCAGACCGCGTGAGACGACGCTTCATCCAGTCCCAAACATGCTCAATGGGGGACAGATCCGGAGATCTTGCTGGCCAGGGTAGTTGACTTACACCTTCTAGAGCACGTTGGGTGGCACGGGATACATGCGAACGTGCACTGTCCTGTTGGAACAGCAAGTTCCCTTGCCGGTCTAGAAATGGTAGAACGATGGGTTCGATGACGGTCTGGATGTACCGTGCACCATTCAGTGTCCCCTCGACGATCACCAGTGGTGTACGGCCAGTGTAGGAGATCGCTCCCCACACCATGATGCCGGGTGTTGGCCCTGTGTGCCTCGGTCGTATGCAGTCCTGATTGTGGCGCTCACCTGCACGGCGCCAAACACGCATACGACCATCATTGGCACCAAGGCAGAAGCGACTCTCATCGCTGAAGACGACACGTCTCCATTCGTCCCTCCATTCACGCCTGTCACGACACCACTGGAGGCGGGCTGCACGATGCTGGGGCGTGAGCGGAAGACGGCCTAACGGTGTGCGGGACCGTAGCCCAGCTTCATGGAGACGGTTGCGAATGGTCCTCGCTGATACCCCAGGAGCAACAGTGTCCCTAATTTGCTGGGAAGTGGCGGTGCGGTCCCCTACGGCACTGCGTAGGATCCTACGGTCTTGGCGTGCATCCGTGCGTCGCTGCGGTCTGGTCCCAGGTCGACGGGCACGTGCACCTTCCGCCGACCACTGGCGACAACATCGATGTACTGTGGAGACCTCACGCCCCACGTGTTGAGCAATTCGGCGGTACGTCCACCCGGCCTCCCGCATGCCCACTATACGCCCTCGCTCAAAGTCCGTCTACTGCACATACGGTTCACGTCCACGCTGTCGCGGCATGCTACCAGTGTTAAAGACTGCGATGGAGCTCCGTATGCCACGGCAAACTGGCTGACACTGACGGCGGCGGTGCACAAATGCTGCGCAGCTAACGCCATTCGACGGCCAACACCGCGGTTCCTGGTGTGTCCGCTGTGCCGTGCGTGTGATCATTACTTGTACAGCCCTCTCGCAGTGTCCGGAGCAAGTATGGTGGGTCTGACACACCGGTGTCAATGTGTTCTTTTTTCCATTTCCAGGAGTGTATATATATCTTCTGATGTTACTTAGTTAACTACGAGTATCTGATTACGTGATGGTTAGAATCCCTATCACAAAATTTACAACAAATTTTCAAGGCGATAGGGCTGTTTACATGATTCCAGGTAGTGCACAAAAATTTTGAGGTTCAATTTTGGTGACTGATACCGGTGAAAACTTCGATATTTCTCGACTCCTATGCCTCGCCACCAGTAGTGATCGTTGCTATGATCGAGTCTCGGTCAGGCACGTAAGCTTTGATTAGGTACCATGGCTACAGGTGCTGAGTTTCAATCCAGATCCAGTACAAAAAAGTTTGTCATGTCGCTTACGGTTCGGACATGTGTACAAGTAATTGCTCAGTCATGAGTACAGAGAAATTACCTGTAATACGATGTTAATTTTGAGGTTTCCGTACGGCGTTTGTGTCTCTTAATCGAGTTGATTTTAGCTTTAAAGTTCGACATCCAGTTCATGAAAATCCACCCATGTCAGGAACGACGTTTCTCACGAGTGGGAATACCTTTTAAAGTTAAACAAATACTTCGAATCCTCAAAGAACGTTAGGAATCCAGATATTGTCTAAAAATATCTTGTTCAGAAAAACATTTAATTTTGCCTATAGATGGCTGGATGTACTTACATGAAGGAATTAACTCAAATTCTAATGAGTGTGGCAGTGATCTTGAAGTCTCGCTTACTATGATAAAATTGTGTTTACAAGTGGTAAAGACTGTCTTATTGCGGTTTTGATTTACATCTGCACTGATTAGTTTAAAAAACAGTATTTTCTGGAGATCTCTTGTGGTATCCAGTTTGTATAGTCAAAAGACTGTACTGCAAAGAGATTAGAGGACCTGCAAGTCAGCTATGCATGCAAATCAGGCGAAACACAGTTCAGGTCGTTCGGATACACTTTTGTACAATAGCTCACGCTCGCAGTAACAAGGCGACCTGCCTCCGTCCCTCTTCTTCCGTTGTTGAAGTTTTGAAGTTTCTTGGCTGTAATTTCTTTTTTTTTTTTGCTTTTTTGCTTGTTTCTTTCTGCTGAAACAATACTAATCTACCTAGCTTCTTCTGGTACGGATCATTTAATCGTTCATGTCCAATTTAATTTTTTTAGTGGGACTGTCAGAATTGTTGTTATGGTATTTGTGTAAAATCACCTATTAAAGTAACTTATTGATGATAAGTTGGTTCAAGTGACCTCCACAGATATTCAGAATCACTTCGGTTTCTCTACATCACAATTACTTTTTAACTCGGTAGACAATGGTGTGAATGGAAACACTGCTGTGATCAAGAGAAAGTTTCATTTGCACTCTTTCGAATGATACAAGACGAGCGTAAATGAGATAAAAAAACGTCGTGTGTTATATTTCAGCACATACAGTTTCATGAAGGCGGTGTTTCAAACGATGCTGTGTGAAAATGAGAGTTCTTCTTTCACTGTTAAGTCATATTTTTACACCTCTTTCCAAGTTAGACGATGGGTTGAAATGAAGGCGTAACGGGTGTTCCTGGTGGTATAGGCGCTGTAACTGATAACCGATTGCAGTACAGCTGACAAACCTTGTCGTGTGTTTCTGCAGACCTGTAATCCGATATTAAGTGTGAGGCTGGCAGGGGGCCATCCATCAGCAGCGCTGTCTGCTGAGAAAGAGGCTGTTATGAACGATACCAGCTTTCCGAAAGCTGTCGTCAAGAGAGACTAAAACTAAAGTGGCTCTTCCCCTCTAACTCTCGGCTGTCATCTCACTGTAAGAACTACGCACGGAAGCGAAGTGGAGATCAGACTATATCCCACTGACAAAATCAATCAGTGGGAACATTGGCTATAAAAGTTACCATCAACAAGCTGAAAGTCTGCTCTCGTACACTTTAATCTCGTGGTACATAACAGACCGTGACTCTTGTTTTATGCCCTGAAATGTTATCACTTTATGTAAAATCTTATCTATATACAAGCGAACGACATCTGACTGAAATGATTTAAGTTTCGTGGTTTAGAGTCCCAATGTCTTTAACAAAGCACACGGAATAAAAAGGGTCGTCAATCAGAGTCTATCAAGACAAATTAAAATTAGAATCTTCATTTCAGCCCTCTTCCATCTAATACATTTGCAAACAAGCTGTATCTTAAAGTTTGTGTAGTGGAAACATTTTTACCATCTGTGCCCCCCATTACCTGATAATATCGAAAATACTAAGCTACTGTAGCAGTAAAGATTATCTCGATGCTTCCGCCTCCACTGGCACATGTATCGAAGTTCCACAGCGAGAGAGACTGACCTACATCGCTAAAATTCTTACTCAGAATATTAATAATCACTCTTTAAGACATGCCACTTCGCCTCACCATTGAGTTCAGCTAAACTGAATGAGGTGCGTTTCGGGAATGTATTTCTTGAGTGTGGAGCTAGGAACACATAAAAAAATTCGTTAAACAAAGAGGGAGAAGTATAATAAACGCGTAAGATCTCAACGATACTCAAATCTAATACACTGAAGAGCTAAAGAAACTTTTGCACGTGCCTAATATCTGTAGGACAGCCGCTATCACGCAGAAGTGCCACAAAATGACGAGGCATCGACTCGACTGATGTCTGAAGTAGTGCTGGAGGCAATTGACAGTATGATTCCACTAGGCGTGAAGATCTCTTCTGAACAGCACGTTGCAAGGCATCCCAGATAGCCTTATTAATGTTCATGTCTGGGGTGGCCAGAAGGGTTTAAACGCAGAACTGAGAGGAGTGTTCCTTGAGCCACTCTGTAGCAATTGAGAATGTGTGGGGTGTCGCATTGTCCTGCTGGAATTGCCCAAGTCCGTCGGAATGCACAATGGACATGAATGGATGTAGGTGATAAGACAGGGTGCTTACGTACGTGTCACATCTCAGAGTCGTACCTAGACTTATCAGGAGTCCCGTATCACTCCAACAGCACACACCACATACCATTACAGAGTCTCTAACAGCTTGAACAATCGCCTACTAACATACAGGGTCCACGAATTCATGAGGTTGTCTCCATACCGCTCGATATAATTTGAAACGAGACTTGTCCGACCAGGCAACAGTCCCATGTCGGTGTTTACGGGCCCACGTGAGGCGTAAAGCTTTGTGTTATGCAGTCATGAAGGGTACACGAGTGGGCCTTCGACTCTGAAAGCCCATATGGATGCTGCTTCGTTGATTTGTTGGCATGCTGACACTTGATGATGGCCCAGCATTTAAATCTCCAGCTGTTTGCAAAAGGATTGCACTTCTGTCACGTAAATGATTCTCCTCAGTCGTCGTTGGTCCCATTCTTGCAGGACCTTTTTCCGGTCACAACGATGTCGGAGATTTGATGTTTTATCTCATTCCTGATATTCACGGTACACTCGCAAAATGGTCGTACGGGAAAATCCCCACTTCGTCACTACCTCGGAGATACTGTGTCCCATCGCTCGTGCGCCGACTATAACACCACGTTCAGACTCACCATTAAATCTTGATAACCTGTCATTGCAGAAGCAGTAACCGATCTAACAATTTCACCGAACAGTTGTTGTCTTATATAGGCGTCGGCGACCTTAGTACCATGTTCTGCCTGTTTGCATATTGTATTTGAATATGCATGCCTATACCAGTTTCTTTGGCGCTTTAGTGTATATCGATCAATAGTCATGTACAAGATGACATGTCTCGTGTGTAAAGACAGTTCCACGAGCCTCATGCTTTTGCATCCCCATCGGTTAGAGCAGACAAAATGAAATCACAAAATATTGTTAGTAATTCCTGACACAGTGCCTAACTCGTGCAAGAACATTTAGGTAAGTCACTTGACACTTTGGATGAGTAAATGAAAAACGAATATTGATACCAAGTTTGCGAAAGAAGTTGAAAGAACAAACAAAAGCCTAACATAAACCCGCCAAAGAACCAGTGTGAAATGTGGAAATTTAAATCTCCATGATCCCAAAGGCAATATAATATACAATGACGTAATTTCAGCAAACATGTGGAATGCCAGCAACAGTCTCATCACTATCCAGGACGAAGGTGGTTGAACGTGCCCGTCTTTACAACGAGTAAAATTCATCACGACAGCAGGATGGAAGTAAAGCCAATGTGTGCGCGCCACTAGGAAGGTGACCATCCGACCCGTTTTTTTTTTCTCTCTCTTATTTTCTCAAAGCTCATTACGGATAGCTATTTCTCCCTGATTTAACAATTAAAAAACGATTTTTCGCAAATTATATGCCTATTTCACCTCTATTGGGATGTTTTATTATTAGTTTTCCCATTTCAGCCAGTTTGAAATCTCTAATAACTCAAGTTAGTGTAGTTTTTCTTCTGCCTACCTAGCACTAGTGCTGCTGCTGAAAGGGTACTTTGCTATACGAATAGTATATAGACTTGCGACAAAACACAGCTTGCTGTAGGACCTATGAAAACGATGGTAGTGACTAGAAGGAATTGTGATGAAACGTGTGTTGAATTTCTTCATGTGCTGTTGAAGATACAGATATGCTGATGAAGAATCGCAGCAGTGATAAATTCAATATTTCTGCCTGCACTCTTTCATCCTAGAAGGTACTACTAAGATATGAAATAATGTTTTTTTGCAACAACTTAAACTGATTTTTCATTTATTACACATTGTTAAGATCACCTTTTTCTGCTTTTCTCCTTCTTCAAATATGAAATTGTTTTAATGTGTCCCGAAACTGGGCTTAGGAAAATTGGTCACCTTAGCCACGATGCCTTACAAAACGAACTGTGCCGCCTAGCATTCCCACTGGCATGCTCCAGTGAAAGCTCACACAAGCTGTCAAGACATACCCTGCAGTGTTCATCCACAGATGTACCTTTCTAGCAGGTAGGTGACTCTAGGTGTTTGACTGTTACAAGTGACTATCATAGCACACAGGGATACGTATCATGAAAGGCTTTTTGCTGCAAAGCAGGCGTCTTTCAAAGTGAGAAATAATATGGGAAGCAATATTTGGAGGCAATTTACTGCAGGTACATTCCACATACTAAAATGGACTTTTTAAGTATTATGTCTTCCTTGCCCGCTGTATGGTTCTTTAGTGGACACGGGAACGAGGATCAGATGCTGTTCATGGAAAGATAATTGAGATATTAGTTTATCCTACATCTAATGTTAAATAGTAAAATTAATGCATAACTTTGTTGCTGTAGTTGCAGCGTCAGTTGCTAACAATTCAAGTGATTCAAATGGCTCTAAGCATTATGGGACTTACCATCTGAGGTCATCAGTCTCATAGACTTAGAACTACTTAAACCTAACTAACCTAGGGTCAGCACACACATCCATACCCGAGGCAGGATTCGAACCTGCCACCGTAGCAGGCGCGCAACTATCCGTTCAAGTCAGTAGAGTTCGTTACTAAATACTTGAGAAGGATGATATGGCGAGTGCTGCGTTTCTGGTACGATGGAGACAGCATGTTGAATGAACATACAGAGCTTCAATCTCTGCTGGTGACCGGAAGAATATTTGTAGTGTCCAGAAGCACTGAGACTCTTCACCAATTGTGGAGTGGTGCTATTGAACCGGGCTTCATCTTCAAGGGTGGCACCACTTTTTCTGCACCACTTAGCTACAGTGAATTACTTTTTGCACTGAAAATAATACCGACTTGAAAGATTAGTAAGTTATAAGAATTTGAAACCTATAGAGCCTGTTGGGTGCAACTGAGGACTGTTGTCACCTCTAGTTCTTGGGCACCACTGAAAACTCAACGATAGTTATGCGTAACTGCTTCTCCCGACTGGGATCGGTTGCTAATGAAGTGGTTCCTAAACCAATTTATACACAACATGCTATATCACTGGTGATAAAATATCGGTTGACAACGAGATAAAATATTTCCAGTCCATAACCAGCAGGGTACCATAACCAAACTGCCTGTATCAGGAAATGGAAATCGAGCACAGGTGATGACGCTTCTGAACAGCACACTTCCCTGTTGGTTTTGGCTCTTGTAAGTCCAGTCACACATACTCGTCCTTTAAAACATACCTGATGTTACCTGTAGTCTACCTGCTAGTAGCACTTCACCACACGAACACTGATAAAAAGACTTGTTTTAAATTATAATTAGTTTAAAGATGCATTTTAGGATGGAATTTCATATTGTCTTACTTATTATACTTTCGGAGCAAGACCGTTATAGTTACATATTTTGAATGTTCTTCCCTCGAAATCTTTTAACAAAATACTTCAGTTTTAGTTGGATTATTTCCACTCTTATAATTTACTATTTTATGCTTTGTACATTTTCACACATACATTGGTCTACATCTTTGTGTGAAACGAACTTTTTTTACATAATTAAATTTTTGCAATTTTTGTATAACACCCACTCTTACTAAAGACGTAACATCCTCACCATTCCCCTCCTCTCCTCATTCCCTACCCCGCCTTTCTGCCTTCATTCCGCTCTCTGAGTCCCCCTTGACCAATTGTGTAACTTTTCTGTTTCATGCTGTCTACAGTTTACACATCTGTTGTTCTACAGTATTAATATTTTAACGAGAACTTTCACGTAATTATACTTTTTATAATTTTACGATGAGATTCTTTGTTAGATTCATGACCATCCATTTCATTCCCCCTCTCTGCTTCCTTTCTCCTCTTCCAATCACAGTCACTTCATTTTTCCCTATTCCTCCTTTCGCCTCTCTCCTACCTCCACCAGACACTAGTTTAAAACACGGACCACTGTAGAAAAATACAATACTCCGATATGAGGTTCTGACACAGACAACAAGGGTACTACTACTCAGCTAAATGCTAAATTAATGTACAGTTCCTCTCTACTTATCGTTAAAATTAAATGGTACATATTTAGTTTTACTTTGCTTTAGATCTGAAGATGATCCAGAGATAACCAGACGCATCCCGTAATCAGAACGTGTAACTAAGACAGAAAAATAAGTGAGAACTGTTTTAAATATCAATACAATTGGCGATTGTCTCGGGACCATTACACCGGCTGTAGCCTTTTTAATTTGTTCTGAAGCACTAAACTCAATGGAATTCCAATCTCTGGCAATCTCTAGCTTTCTGTAACAATGACTAATCAAGTAACTTAACCTAATATTAGTATACGGAATGTACCAGTAAATAGTAACCTCAGTGAATGTTAAACAGAGACATTCTATACAAATTTCCGCCGTTGAAAATGTTCATAGATCTACAGGTTGAGCAGGGGAACCTCTGTGGGTGGAATTTACAAGTGAAATCTTGAGTTGCCCTAGGAAGACCCAACCAGAGCAACAATTAGCTCCGGCCGGTGTGGCTGTGCGGTTAAAGGCGCTTCAGTCTGGAACCGCGTGACCGCTGCGGTCGCAGGTTCGAATCCTGCCTTGGGCATGGATGTGTGTGATGTCCTTCGGTTAGTTAGGTTTAATTAGTTCTAAGTTCTAGGCGACTGATGACCTTAGAAGTTAAGTCGCATAGTGCTCAGAGCCATTTGAACCAACAGTGAGCGTGAAATACAGGTACCCGCAATCCACTTTATTTGGAACATTGCATTCTGCTACGAGCAAGCAAGTTCCGTATTCTGTCCGGTCACTTTCTTTCAACGGATTTTATACAGTTATAATTTTGAGAAGATTCATCTCAGTTTGTAGTGTAGAAAGAGGCCTTTGTCGCAGTGAATTTCTCGCCAGACACGCATATCGCCAATTTGTTGAAGGTAACTGTTTCTGAGGAGCGGCAGAATTCACCGTCCGCCAATTAGGACTTCCCCGGCGAGGTGACCGGAACGGCAGAGGCAGCAAGACACCGGAGCTGGCGGTCTGCTGCTACGTCGGCAAGTGGCCGAGCAGTTGGCTACCCTGACAACGGAGAGGCCAATTGCAAACAGCAGACGGTGAACTCGTAACGAGCTGGTGCCAACTGTTAAACTGAAATCAATGTTCCCGGTTTCGACCCCTTAATTGGACGCCCCATGCTGCGGCGGACAACTCGCTAACCCAATTGTTGACCGTTGGCAGTACAAGATCCTACAAGAGACAACATCCTACTTCCCACACCTTCGTCCTCTCTATGTATCCCTGTAGTTCTTAATCTCCACAAGCTAAGTCGCACTACGAAACAGTACTAAACGAGTAAGAGGGTAGTGACTCATTTGACCACCCCAGTAGAAGAGTTTCTATTTTCACCAGCTAGGAGTTACTGAAGAGCTACGCTTATACTCAGACTGAACTTAAGTTTATTTGCTATTTAGTAGACTACACGCGTGCAGTTCGGCAACCACACCAAACAACGTGTTTCGCTACACTGAGACCGTCTAACATGGAATGGGCTCTTTTTCTCCAACACCTGTGGCAATTCTTCCTTCTCTTACGTTTCATTTTCTATCAAGTGATCACAATAACATTTTTCTCTATTTTACAGAACTCCAATGGTCCACTGCAATGAACGTCAGCCGGGCGGTGTGGCCGAGCGGTTCTAGGCACTTCAGTCCGGAACCACGCCACCGCTATGGTCGCAGGTTCGAATCCTGCCTCGGGCATGGATGTGTGTGATGTCCTTAGGTTTAAGTAATTCTAAGTTCTAGGGGACTGATGACCTCAGATGAACTCATAGTATGTACTCAGCACGGGTCATTATTAAAGTAGAAGCTGGGAAACATGGAAGTCAGCAGTCTGTGCATCAAGGTTTTGAGAAGTAGCTTTGCTACATAACAGCGTCAACTGTCTGATTTTAAACGAAGTTAATAGTTCTGTATTTGTTGTAGCTTCAGTTTTTAATTCGATTAAGAATGGCATAAACAACGTCGTCGTCTGCACACTTACAGGCTCAAACTCCAGCTAGTAACAGATGCACGATCAAAGAAAAGTCTCAGAAAAATTTGATTAAAATTAAACGTGGTGAGGGATAAATTATAAATACAGTTCCGTAGAAACAATGTAAATGAAATAGCTCTACAACAAACACATTTTGGTGCAAATGAATCCTCAGTCAACATTATTCTGAAGCACGAGGAAAAACTTTCAGCTATTTCTGTGTCTTCATTGGCATTTGCACAGGACTGTTGCTATAGCTCTACTTCATGGATCTGTCATGTCTGCGCCGAAAAACGTCTCAGCCAGTCACAGATCATCTGTGCCACAATTGAAGCGGGTCGTTTCCCATCGTTGTCGATATAAGTTTCTCAGTTCTTAAACTGAATTCAAATAAACTAACCTTGTCAATAACGTTGATTGTAGAACATTTCTTTTATCTGGCAAAGGTATTTGAAAGACGCTAAGGCTTTTGTTAGTCTTATTTTCTTCCTTAACTTTGATCAGAAGCTTAAAATACACGGTTCTCAATGGTAACCTCGAGGTTTCTAGTGTCTTATTAGGAAACTGTGTATGTTCACGTAACAATGTAAGCAATGTGCGGTATTTACTTTATTGGGATGTCACATACAATATCACTCAACATGTGACATTTATTGAGTAATTATGCAGTGAGGAAAAACTGAAGGAACCGCTACATCCATAAATCACATATAGCGTTTCTAGCGTGTTGAATTCAGAGTGGAGGTCGTTAGATAAAAAACTGAAGCCGTGATGACGAAGCTGTACAGTGACGCTGTAAACATTGCATTGAAAAGGCAATAGTTGGACTTTCCTATTAAGTTTCCACTATATTTCCTTCTTTTTAAAATCGTTATTTACCTGAAGTCTAGAATGAGGAATGGAAATAAGTCAATCTGCCCTAGCGATTCCTCTTTTATAACACAAACTTGATCGGTTTATGTCGTTCGGTGTAGAGGGGAATATGCTGAGTGCGAACATTCATCTGTAGCTAAGGTAAATAGGAAGTTTTTGGTAATTCGTAGAATAAGGGTGAAGTCTGTGAAGGAAAATGTTGAAAGCGTTCACACAAATAATTTTGATTTTTTTTTGTTTTTTTACTGTGAATATGTCGTCTGAGGGCCACGTTCCAATTTCAGTTCTTCATTATTTGTTCTTTTCTTTCCTCCGAATACGCTTTCATCAGTTCATTCTTTCTGTCGTCAGACCATTTTGAACCAGTCTTTTTAGCCACCCTGCCTTTGAATCCTTTCATTTTCAATACTTTTTCCTGTTCTCTGTTGTTTATATCTTCTGTTTCTATATTGTTTCTTTATAAATCCCTATTTACTTCGTTGAGCCAGTTTGCTGGGGGCTTCTTACGCCACATATATCTGAAAATCTTATCAGATAATCTAATGTCTAGCATTCGAAATATATGTCCAAAAAACAGAAGTCTTCTTTTTCTCATTATGTTTGAAATATTTTCTATATTTTGGCTTATTTCAGAATTACTTCGTAATTTCTACCCTTCTACTATGTTTCGTGGTCATAATATTTTCCTTATAATTCGCCTTCCTAGTTCTTCTAATTTATCTAAATAATATTTTAATGCTGGGCATTCACTTGCCTATAGGCATTCTGGCTTCGCTACAGTGTTGTAACGCCTTACATTTGCACTTTTTGATAGCCACTTTTTACTGTAGGGTCTTTGGTGATACTATATGCTCTCCTCATTTTAAACAACCTTTCCTCTATTGCAGTTTTTTTCAAAGTATTTTCTTGGGTTATCTCCATCAGATAATTTAATTTTTACCCTCTCTATTTGGCCAATATCTGTTTTCAGGAATTTGGGGCATCTTTAACATTTGTTATAAATTTTGTTTTTCCTGCAGAGATTCTTAAGCCAGTTCTGCTGGCTATTTCTTCCAGGAGAATTATTTGTGTTATAACGGATGTCACACTTTCGGAAACTGTAGCAAAATCACCTGTAAATACAAGACAGTTGATTTCGATTTTTTGCTCTCTCTTCCTAACGTTACAGGCAAGGTGTTGAGTGTGTAAGTTTATCGGTCCAAATTCTCACTGTTTTCTCTGACAC
Organism: Schistocerca piceifrons; assembly: GCF_021461385.2. Lineage (NCBI taxonomy): Eukaryota > Metazoa > Arthropoda > Insecta > Orthoptera > Acrididae > Schistocerca > Schistocerca piceifrons. The sequence continues at coordinate 893,565,895 of NC_060138.1, read as the reverse complement.
ACTATTAAAAAGAATTGGGCTTCGGCCGTCACCTTTTCGTGAGTCTATTTTTATTTTGAAGGGCTCTAATATTTCTCCCATGAAATTTCCATTACAGCCTGCATCTGCAAGTTTTTCAAGGATTAGGTTTGCCAGTTTAGACTTTACGCCTAATTCTCGATTTATTTTATCTATAGATTCTCTGTTAACAAAATCACAAACCTTTTTGAAATCCACAAACTTAACTACAAAGTTCTTTGAATTAAGTAATCTGTGGCGAATTACTGACTTGAGATTAAGTGTACTTTCTGAGCATGATTTTCCTATCATAAAATCACCTTGATATTCAACTAAATGATTGTCTAGTGTTGTTTCTATTTTTCTTAGTAAGATCGTGGAACATACTTTATAAATTACTGGTAGTGCAGAGATTCCTCTGTATTTGTTTACATCCTGTTTATTACCTTTATTGTTGAATGAATGTATCAAGGCAACTTTCAATTTCTCTGGGATTTTTTCTTTTTTCCAGATTTCTTCAAAGAGCAAATTTAGCTCACTTGCTATATTTGGCAAGGACCACTTCAGAAGTTCATCTGTAATAGAATCCTATCCACTTGCTTTGTTGTTTCGAGGTTTTAATTACTTCTTCAATTTCTTCAGTAGCTGGTAGTAAATCTCCTTCCAAATTTTCATTAATATCTGAGAATTCCAGTTCATGACTTGGTTCAAGACAGTTCAGAACCTGACGAAAATACCTTGCTAGGATTTCACAATTTTCACTACTGTTTTAACCCATCTTGACGCTTTCATTTTTAAAACGGACATTTGGAGTTTAGTACCCCTTTAATATGTTCTTAAAAGTGTGATAAAAGTCATGAGTATTACTTTTTACAAAATTTGTATCTTTTCCCATAAGTTTCTCCTTTTCAAAGGCTCATTTGGTGTTTCTTTGTTGTTTAAATTGGTCATAATCTTCAATTTTATTTGAAAATATTCACTTTTCCTATTCCTATACTGTCTGGTATAACTTTTTCACATGTTTCATTCCATTATATTTTCCTTTTATTTTTTACTGACATAAATATTTTCTTTGCAGCATTATTAACTGCTTTGGATATTTATTGCCAGTTGCCATGTTTGGCCACGTTAATTTCGTCTTGATAGTTTTTAATTGATTATCTGTTATAATAAGCTTGTCTGTATTGTATTTTATTAACTTTTGTGACTTCCTATGTTCTTTCTCGGGTAGGAGTTTTATTTTAATTTTAGAGCTGTACTAACCAAAACAAACAAAAGCCTGTACGATGCAAGGATTGATAGCAACGGCGGTAAGGTACGATACACTGTTATTAAAATAAAAGCTTGTGCCTAGTAAGCACTCGGAAACGCAAGAAGTTACAAAAATAATCTAGTAACTACACAGGTATCTGTAAATAAATAACTCACTCCTGCTGGAAGCTCGTAAAAATATACAACAAACGAACGGTGTACTCGCCTTCTTAGCAGCAGGAACACGATGTGCTCTGTCACTGACGGTCTATCCAACACTGTCGGAGTAGAAGAAGGTGAATATATTCATCTTAAATAAACTGACACAAAATTGGTCTCCCATTGATTTACGGTACATCCTATTGCGACTGTCTCCTGTCTCACTTATACAGCCTCCTCTTATCTTTCTCTTGTATTGCCACTGTCTCCGCCATACCTCGGCACCTCAAAAATTCCAGGGGTCAAAACTTATTTTTTACTTATATCTAAGTGCTTGAAATTTCGGTGCAAAATGCTTCCTGCCATATGTCTAAGTGCTACAGTTCACCGGTCTGGGAGTGGCCAGACTTCACAAGCCTGGGTATGGTCTTCATTCATCTGTATTTTTCATCTTTACTGTCTGTTCTCTCTATTGCTCTCCCTGCTTCTGTCTCCACTCATACCTCTTTCTCTTTTACTGCCACTGTCCCTCACTGACCATCTATATCTCCTCTCTCTTTGGCTCCAGATGATATTGTCTTCATCCATCTTTCTCTCTCTTTTACCGCGACCTTTTCCCATCTACCATCACTGTCTCCTCTCTCTTTCCCTCTTACTTGCAGTGTCTCCACTCTCTTACATCGTCACTGTCCCTCTGCTACTCTCTTTCAGCACAAAATGAGCGAAGATGTTGGCATACCAAAATTTTTGGTGAGATTGGCGGAATGTGGATTCTCACTTTCCTGACAGATTATTTTAAAGACGAACATATTCGCCTTTATTGTGCCCCGACAGGGGCATTCTGTCCTTGGTTCACTTCTTTTTCTTGCTACAGCAGGGTGAACCGCTTATATAAAACGAATTTATTTATATACTCCGACACATTTGTATCCTTCGACATGTATAAACAAAAAATAAGTGTGCGAAATATAAGGTTAACACAAATTTCACTTTACACAACCTTACATGAAAATACATAACATGTTTAGGTTACTGCTATAGCACATAAAAATGTGGTATTTGATTGGAAAGTATAGGAAATTTCGTGTAAGATAATAGTTTTTTTTAAGATATTATGCTACCAGGTGGCACCATCCAGTAATTTCCTGGTCAAGAGACCATGTACAGGCTTTAAGTATCCATTATACTGGGACACTGCGTCATAAAGTCTTATTGGTGAAAAAATGGCTACTAAAAACTTAGTACGGTGATATCAGAACCCTTACGATTACCCGGAACCTTTACCGGACATCAGTTAAAACTGCATTATCCCCCGACCAGATATTACGTGAGTAAGTACCGTAACTTCGAAACTCTGGATCTCGGTAACGGATAATGATATTGAAAAGAGTTTAGACATTCCCCGAGAATATCACTCGCAACAGTGGTTGCCGAAACTGGGAGTTTTACGCGTAGTCGCGAGTGAACGGGTCAGTGGGGCTTAGTAGCTGAGTGCCATAGGTCAACATCAAACGTGAAAATGAAGGATTAAGAGCGGAAAATCTGTGATAATCAACCGAAGAGACAATGGCAAATGGTGGACGTCACCACTGGATATTTCACGATGATTACATTTTCGTTCCAGTTTGCATGAAAAATAGTAGCATTAAAGCACAAACCAAATTTTTAATCATCACAACAAAGAGAGAAATAATCCGACAGTGATCGTACAGATAATATGATCGCGTATAAGAAAAAAGTAAAAATTAAATAATAGTAACCTAAAAAATAATATAAAAATAGTTTTTGATACGGTAGCACTGAAGAATTTTCAAATTACGGCCATATATCTTACGAAATACGAAAACCTAAGACGGCAACGAGAACAGAATACTAAGTATGATCCATCATAAAGAGAAATAACTGTATAACAGTTTTTCGTATTATATTGCACGAGAGTCTCCTGGCCAGGGCGAAACAAGAAAATGAAAAACTGCTGGCTGGGATGCCGCGTGAGGAGGAAACAAAGATTATGGCGTGAAGAAGTCACGGCACGTGCCGATTTCATCTGTGGGTGTCTCGCCACTGCCGCACCCTAAGCGGGGGGGGGGGGGGGGGTGTCACCCCTCTGGGGACCGAGGAGGGTGCCAACCCTCTAGCGAATTAATCATCCGTTACGACTAGCAATTTATTGTTTTATACCTCGCCGCTTACGTACGAGTCACTCTTCCGACGCTGGAGATTTACTGCGAGCTTCATCTTGCCAGAATTCATCAAGTTAGTGGATATTTAATCTCTCTCGGCTTTTCTACTTTTGACATTCATGCTACTATATGGAATTTATAAAGGCTTTTACATTATTTTGATATTGTTGACAGTAAAATTTTTCTAAACACGCTTGAAGTACTTGGTGTAAGAGGACTGGCAAACGAATGGTTTCAGTCTTGCTTTCAAAACAGGATGCAAAATGTTGACATCGTTCACACCTAATTTTTTAGTAAAATAATGACAGTTTTTCGATAAAATAATTATCAGAAAAGGAACATAAAACATAGATGTTTCTCAGGCTTCTGTATGAGTCCAGCTCTGCTCCTAATACATATCAATGACTTTCCAGTCAGTATGCGTCATAGAGGAAAGGATCTCTCTCCAGATGACAACATCACAATGACTGAGAAAAGAGCAAAACCCTTATTAGACAGAGCAAATGAAACCTTCAAGAATGCTTACGATCGGGCACTATATAATAAATTATGATTGAACGTAAAGAAAACAAACAGTATACATTTCAGTATAAACAAAGAAACTATTTCTGTCGCGTTAAGCAGTAGTGACAAATCTGTAGAGAGTGTTAGAAACACAAAGATCTAGGGATGAATGCTGCTGGTCAGTTAACGTAGAATAAACACACAAACATAATGGCAAAAAGAATGTCATCAGCAAGTTTTGATGTTGTAATTCAAGATCACTTTGTAATAGTCAAAATCTTGAGGTGACACACTATTCCTACGTGCACACAGTTCTTAGCTATGGGTTTGTTTTATGGACATCGACGACACAAAACAAGAATATTTTGAAACTGCAGGAAAAGGTCGTTGGACTAATAGCGTGATGTAGTAGTCGAGCTCACTGTAAGGAACTGATTAAAAAACTAGATATTCTTACTGCACCGAGTGAATACATGTACTAGTCTGTTGTGCGCAACAGGAAAAAAAATAGTAACTATTTCACTAACAGTTCTATCCTTAATCTCGGATCAGGAGTCAGCTTGGATTTAACATTTATCAAGGAAAAACAAACAAAAGATCAAAACAGAATTTTCTATAATGGAATAAAATTGAATAACGCGTTTCCGTAGGAGACGAAATAGATTACTAAAATACTACACAACTAAAAATTATTAGGACTTAGAATAGTGGTTGATGATGAAAGGGGACTACTACAGTACGTTGTCACATCTTAGTAGTTTATCACAATGTAACAGTTTTATAAGATAATCGTGTATCACGATCTATAATGCATAGCCGTTCTCCTACGTTAAACATTTCACCCAGAATGAGATGACGATGAGTCAGTTCTTTCAGGTGGACTGAGGGTAGGATACGTAGACGTGCGTGAGAAATAGTGGCACGTTTGCGTGTTTGGAGTCAGTTTTAAGAACAGATTGGAGACACTGCAAGGGCCATTGTGGCAAATTCGTGGCGCAGGAGTCACCAGCGGTTTCCTTGACGTTTGCAGCAATGAAGCCCAAGGTTTTGTTTCCTACTACTATTATACTGAACGTACTGTATAAATAGGTGACAACCGAATGCGGCAGTGAATGTTAGGGAGGATGGCGTTTCCTCCGTCCGGCCGTCCCTATTTAAGTTTTCCACAGTTTTGCTAAATCTTTTCAGGAAAATGCCCACATGGTTCCTTTATCAAGCCCACGACCAAGCACATGTAGTATCCTTATGAAACATGTACGCTGGTGCATTTACAATTTTAAACTATTTATTTTAACTGTGATATGATGAAAAATCATTATGAGTTCTTGACGATTTAACAAATAAATGAATATGTTCGACGCCAAACAGCAACCCCTAAGCCAACATATTTTTTGGTTAGTGACTGATTGTTTGCTAGATTTTACTTACAAACGTCGGCTTCAGAAACAAAACAAAAATATGAATTATGTGTAATTATGTGATTCTGTAATCGTTAACGAACTTTCTTGCATGTATGCATGTTTGTGATTTAGAATAAAAACTGCATCCATAGTTTTGTGGAGATATTTGCAAATATGTTGTTGTTTGTTGCAGAACATGGTTCTGTTATTGGTTTGATGTTCATTGTGACTTTTTTTCAGTCGTTTCTTCCCATGGATGATTATTCAACCAATTTTCTCTTTCAGCGTAGTCTTCAGCCTTACATTTCCTACCAAAATCAAGTTGAAAAAAAATTGTATATTAATATCGTAACATGGGTACATATGTCACTTGCAGACCTTAGTGTTTTAAATTTCCCATTCAGCTTTGTCGTTGCTCGCTGCCTCGTTGCAGAAAAATGAAGCAAAAGAAAGAACAACACTGCGCATGATCTGACCTCTCGTCACAGGTAAATTCGGATTCATACGTTGACACAAAGAATATTCAATCGAACTTCGCAATATCCTACTTAGATTATCATTATGACATATTATTATAATCGTAACCAGTTTCGGTCAGACAAAGGCGGAATGTGGCGAACAAAGAGTATATAGTGTGCGATTTTGTTTGAAATAATGTTCTGGTTTTTACAGTAGTCGCTTTTTGTTATTCTTACAAGCAAAATCTATTTCAGATTTAGACGTATTTCGTCTTAATCTTCCTCTTATTTGGTGAACAATAATTGTTTGTTTTTAGCAGTCCTTCGCTAAAAGTGCATTCCTGAAATGTCACCTATCGTTCGTCTAGTGTTTGCAACAAAACTACTGATACAACCAGTTCTTCCACCAGAAGTTTCCAAACATTAATTTTTATGCGTCTGTAATTCTGTTTTCCGCTTCTAGTCTCTACTTTAGAGTTCTCATTACTAAAACGTGCCAACGCCCACAAATCTATCATTAGTACCATTCTCTCTTGTATCTCGATTACTGTTCTCATGCTCAGCGAATATTTAATTGCATATTTCTACTCTTGTTTGTCTCACTGGACTGTGAAGTTTTTTATGACCAGTTTGTTTTGCGTGTACCATAAATTTCTCCCTGTTTTTCCATATCGGCCGGCCGGTGTGGCCGAGCGGTTCTAGGCGCTTCAGTCTGGAACCGCGCGACCGCTAGGGTCGCAGGTTTGAATCCTGCCTCGGGCACGGATGTGTGTGATGTCCTTAGGTTAGTTAGGTTTAAGTAGTTCTAAGTTATAGGGCACTGATGACCTCAGATGTTAAGTCCCATAGTGCTCAGAGCCATTTGAACATTTTTTTCCGTGTCAAATAAGAATTTTACAGCAATTGCAATTAAATACTTCGGAATAACCTTTCTGCGTGCGGAGTGCTGGTCCAGGGTAGAACAACGCTTGGTGTTCGGAACACTGCCATTCGTTCGCATGACATGAGCAGAATGGACTAGTGATCAAAGTGCATAAAGCTGCAAATAATTACTCATTATATGAATAACAACAAGAGCTTTTCTCTGTAAATCTATCTGCGTAAAATTTGTTACACATTATGTCATTTATAAAGGCTAAACTCATTTACTTTCATTAAAATAAACCACTGACATCATTATCGTGCCTCTGTGACCTCAATTAAGCGCCCGGAAAAAGCGAGAGAAATCAGATCAGCTAGCACACACACACACACACACACCACACACACACACACACACACACACACACACTGCTTATATATATATGTATGTTTCCAACAAATATTTTGTTACAAGCAAACCGTCGGTTAGCAGCAGCAGCGTACTTGCGAATGTTCTTTGAAACACACTCAGAGCGTTAGCAGAACTGTGGTAGGGAGCTCTCATGGAATATCTCCCTGGTGATGAAAGTAATTTAGTGGAATTGTCAACACAGCTGCTATTGCTTTACTTACAGCGAATTAAATTTCAGTGTATATTGTTAAATCTCCTCGTCTGAACAGTGGCGAGTAGTGATTAAAGCATCTCCTGAACTACTAGATCGGAAATACTGAAATTTTATAAGTTCCAGCTCACATAGAAAGACACATTTTATTTTATTTATTGGTTTTATTTTCCACTGGGGTGTGGGGTGGGAGTGAGAGAGAGCAGAACGAAAGAATTCAAAGAAGACAGAGCAAAATCATGAGTGTCTCATACATCTTATTGAGCTTAACTATCTGAATCCTCTGCTCTTGTAAGCATTTAGGGAACCTACACAACGTGCACATCCTCGAATAATATCTTTGACATTAGGTATCGATCAGTTACAGAACGCCAAGTTGTACCGTTCGGTAAGTACCAACCTGACAAAATAGAAGAATATTTTTCCGGTGTACTCATTACTTACGACGTACGTTGGCGGAAATAACATACTTCTTCATTTCTTCCGGAACATGGGCTCTCCGTATTTCGCGAACATGCTCTAGGCAATGCATGACACCTTAGTCTCTCTGGTAGAGCACTTGCCCACAAAAGGCAAAGTTCCGTAGTTCGAGTCTCGGTCCGGCACATAATTTTAACCTGCCGGGAAGTTTCATCTTTCATGTTGATTCTATGACTGTAGTCTGATGAGCATTACTGTAATATTCTGACGCTGGCTAAGCGAAAACGAGACGCAGCTCGCTCCTTCCCACAATCTCTTTCTATACGTTTAATACCACTTGATAAAGATATAACAACGAATAATATTCAAAAAATAGTCAAGCAGAAGCTTTGTGTGCTACGTTTCCATAACGTTCTTCTAACAAGCTAGCGTTGTTTTACGTAAAACATAGTTAATTAAAATTAAAATACGGGAGAGATCCGCACGTGATTGGAAGTGCATCATTTTTACGTAGTGATGCTACAGCGTGAAGTAATATTTTCCATCGACGATTGTAAAGTCTTGATTAGACTAGTAGCAAGATATAACGCGTGTTAATTTTGGCATTGAAAGTTTCGCAGTGGTTTCTGAGAGTAAGCACATCACTCACTACTTAGGCTTCTTCCTAGTGACCACCTATGCCTAAACGCAGTACGATCGTGGAACATCGCCGTTATTGCCTACAGATGAACCGCGACAGTGTCACTGCTTCCTTGTTCTAGTAGCTCCTAACTTGGCCTCACGAGACTGGTAGACTCCAAAAATCCTGAACCCGAGAAGAATCTGAAGATTTACCAGAAATCGAACACGGGACCGGCCGCACCGAAGGCATCGACACTAGCCATTCGGTTACAGGGGCGATCAGCTACCCGGTAAACGCGCTCAAATTAAAAAGATAGGCGCTCAGATTCGGCTATTGGAGTGTAAACAAACCCAAGTGGAGCTTCATACCAGGCAAGAAAGTTATATACAGCAAGAAGACATACATTAATAAAATAAGATGTATTTCTCTCTTTTGCTCGACACAGATACAGGGTCAACTATGATTGCTCTAAATGGTGTAATATGCTAATTCATAGCCTGTCAGAAGTGGCCTGGAGAAACATTACCGTGTACGTACTCATGTTTAACCCTAGGAAAATGTTACACTGCTACTAAATCATCGTAAGTTTTACTAATCCACATTTTATTTACAGGAAATCACAATTTATAGGCCGAGCATTAGATTCTTACCGGTTTTAGATCCCCAGCGATGTGTTACATACCAAATTAAGTACAGAGCGTCCTGTTTTATACCCTATTGCAACCGTAAATTTTACGAGGGTTTAGTAATCTCAAGTTAAGTGAACTGCTTTTATAGAAACAAGTGAACTGTCGAAAGCGGTGACACGTTTGTCAGGTACCTTTGCGAACAGTCTCTATGACAGAATGATTTAGTGTGGTCACATTTCGTAAGCCGCAATCGCAGGGTCGAGACTTCTATTGTTCCAACGCATTTTATCAACTGTGTGCATTTTATCAACCGAATTTTTATCGCGGAATGTATACGTGGATACTGTCTTTTATGCTTTCACTTTATGTGATGTAACATGGTAGTTTTACGACACGTTCCATAAAATCAGACGATAGCAATATAACACTGTTGAAATCGGTGATCTTGGAACGATAAAAGTGTCTACAACGCGATAGTGGCGTACTAAGTGTGTTCATTTTCAACCATACCTATCGCCACACAGCACAGCATGGGTACCTTACAAAATCAACTAGAGTTATATCACTGCGGTGTACTCATCTTTTCAAGACCTTTCGAATGCCTTCGAAGAGGGCACATCGTTACATTAAAAAAAAAAAAAAAAAAATTACGTCAATATCTCCATTCATTCAAGAGGCAGAGGACTAAACCAACAATAAAATCACGTATTCCTTTACGTGCTATTCATTTGCAGCAAATTTTTTTGGTCTTTTCAGCCGTTCACCAAATAAACAGGGTGTGGTATGTTACGTGAATTACCTTGTATACAGGGTCTTACATAAAGGTACGGCCAAACTTTCAGGAAACATTCCTCGGACACAAATATAGAAAAGATGTTATGTGGACATGTGTCCGGAAACGCTTGATTTCCATGTTAGAGATCATTTTAGTTTCGTCAGTATGACTGTACTTCCTCGATTCAACGCCAGTTGGCCCAATTGAAGGAAGGTAATGTTGACTTCGGTGCTTGTGTTGACATGCGACTCATTGCTCTACAGTACTAGCATTGTTGGTGATGTCTTGATTGGGCCCCATGTTCTTCCACCTACGCTCAATGGAGCACGTTATCCTGATTTCATACGGGATACTCTACCTGTGCTGCTAGAACATGTGCCTTTACAAGTACGACACAACATGTGGTTTATGCACGATGGAGCTCCTGCACATTTCAGTCGAAGTGTTCGTACGCTTCTCAACAACAGATTCGGTGACCGATGGATTGGTAGAGGCGGACCAATTCCATGGCCTCCACGCTCTCCTGACCTCAACCCTCTTGATTTTCATTTATGGGGGCATTTGAAAGCTCTTGTCTACGCAACCCCGGTACCAAATGTAGAGACTCTTCGTGCTCGTATTGTGGACGGCTGTGATACAATACGTCATTCTCCAGGGCTGCATCAGCGCATCAGGGATTCCATGCGACGGAGGTTGCATGTATCCTTGCTAACGGAGAACATTTTGAACATTTCCTGTAAAAAAATGTTTGAAGTCACGCTGGTACGTTCTGTTGCTGTGTGTTTCCATTCCATGATTAATGTGATTTGAAGAGAAGTAATAAAATGAGCTCTAACATGGAAAGTAAGCATTTCCGGACACATGTCCACATAACATATTTTCTTTCTTTGAGTGTGAGGAATGTTTCCTGAAAGTTTGGCCGTTCCTTTTTGTAACACCCTGTATAAGTTGAAACTGTTACTGAAATACAGTGACTCCAAAACGAAGAAGGTACACCGCACCCGGAAACATTCTAGAGTAGAGCTTTAATGTCTATCCTCCAGAGATGGGTTTTCTGCAATAATACAACGGTATAATTATATTTACTTGAGGCAGACGAGCGTAGAATCAAGAGTTACGTGGTTAAAGTTGCTTGGTACTCCAAGTACGGTAGAATAAACGGAGAAGAATCTCCGGCGTCACGAATACGAAATAAGGCTTTAACAAAGGGGTGGCGAACGGCGAGGTGTCGGGGGCGAGGACGAATCTGGCAATTTTCCCGTCAGCTGGAGCTTGTTAAGGGGCGCGCGAGCCCGTGAAATACGCGCACGTGGCGCCTCCCCGCGACGTACGCGCAGCTGACGGATGGCGCCTGCCGGCGGCGCTGACACGGTCTCCGTCAGAGGGACCGCCGCGAGTTCCGTGCAGACTGTGTGCGCACGCCAGCCAACTGAGAGGAGCGGGCGGCACGGGTGCGGTCGTAAAAAGATGACGTGCGGCGCCCGCATGCGCTGCGCGTTACTCCGGAAAGTACACCGTACCTACCAAGCCAGGTGGCGCGGTGTTTAGTATACGGACACAAATGGAGCTTCACGGGGTTCGTGCATGTGAATCGCCTTTCACTGAGGAGATTTGCAGCAGTCAAAGCATTGTTAAGTATTTACCTGAAAATAGACTCTCCCTAAATTCTAAAAAAGGGAAAGAGCACAATATAACGAGTTCCGTACAAAACAGAATTACACGTCAACAGAATTCAGTGAATAGGGTCGAATGTTGAAAACTTTTGCGTGTGTCTGTTGATTAAAAGTTGAACTGGAAGAAACGCATCACTGAGCTGCTGAAACAAAAAATCAAATTATATATATATATATATATATATATATATATATATATATATATATATATTTTCTATTCTCATTATTATTTTTAAAGCTAATAAATTGGCATCTCATCATTTCCAAGTATGAATGTATTTTCTGGGTAACTGATAACTTAGAAAGAATCTGTTGATTGCACAAACGCGAACGAGAACCCCTCAGGGCGCAGCATTTGTTTGCTGAGTACGGGCTTGGCGACCCTGGTAAGCGCCACCAGTACTCTGTCACCATAAGTTCTGGGCACTCTTCAGCGACCACCGTTCGGCACGGCGGTGAAACGCGTGTGTCACCTGGAACGGGGATCTTGGCTTGACCTCCCTAATCGCGAAGGATGGTAAAACCCTCTTTAAAGCAACCCTCAATCCTAAGGTGTGCTGCGCGTTGATGGGAAGCAGGGCTGTTAAGGCAGAACAGTCGTAAGCGGGCGACCTCTGAGACACTTGCCACACCCTGTAAGTAGACACACGTAGCGCTCTGTATGAAAATCACTGGCTGTGTTGTGTGCAGTCTGTGGCTGGTTGGCATTGTTGTAATATTCGCTATTGTAGTGTTGGCCAGTTGGATGTGAACAGCACGTAGCGTTGCGCAGTTGGAGGTGAGCAGCCAGCAGTGCTGGATTTGGGGAGAGAGAAGGCTGAGTTTTGAGAGCGGATGATCTGGACGTGTGTATATCAGAGACAGTAAATTTGTAAGACTGGATATCATTAACTTATATATATATATATATATATATATATATATATATATATATATATATATATGGACGGCCGTTCCCAAGCTGCTCGTGGGCGACCATGGAGCGTCTTAATTCTTCAAAAACTGCTCCCAGTGGGCCACTGGTGAGCACTATTATCCATCCCAACAAGAGAAGCTCTGAGGACACCTCTCAGAAATGCAAAATGAGTTATAGTAACAGGGCACAGGTGTGTCAAAATGTTTTTGTGATAGACAATGGAGCCGAGGGCACCTTTTCTAAGGTGTCCCCATTCTACTTCCAGAAAGGATTATATGGTATTACGAGTGGCCTGAAGACCATAAAAAGGCTTCGTAACGGCACATTCTTGATTTAACCGACCACTTCAGGGCAAGTACGCAGACTTCTGAAAGCCGCAGCATTGGGTGAATACCATATTACTGTTGAATGCATAAAACCTTAAATTCCAAAAAAATGGTTCAAATGGCTCTAAGCACTATGGGACTTAACATCTGAGGTCAGCAGTCCCCTAGACTTAGAAACTACTTAAACCTAACCAACCTAAGGACATCATACACATCCATGCCCGAGGGAGGATTCGAACCTGAGACCGTAGCAGCAGCGTGGTTCCGGACTGAAGCGCCTAGAACCGCGCGGCCACAGTGGCCGGTCTTAAATTCCAGCCGGGGGTGGTAACATGTGAGGACATCACTATCTTACTATTGGAATGGACAGACGATGGTGTTAAGGAAGTTCAAAATTTGACGAAGAGAGTAAATGGGCAGCTCGAATCAATACCTACATTCATCCTTTTCATTCTAACTTTCAATACGCAAGACCTATCGAGCCACATTAAGGAAGGTTTCTTACGCTCACCGGTTCACTCCCCTTTTTTTCCAAATCCCATGCGGTGTTTCAAGTGTCAAAGATCTGGTCATACAACTGCTGCTTGTAATGGTCGTGCTATTTATGGAATCACGTCCAGTATGGAGTAGAGAGTGCCCCATCTATCGGGACGAAAAGAAAATTCAAGAACTTAAAGATACACGTCGCGTGTCATACTCCGAAGCAAAGAATGTGTTTAAATCAGTGCAGCCTCCATCATTCACTACCTCATTTGCATCAGCTGTGAAACAGCTCGTCGTTAAAGTTAGCGTGACGATACAAACAGAAGTGGCAACTGTCGCTACTAACAATTGCTCCTGTTGCTACACATGACAACATCCGTGTTCTGGTAACACTGCGTTTGTCAGAGAATCAGTTGCACAAACAATGACAATGTGGAGTCATTGCCGCCAACAGCAAATGTCCCGTCGGCGCCGACTGGTACACTCATTCAGAGACCTCCTTTGTTTCAGCCCAACAGGGAAAAGCCACCACAAGGACCAAGTCCAAGTCCAGCGGCCCAGTCCCTAAAGAACCGGCAGTGAAAATGACTGCTAGTGCTGCTATTGACGATTTGGCAATGGATATGGTTCCAAACGGCGACCTGCCTAGTCCTACTAGTCCACCACCAATGACCTCTCTGCCCCGCCAAGGTGCAAAGAGAAAGGGAAGGCAAACTTTCCCAATAGATTATGGACATCCTGCAGTGGAACTTAAACGGCTTCAGAGCTCGCGTGGATGAACTAACGTTCCTCACGCAGACCTGAACAGTGTGTGTGTGTGCCTTCAGGAAACACATTTCGAGGAATCCGATACACCTGTGTTTAGAGGATAACGTCTGTATCTAAAAGATGATCTTCATGGCGGTAGAGCTCATGGAGGAGTGGCAGTGTTCGTCCATGACACACTTTACTCCTCCCCTGTAACCCTAATCACCACACTACAGGCAATTGCTGTCACTGTGCATTTTGTGTTCTTTCAGGTAACTTTCTGTTCCCTCCACCTTCCGCCAAAGGCACCACTGAATGGGGAGGCACATTCCGAGCTTATCGAACGGCTTCTTCCACCGTTTGTGCTCTTAGTGGACTTTGACTCTCATAATATTCTATAGGTAGTCTACCCACCTGCCCTAGGGGACGAGTGGTTGAAAGTGTATTAAATTCTGACATTATGTGTCTTCTCAATACACGCTCCACGACACATTTTTGCACAGCAACAGGGGCATTCTCCGCTATTGATCAGACAGTTTACTCTCCTGCTCTCACAGACTGTGTCGGATGGGAGGTGGCAGACGACCTCCACTCCAGTGACCACTTTTCTAATACTTTTCGCCGCCTTTCCCAATCAATGGAGCCTGAGAGAACACCAGCCAAGTGGCTGCTATCCAAGGCTAACTGGACGCTTTATGGCCAACTGGCAGCGCTTGAGCGCAGGGACAGCGCCCACGACTGGATGGGTCGCATTACCGATGTAATCCACGCTGTCGCTGATGCATCGATATCTAAATAGTCAGGCCGTCACAGAAGGTAACCTGTTCCTTGGTGGAACGATCAGTGTCGTTGCGCTATACGGGACAGGCGGACAACGCAGCGCAGATTCACGCACAGTCTGACGGCAGAGAACCTTGTAGCCTTTCGATTAGCGAGAGCCAAAGCCCGATGGACAGTGAAAGAGAGCAAGAAGCAATCACGGCACGAGTTCCTGAAGTCCCTTAATCAGTCGACTTCCGCCACTGCAGTATGGGAATAAGGCAGATATCTGGGAAAAGGATGTCCTGTCAATTAGCTGCCGTAAAGGACAATATAGTCGTGAAAGTAGCATCCGCAGACATCGCTATCACCATGGCACGGTACTTTACGATGTAACATCAGCCATGAGTCCAGTTCCAGTTTTCCACGCCTATTATGAAGTTCGGAAGAAGATACGCTTTCGCTTCCAAGAATGACGAGACCTATAACCTCCCATTCATAATGTGGGAATTGGGCACAGCATTAGCTGCAGCTCGCGAAACCCGCTCCTGGGCCAGACTTTATACATTATGGTATGCTATAGCACCTTAACCCTGCATCTAAAGAAATCTTGCTTGCTGTGTTTAATAAGATATGGAGAGATGGGGAATATCCTGTCTCTTCGAGGGAACCCATTCCTTAATCAGGGAAGGACCGCACTCACCCAGGCAGCTGTCAGAGTGCCGTTTTTGCCAGCTGCGTAGGAAAGACGCTCGGGCGGATGATCAACTCCCGCCTAGTCTGAACTCTGGAATCTCGAAATCTCCCCAGTTGTTTCCAGTGTGGATTTAAAAGATATCGTTCCCCTCTTGATAACCTCACCCTACTGGAGGCGGTTATACAGGAGGCATTCTTATTGAAACAGCATTTAATACCCATCTTTTTTGTCACTGAAAAGGCATACGACACTACTCGGAGACACAATATACAGTACTTTGCCAGCTACATGAATGAGGCTTCCATGGCCGCCTCCCATTTTCCTGCGGACCTTTCTTGCTGAACGTTATTTTCGGTACAAAATCAGGAATACTCTTTCCGAGCGATTTTCTCAAGTTCATGTTATCCAACAGGTAAGCTTTTTAAGCGTGACTTGGTTCGCAGTTGCGATCAGTGGCGTATCGTCTGTGCAGGCCGGTGTAGCCGAGCGGTTCTAGGCGCTACAGTCCGGAACCGCGCGACCGCTACGGTCACAGGTTCGAATCCTGCTTCGCGCATGGACGTGTGCCATGTCCTTAGGTTGGTTAGGTTTAAGTAGTTCTAAGTTCTAGGGGACTGATGACCTCAGATATTAAGTCCCATAGTGCTCAAAGCCATTTGAACCTTTTCGTATCATTTGCAGTGAGGAGTCTTGTGGAATGGTCGCTGTTTGTGACTGATCTTTCTATTTCCTGTTCCACTTATGGTCCCATATCTTCCTCTCGTCAGTTACAGTTGACATTTAAGCAACTGAAAGAATGGTTTGCTGAGAGAGGTCTTAATTTATCTCCAGGGAAAAGAGTATGTATTGATTTTAATCGTGATGATTCTCTTTTTAGACCTAAGGAACCGAGGCTGTGGGATACTGTTTTACATTTTAAGGAGACGGTGTCGTCTTTAGGTCTCTTGTTTGATAGCTAACTTACTCAGTTGCCACTTGGCAAGGAGCTCAAAACACGAACCCTTAAACGCTGGATGTGCTGAAGTGCTTAAATGGGTAGAACTGGGTTGCAGATAGATCCTGCTTGCTGCAGTTCTGTAAGAGTTCCGTGCGATCACGTCTTTATAATTGGTGTACGGTCTGTGGCTCAGCATGACTAACATATTTAAAGATGCTGGATTCTGTACACCACTAGGGCATCAGATTGACCACAGGAGCCTATAGGACGAGCCATATACCGAAGTTATGTGCAGAGGGAGGCTAGCCGCCATTAGCTGCTCGGCGGCAGTTCCTTGCGGCTGAACAAGCACTCAAGCTCCGGTCGTTTCCGACTTTGCTGGCTTTCCCTGCAGCTATTAATATCTGAGTATTCTTAGAAAGACTCTACCGCACTCGTCCACGAGGGACGGAACCATTCGGTAAACGGACAAAGCAGCTTTTATTGGATCTGGGACTGTCTCTGCCAAACATACAGAGGCAAAGTTGGTGCAAAACTCCGCCCTGGTTGTTATTGAAACCTAGAATAATTTTAGATTTCACAGAGTGCAATAAATTTTAAGAATCAATTTCTTGTCATTTTAAAAGAGTACCAGGACTCTCACGTGGTATACACAGATGGGCTCAAAGAGGGGGATGCTGTCGGTTGTTCCGTCATTTTTCCTGCCTGTGTCTTCAGGTTCCGTCTGCCTTGAGCATTTACTGTCTTTGACACTGACTTTATGCAATTTTTAAAGCTGCGGATCAGAAGAAACATGAACGTGGATCCAAATTCCTCATATGCTCTGACTTGCTTAGTACACTTCGGACTATCCATTTTATGGGCCCGACAGATAGAACTGTCCATAACATCCACTTGCACGGACAAAGAAAGGAGGTCTCATTTTGCTGGGTACATTGCTGCGAAGGCCAGTCGTGCGTCTTTGGGAGGAAGAGTGGCAGGGCGTGACGGAAAATAAGTTTCAGTCAGTAAAAGAGACTGTGAGGCCATGGCGCCCCTCCTTCTGGGCAGTTAGGATTGATGAAGTATGCTTAACGCGACTTCGAATAGGACACACCCCCTGACACATTGCTACCTTCTCAGGCGTGAAGATACGCCTGTTTGTGATGCATGTGGTGTGCTGATTGTGGTTCGGCACCTTTTAACCGACTATATTTTATATAACGACAGGAGGGTTCAAGGTGCTTTGCCGATAGCTTGCCCTCAATACTAGGTGATAATGAACTGAATGTGGCCCGTGTTTTACGATTACATGTTTTGCGTTCACTTCCGTCTAAGCTCTTAGGTCGACGCTTTTAGTGTATTAGAGAACGACTGGCTCATCCCGTTACTATTTTCATGACCCACCGATCTTCTTTTTTGGACTTGCCTCTCAGTGGCTGCCCATATCAAATATCACTGTTTGTAATGGTCTGCCTCTACTCGCTTGCTCTATCGCACAGGTCAGAGGTGTCGTGTGTATTCATTTAAAATGGAGTACAAGGGAACGTATGTGGTCTTTTGTTGTATTTTTCTCATTTTATGTGCTATAGCACCATTCGCCTCACACCGCAGCGTGCTGGCGCTGATGACCGCAATGTTTAGCGCCCTCCAGATGCAACAATAACAATAACAATAACAACAGCGAACGAGAATAATATGAGGTGTTCACTAACAATCATCTTCCTAACACCTCTTGCCGCGCGGTGTAGCCGCACTGTCTCAGGCGTCTTGTCACGGTTCGCGCGGCTCCCCCCGTCGGAGGTTCGAGTCCTCCCTCGGGCATGAGTGTGTGTGTTGTCCTCAGCGTAAGTCAGTTTAAGTTAGATTAAGTAGTGTCTAAGTTTAGGGACCGATGACCTCAGCAGTTTGGTCCCATAACACCTTACCACAAATTTCCAAATGTTCCTAAACGCCTCTTGAACAAGTCAAGCACAATATGGGAAGAACAGTCACGTGTCCAGATTCTACAGGTAGCATAGAAAATGTTAAACACAGCTTGAAGTCAGTTTTTCTAAACTCATTTTATTCAACAAACAAATTTCGAATAAAAATTTGGTATAATGTCAAGCTAACAACTCATGGGTAAGCATCTGGGTGACGTTTTAGAAAACCACTAATAAGTAGGCAGGTAAGCACTCCTCATTTTCAAAGCACAAATCGAACGAGAGAACGCTCTGTAAGGAAATTTAAACACTCAGTAGGAACGCGACGTCGATCAAGACCCATAATACGGCATATGCAGAAAGACAACACCCAATCCCTCCCTCCCTCCCTCCCCCCCCCTCTCTCTCTTTCACACACACACACACACACACTTTCTCACGGTAAAAAACTAAACAACTAGCGTCACCAAGCAATCAATGATGACCAACGTCAGAAGTTACCACCAACATGTGGCCAATCACATTAACTCATTAACTCTGTCCATCTGTTGTTTGGAGAGAGAGAGAGAGAGAGAGAGAGAGTAGAATTCCAAGCAGAATCTAAGCGAATACCTCCTTCTCTAAGGTCACCTGTTAATTCAATCTCAATTGATTCCATCCCAATAGCTGGATGCGCACACCCAAATCTGAGTGTTGTCATATTCCACAGGATGACCGGTACCAAGATAGTGTTCTGCAATAAGTAGCACACTGGCTCGGCTATTGTAAGCGTGTGTGATGCTTATGCTCACTACCCTGTTCCTACACGGTTTTGGTGGTCTGACCAACGTGTGACATGCCACAAATGCAAAGAGACACCGTATGCAGCCGTCTTGCGCACACCAATATCGTATTTTTATTCTTGGTTATCAGTCTAATGATTAGTTTAATGTGGCCTGCCACGAATTTTGCCTTGAGCCTACCACTTCGTCTCAGAGAAAGACTTGCGTCCTACGTCCTCAGTTATTTGCTGGATGTATTCCAACCTCTATCTGTCGCTTCCACTTTTTCCCTCTACATCTTCCACTAATACTAAAGAAGTCTTTCTGTTACGTCGTAACACATGTCATATCATCCCATCCCTTGTTGTTGTCAGTGTTTTTATTTCTTCCCCGATTCTCTGGAAAACCTGCTCTTTTCGTATCAGTGCACCATATTTTCAACTTCTTTCTATAGCATCACATTTCAAACGCTTCGATTCTCTTCCTTTTAGGTTTTCTCACAGTCCATGATTCACTATCGTACAATTCTGTGCTCCAGACCCTAAAACGCAGAAAGTTCTTTCGCAAAAGCCGATTTTTCTTTTGGCCTGGAATGTTCTCTTTGCCTGTGCTAGTCTGCTTTCAATGTTCACCTTGCTTCGTAGATCGTGTGTTGTTTTGCTACCAAGGCAACGGAATCCTTTCGCTTCGTCTACTTTCTGATCACAACTACCGATGTTAAGTTCATCGCAAATGTTATTTATGATACTCCCCAATGCTTTCTTTTTCTTAGGTTTACGTTCAGTCCATATTCCGTGCTCAGTAGACTCTTCATTTCGTTCAGTTTGTCCTGTAAATCTACTTCGCTTTCGCTATAGGACAGAAATGTCTCCAGCGAGTCTTATCATTGCTTTCCTTTCACTTCTGAATCTTTCTTTTATTTCCGTCATCGCTTCTTTGTCGTAGAGACTGAACCTAGGGGTGAGAGAATGCATACCTGTCCATTATCCTCTTCAACCCGAAACCTTCGTTCTAGATCTTTCAGTCTTATCGTTCCCTCTTTGTTTTTATACATACTATGTATTATTCGTCTTCCATATGCACTGAAGACCCGGAAAAAATGGTGCACCTGCTTAATATTGTGTAGGGCCCCTCGAGCACGCAGAAGTGCTGCAGCACAACGTGGCAGGAACTCAACTAATGTCTGAAGTAGAGCTGGAGGTAACAGACACCATGAATTCGTAAGAGTAGGATGGGGTAGAGATCTCTTCCGAACAGCACGTTGTGAGGCATCCCACATATGCTCAGTAAGGTTCACGTCTGGTGAGTTTGGTGGCCAGCGGAAGTGTTTAACATCAAATTTCCATGAATTGATGCAGGTGGTCAGACAAGATGCTTATGTATGTGTCACCTGTCAAAGTCGTATCTAGAAGTATACGGGACCCCATATAACTCCAACTGCACACGTCCCACACTATTACAGAGCCTTCACCAGATTGAACATACCCCTGATGACGTGCCGGGTCCATGGGTTCACGAAGTTGTATCCATACCCGTACACGTCCATCCTCTCGATACATGTTTGATATGAGATTCTTCCGACCGGACAACACGTTTCCAGTCATCAACCGTCAAATTTCGGTGTTGACGGACCCAGGCGAGGGTACACGAGTGGGTTTTCGGTTCCGATGATGTTTGGTTGAATGGTTCGCACGCTGACTCTTGTTGATGCCTCAGCACTGAGATCTGCAACAACATGCAGAAGGGTTTCACTTCTGTCACGTTGAAAAATTCTCTTCAGTCGTTGTTGGTCCCGCACTTGCAGGATCTTTTTCCGGCCACAGGTATGTCGGAAATCTGATGTTTTACCGGATTTCTGATATTCACGGTACACTCATGAAATGGTCGTATGGGAAAATCCCCAATTCATCGCTACCTCGGGGATGCTGTCTCCCATCGCTCGTGCGCCGACCTTAACACCACGTTCAAACTCATTTAAATCTTGATAACCTGCCATTGCAGCAGCAGTAACCGATCTAACGGCTACACCAGATACTTGTCTTGTATCGGCGTTGCCGACCGCAGCGTCATATCCGGCCTGTTTGCATAACTCTGTATTTGAACACGCATGCCTATACCAGCTTCTTTGGCGCTTCACTGTGCATTACGCCTAGATTTCTCAGAACTTCGGAGATCTTGCACCACTTTACATTGTCAAATGTTTCTTGTAGGTCGAGAAATCCTATGAACATGTTTGTGTATTCAATTTTTCTTTAGTATTGTCACTCGCAAGGTCAGAACTTCATCTCTCGTGCCTTTACCTCTTCGAGATCCTAAATATACCTCATTTAAAAAATCCTGAATTTCCTTTTTCATTCTTCTGTGCATTAGTCTTGTGGCCAACTTTGAGGATGTCACGAAAAATCTAAGTCAGGATGACAGATCAGCGGTTAGAGACCATAAAAAGACGAATAAGGAAACCAATGCACCAACTCGTTCGATTCTGTAATTATGAGTGTGATAAAAAAAATGTAGCCTCGGATGAAATGAGTCTTCTTCTTCTTCTTCGGTTATCAACCCACAGGTTGGTTGGCAGCAGCACGCCATTCCGTTCTTTTGTCAACTTTCTTCTTCATATCTGCATAGGTCTGGCACCCGATGTCATTTATTACTTGTTGAATGTAGCTTAATCTAGGTCGTCCTCGGCGAGTTCTTCCTTCAATGATTCCTTCTAATATTCTCTTAATGAAATTGTTATGCCGTAAAATGTGACCTATGAAGGTTATTCTTCTTTTCTGTATATTTCGCCAAAGAGATCTGTTTTCTTTCACTCTTCTGAGGACATCTTCGTTTGTAGCCTTGTCTCGCCAGCTGATTTTTTCCATTCTCCGGTAGCACCACATTTCGAATGCCTCTAATCTTCTCTTTTCTTCTTTTCCACAAGTCCAAGTTTCACATCCGTAAAGGGCTGTACTCCACACATAGGTTTTCATGACTCTCTTTCTTACGTCTAAACTAACATTTCTACTCGTCAGTAAGTTTCTTTTTCCATTGAATGCTATTTTGGCAAGTTGTATTCTGTATTTAATGTCACTTTTGCTCCTTCCATCTGCTGTTATTTTGCTACCTAAGTAGTTAAATTCTGTAACCTGCCCTAGTGTGAAGCATAAAGTCGGCACAGTTGTCGTAAAGACGTGTTTGGGCTAAAAAGACTACACGTGTACAATAATCTCTGCGCCTCGCGATCTACGTGAAGAGAGTGAAAAAGAGTATGTTTTATGTAACGTTAACTTTCTTTCCATGAGCTATACGTATGGGAGCGTGGGTGGAATGACGTGTAAGTGGGAGCTGATGTTTCCATAACTTCTAATTTTAACTCCATGAACTCCATGGGACAGAGGACTATTCGTAGTTTCTACGTTATAAATCGGCCTTGAAATTTCTGCAGATCCATCATTGCTTTATACTGAAATTATTTTAACAGACAATGGTGAGGTCCACAGCGACTTCGTTGTACTAGGAGTTACGATTTTGCAACTTTTCTGTTATATTATCACACAAGTAAAGAAATCCACCCTTACTGAAAGTATTTGCCGAGGGAATTTGTTTTGACATTGAGGTCTGTGGAAATCTAGAAGAGGTCACTCAAATGAATTCGCCTTGCACAATGTTGTTCCATAGGAAGAAATACCGTTTGTGGTCTACATAGCAAGAAACTGTAAGACATTCGTGCATTCTGTAACGCTAGAGGTCCAACAGACATTCGTGGTATTATAAAATTTTGTTTTGAAAAATATAGAACGTGAAAACGAGATTATAATATCGAAAAGAATTACGACGAGGGTCTCTTGGAACCACAGGAACGTATTTCCGATTTCCTTCGCCGACATAGTACATACAACCATTTGTTGAGGTCCAGTAGGCCTATTGCGACTTTAATTTATTAGAAAATGCACAGCTTTTCACGCAATCATTCTGGCTGCTACAGTACTAGAATTTTTCAATATATTGAGACAACAGCTGTTTCCATCGGAATAATCGAGTCTCTTCGTTCCGATTCTCTGGTCGCAACTTAAATTATCGATAGATTTTTTTAATTTGTTAGAGAAACTCCTTCAGATCATTCCACATTTAGAACCCCTTGCACCAACTCGACTCCCCTCGGATCAGTCTGACAGTAATCGAGTTCTATCATCAACTGTAAAATGAAATAATACTGGGATAAGGAACGAAACGTGTGTGTGTGTGTGTGTGTGTGTGTGTGTGTGTGTGTGTGTGTGTGAGAGAGAGAGAGAGAGAGAGAGAGAGAGGGAGAGAGAGAGAGAGAGAGAGAGAGAGAGAGAGAGAGGTGCAAGAACAATACCTTACACCTCTCGTTTATGACCCTATTTCATATTTTATGTTTGTCATACCAAGCTCGTATTTCTGCTTTCAGAAAGCATCATGAAATTATAACGAATACAGCACTGAGAACGATACTAAAGATGTTTCTATCCTACAGTATCTTCGATAATGGACTGAATTTCTTTTAGAAATAAATTTAGTAACATTTACATAAATGAAATAATAGTAGTTCTATAAGCATCGTTAATTTGAGAATTAAAATATTCACAGAATATACTGAAAATACTGAGTTGTGTTTTGGAGATCGTTGTGTCTGAGGCTTTGGTCCAAAGTTCTATGCGATTTTCAGCACTGCTCACTCGTAACTGATTTGGACAAATGGTTGGTTATTCACAAATGTTGCCACCTTCAGCTTGTTGGTAAGATTTCTTTGTAGTGATTTGACAGAAATTATCTAGACCGATATGAAGGGATGCCAACACAGCTAGGTTTCCAATAAGTGAGGTTACTATGACAAAAACTAATGAGAACCAGAGTGATATTCAATATGAATTTTTATGATGAGTATTGTAAGCACACTCTGCCATTGTGTGATTTGTAGAGTATCCATGTAGATGTGTTTATATATAAAATTTAGCTCAAATCTGGTGATATATCTACACACAGGTTAGATTAGAGTGTCTGTATCACACAAGGCCTACATTTCTGAACACATTCACATATGACAGTAGTCATTTCATTGTTCAGGGAAGTTATGTAGAAACAAACTCAGTAAAGACCAGGCAATGTGCTCCACTGACAACCCCACACATGCACAAACAGTAAAATATATGGTAGTATAGGCTTGAATAAGACTGTAGATGCACTGATAACTCCAAAGCTACTTTTAGTATCAAAGAGTTCCTTATGAATGTCAGCTTGTGTTGATGAAGTATAACAACATTTGGCAGAGAATATTTCAGTATATATTACCTATTGTAGGAGTAATAAGATTTTTCCTAGCTGTACATTTTGACTGCACATGTAGTGTAACGGTATGAACAGATTTATATGTATATAAAAAGGCAAGAAAAAATACAACATGGTTTTACAAAAATGAATTACAGAAACAATCAGACAAGTAAATAATGTGAAACAGCGTACAGTAATAGACATAACAAGAAAGAGTTTATTTTATGTGCACAGAAGGACCCACAGAAAATTTTAAATCTATTCAAATAAACATGTCTTCTTGTTCATCAGTAAAATTCACAGAAGCATAGGGAGTAAAGTAGAAAGTGATAGATCAGGGTAGTGCTCACACAAAAGAAATAAACACATGAGGATAGTGGTCACATACATAGATAAGACGAACGCCAATATATACTTAAGAAAAACACAGAGTAGTTGGTAACCAAGGTACAGATCAAAGAATACTTTATGCAGTCGCTTGAACGTCAGTCTATTATTGAGCATAATACGGTCAATAATTAGCATACTATCTAGCTATATTTCATCCTTTAGTTTATGCACCTCTTAGTCATTTTACGCACAATTCCAGTAAACTTCAAACAAATACAACTGTTTACTTTATCACTTTGCTTCTATTTGTCTTATATTTCCAACTGTTTACATTATCTCTTTGCTTCTATTTGTCTTACATTTCATACATTCCTCCAAGTTAATATTATTTAGATCCATTGCCCTAGCTAACCATTTCATCTCAAATTCATGTTTGTAACGGTTTCCTTGTCCATGTTTATGTTGTACAACTTCCTTTCTTACACTTTTTTTCTTTGTTTCCTCCTTACACATCGTTCACGACGTCTTAGACATCTTTTATGACTTATGGGAGCTCACAATAGTTCTACACTCAACATAACTTTTACACTAATGGCGCCACATCCTATAGTATGCAGAGAAAAAGGAACTCAACAAAGAACATAAGTGTAAGAGGCAAATTGACCATGAAAATTCCATAAGCTAAACAAATGAACTTTATAATGTTCCATTACATGCAAATAAAAGACGACAGTTAGTCTACAGTGTCATCTACGTTAGTAGAAAAATATATATACAATAAGTTTATCCAGTGCCATGGTAAAAAGAATACAGCTGAGAAGTAAAATAAAAATTCATTACTGTTACACACACTTCTTCCATATTACTTTCCTTACTGCTTTTTTATACTAAGTATGTTGCTTATCCATGTCACAACTCATGGACCATGAATTTCTTCTTCATTTCCAAAATTTCCCAGACACTTAGACTGAGCAACGCTGTTGCTATGACATCGTTTCATACACATGTAACGTTTACCTGCTAAACAAAGAAAACAGAAATAAATTCTGCAGAAATTGGTGGAAGTTATGTTTTATGTGCATGTAGCTACAAGTTATTCATCAATATAAATAAGAAAATAGAAATTACCATAAAGACTAGTCGCAAAACTTTCAGTGAGATAGCTTATGGTAAAAGGGTGTGTCACAGTACAGTGTAGCAATCAGTGCTAAGCCATATCTTTGAGAAACACTATTCGTGTACAAATGGAGACAAAAACTTACATTTCTCGAATTACCGTACAATTTTCTTACTGTTACATGCTGTGTTGTTCCACTGAAAAAAACGGCACTGTATGTTTAGTAAAAAGAATGAATAATTTGCATCAGATACGCATAAACTCCACACAGCAAATAACTATATAGTCTCAAGTCACGTTACCTTCATTCACTATTGTCATCTAGACACATCTTTTCAAAAACTTACCTTTTACACTTACAAAAACAAAATGAATCGAAATGGAATAAACATTGACTATAACAAGAAACGGTCTCTCTATACCCTAACCACCTCTTTCTCTATATTAATCATCATAATCATTGCCTCATTCTATAACAGTATGCATCATAAATCTCATAATTGTCATCTTGTGTACCTAACGAACATACATCTCGTTATCAACTCACTATAGATCCTGAAAATCTTCTTACACCAAAATACCTACTAGTCCTCTTTCCAAACAACACAGTCACCAACCTAACAACCTGTATACCTCTTCAAAAATGCTAGAAAACGTGTATCTCTTCAAAAGTGGTGGGAAATGTTATATGTCTTTGTATTGTCATTACTGTGTAGAGCCAAAACATATTTCTGAGGTGAACAACACATTGCTGATAACCTGTGTATCCCCTCATAAGTCATTTAAAGAAATACTATCAATATTTTTTTTACAAATTACTTCTTCTTATTCGGAGTCTAAATGAAATTTGAAAGTTAGTAGCAGTTTTTCATCGTACTTGTTGTGACAGCAAATCGCTCGATTTGTTGCCTGATAAATGAAGTTTGTTGCATAACAAAAGTCGTCCGATTGTTGTCAGACGTTGCCTGCCACTCGATAGGAGTCCCTTTGGTATGCAGTGTAATAGCATTGTTTATTGCTAAGTGTTGCTGTGGGCTGTAATGCAAGAAATGTTGTAGAAATCGGTGACAAGTAGTTCTGTCATCTGAGTACAACTTTAGTAAATAGAATTATTCTATATGCCGTTATATATGCGAAATAGGATGAAATGTACGTCTGAATAGTTTCACTTTCAACAACATTGTCGTGTACAATTCTAAGAATCCTATATACAAGAAAGAATTTGTGACTAAAGTGCTTACCATCACAAGGTGAAAGATGACATTTAAGCTCAATTTTCTGTCCAACTTGCTGCTTTTTGATGTTTACCTGTCCTTGTTGAGATTTATTTCTTCTTTCTGTAGCCATCTTGATGTTGTTACGTGGTGTTGGTTACTGAGACTGTGTTGGTTTTGACTGTGTTGCTTGCTACTTGCGTAATTGTTGTTTTGCCATGTACTTTGAGGATTTGATGTACCTGAATTGTGCTCACGATAATTTGCATTATTACCATCTAGGTTAGAGTACTGTCTATGATTATTTTGATTGTTATGGTAATTACGATTCTGTCTGTACCCACTGCCGTAATTCCTGTGATGTCTGTTATTATTATCATAGTCAGAGATGCGGTAATTACTTTATCACAATATTCATTACTCAGCTGCGAGAATTGTACGTCATGCAGACGATGTCAGTTATCCAGTCTGTAATTGTTTTTATACTTGAGTTTGTTATGTGAGTTTTTGTAGTTTTTCTTATCACACGGTACAAAAGTATCTTGCTTGTCATTGTGTCTGTTGGCACTGTTATTGTATTTTCCGTTAAGCTGTTGTCATTGTCCAATTTCAATTCATGAGGTAATGTTTGAAATGCTTCTAAATCATCTTTTCATCTGCCAGCCAGAATTTCATGTCTCAAACGTATAGTTAACTTTGTTAAAGAATTGCAAAGTAGCTGTGACGTACTGTATAAGTTTGATAAGTACTGGTTTCTGCGTATCATGTCTTCAAAGAATTTTGCTGGGCTAGAGAAGTCAGACTGTTCAAAGTTTCATAACACTATAATGCTCCGTTTTACCCAATCTTGTGCGACCTGCGACCAGCAGGTTAGCAAAAACGCTCATTAGAAGTCATTTACACTTTGGCAATCTCTTACTGACGAGCGCATTCTCACTGCAGCTTCATTTTCTAAATAGCCACAGTGAAATTCTAGTTTGTGTTCGTATTCAGTTTCATGGTAAAGAAGCTCCAAGCCGGGAAGGGGGGGGGGGGTGAATTTTGTAGTCGTAATTCCTGAAAACTGTAAATTTGCATACTGTCAAAAAGTGTTTGTAATCAAAATTACCGTTTCTTTGTAAACTATATTGGTCTCTATTGCAACACGTCGACAATTCATTGCCGTATCCGGATGTATTGTACTTTTCTCGTGGAAAATCAACTAAACCCCATAAATATGTGTGGTCACCGAAGTTTTCTGAATATGAATGCAAACGGTCAAATCTGTCGTTTGCGTCGTCGTGGTTAAGCTTTGTTTCAGCACGCTCGACTGTTTCAATCATAGAGTTCCTATAATGCTTATTTTCTCGATTAATTTTCTCATGTTTGTCTTTAAAATTTATTTATCATTGAAATTATGCTGTATTTGAAAACTTTACTGGCACTGAGTCATTTCGATCTCTTTCTGCATTGGTTGACAAATTTTCCATTTTCATTAACAGGTCATCACCTTTTTCTTAATTGTGCTTTTTTTTTGTATTTCTTAATTTTATGTCGAAGTGTGCACTTGTTCGCAAATTTAGTTTGATGTTGTGTCAAGCTGTTCGTTCTGTTGTTTTATCTGTGTAACTATCGTCTTGGAACTACAGCGTTTGTATTTACATTTCATTTCTTCGTGTGATTTTCTTCTCTCATCCTGTGATTCGCTATTCTCATTCTGTGATCTTTTTTCCATTTCTTCCCTAAGTGATTTACTGTTTTCTTACTATGATTTGCCGATTTTCTTACTCATTTCATGTTGTATTTCTTTAAGCATCTGACTAACTCGGTTTAGAAAATTTGTCGGATTCGTGTAGTGTAGTTTGTAACGCCGGAAATGCATATACTCCTATTTCCATCTATTGTACTATTTTTTTTTCCTTGTTTTGTTACCTCAAGATATGACATTTCTGTCTCTTTATATATTGTAATTGTTTTACTGTTTGTATATATATATATATTTATGCACTTATGTCGATGTATAATTGGTTTGTTTCGTAAATATTATTTGTATTTTTACGCTGGGTCTTGCCTAGGGAAAACTGCTATCGAACGATTACGTCGATAGGTCGTGTGACGAATCAAAGTGTGTAGGATCCTTGGTAGTGTTAACTCTGCCGCGTGGAGCGCGGGCAGAACAGGGAGAGTGTGGCGGGAGTAGCGAGTGGAGCAGGTGTGTTGTGTGACGCTCCCGCGAGTTGCCGCGCTTTCGGGGTTTGGCAGCATGTAATTGCGCTCGACTCGCGATGATAGTTTCTGACATGGTGTCGCGGACGGGAAGCATTAGCTGGCGCACATCAAGAGCCCGTTTCGCCTGGTGACCGTGTCGAGAAGAAGGCGCGCCAACATCCAGCTTCTGCAACAGCGACGGCCGACAATGAGTGACTGTCGCCACCTCCTCGATCGACGGCTTCAAACCTTCAATCAACCGACAAGGAAGACTGGACGCACGTAAAGTTTTAGAACTGTATGGCAGACCTCAGCTTTTAATCTTGTTCCATTTGCCTCGCAAAATTACAGCAACTTAGCATCAACCTTTGTTGCTCATTGTCCCAATTGCATTACCAAGCAGGGTCCCTTCCTTTTCCGAAATGAACCCGAGTGTCGTTGAAATTCAAGCGCCAGCATTAAAGTAATATAGCTAACTCGTTTTCACTGCTTTAATTTCAAAGTTCAATTATGGCATTAATAGCTGGCTACAATATTCAGATTACACAAGCACGAATTAAGAGTGCGAGCTTTGTTACCGTATTTTAGCTTACCTGTGACTGCAGCTCAGCTTGGTACGTACTAAATTTTACTATTGTTAATAGTTCAGAATCATTTAATTCAAGTTCAAAGTTAAATCTCTTGTTTCTAAATTGCGTAGAGTCAAGATGCTTTTGAAATGATTGTTGAGGTAGTCCAAGACTAACCTTATTTTTCTGAATGTCGATGTGCTTCAGAAAGAAAGCTCACTATTAACTTCAGTCACTAAATTAACTTTCGATTTTCCGGTTTCATTAATTCTTTTGCTAAATTAAGTGTAGCGAAATTTATTACTTCTGACAAACTTTCAGTTTTCACACTACACGTGTCAACCTTCAGTTGCCATGCTTCTAGTGTTAATTATATGTGTAATAACCTTTCTTTTTCAGTTACTATAGTAATTGTCCTTAGGACTGGCGACCGTGATTTCCCCCAAATCTCAAATATCTAATTACCGCTAGTTAATTGTTAACGTAACGGCCGCACATTTACTTTCTTTATTAACTTTACCCCTTTTCAAAATTAATTTCCACCAGTTTCATTTGCATTTTTCCTTTCATTTAGATGTAACCCTTTCCTCCCTCTTTACCGATAGATCAACTTCGGTGACGATTGCTTTTCCCAAATTTCCTTTAGGTACACGCGGTTTAATTTTTCACTGTCATTAAGGTCGATAAGTGAGGGGGGGAGGTTACACGTGGCGACCTGGTGACAGGACAATCTTCAAATTTGAGGTTGTTCTGGACACGAATTTTGCATTGTGCAAATCTCGTAACAAAGTACTGGTTACGAAATGGTCGATACGTCAGCGAGAATATTCGTGTGAGGAATCCTAATTAGAGTTGAGATTTTGCATTTATATTGAAAATTATTAAAATGAGTGAAGGCAACAATTACCAAAATTTGTTAGACTTAGATACAGAACAATCGGTCGAACAGTGGGAAACGCGCACAGCGGTACCCATTGTTCCGGGGCAGGCGGCTATCATGAAAGATGCGACCGCCGAAACGCAACAAAGAGCAGAAATGGAATCCCAGACTTTAGAAAATGTTTCGGAATCGGAAGTGAAAATCAAATCTGAATCCCTTGATGACGAATACGGGGGGACAATGAAAGAGGAAGCCGCTACGGAAGTAAAACCGGTGGTTTCCGGGAATTTAACTGATTTATTGAATGTTTTGATTAACGAAATCAAGAGTCAATCGGCAGAAATTAAAGATCAGGCTGCCAAGCAAGAAGCTCAGGCTGCCGAGCAAGCAGCTCAGGCTGCCAAGCAAGTAGCTCTGTCTGAAAAAATTGAACGAATGCTAGACAATCAGAACAAAGCTATTAATGTTGTTAACAACAATGTTGAAGTTGTTAACACAAAAGTTGATAAAATCAAAGACGATATTGTCGTGATTAATACCGAAATCGGTAACCTTAAACAGGAAATGATAGGCGTTCAGGCGGAAATTGCGAGCATAAATACTCGTTTTGATTCCGAAATTAGCAGAATCGAGAAAAGTGTAGGAGAAGCAGTTGCTCCGATCATCGAGAATAAGGTGACGGAACAAATTCAATTAGTGAAAAAAGAGGATCAACAGAAGGTGGAAACTTTAAAGGCTTTAGTGTCCGAAGTAGACACTAAAGTGAGGGAGCAGGCTAATACCTGCGAAGAGAAAAAGAGGGAAGTGGAAACGCTTGCGACAACCACTTGCCAAGTAATTACGAGAGTGTCGGAATTAGAAAAGAAACTTGATGAAAAACAGAGCTATGTACCAATCTGTGCACATAGTTCGGAATTGTTGACGAAAGAGGAGCGGTTCGACCCCTTGAAAAAAGGCGGTATACACGCGACGGATTTCATTAAGAATTGTGAAAGAGTTTTACCCAGATCATGGACTAATGAGAGAAAAATTAATGCGGTTATTGATGTGTTGGCTGGTGATGCCAAACGTTGGGGCCTAAACCTCAACATTACGAACGTGACTTTTGACGAGTTTAAAAATTTGTTTCTGGCTGAATACTGGTCAGAGCAAAAACAGCAAAGTGTCTGGCGCGAATTTGTTGTATCGAGGCCTTTCGATGCGAATTCGCGTGGCTCGATGAAGGAGTTTTGTGAGGGCTGGATCCGCAAGTTGGAATATTTGCGTGATCGCCGCACGGAATCCGAAATAGTCTGGGAACTCTACAAAAAGCTTCCAGATGATACAAAACGCTATGTAGGAAGCAATTACAGGACAATCAATGATTTCCTGGAAAGAGTTGAGGACGAGGACAATTGGCGCAATAATCGCGACAGTGGTAGAGGCCGTGGTAACAACAACGGGTACCACAGCAACCACACCAACGATAACCATGGGAATAATGCATACCGCAACCATGGCAGCAATAACAATAATGGTTCGGGCCGTAATGACAATCGGTACAATGCAAATAATAACCGGAATGACGGAAACCAGTATCATACTAGCATGATACGGGCTGCGCAGAATAGTAATAACGCCAGAGGGTGTGACCAGCCG
Source organism: Schistocerca piceifrons (assembly GCF_021461385.2). NCBI lineage: Eukaryota > Metazoa > Arthropoda > Insecta > Orthoptera > Acrididae > Schistocerca > Schistocerca piceifrons. The sequence goes on along the minus strand of NC_060138.1, from coordinate 893,533,601 downwards.
CCTCAGCAGTATCCGGGGAGCGTATCTGCTGGGACGAGACAGGGAAACCATTAGCCGCGCCGGTGAGGGGCCGACCGGGCGTGGAGAAATTTTGGCGGCCCAATAACAGGAGAAAACCCAGGTGTCGTCGTTATGAAAATTCCGTATGGAATAATCAACGGCGGGAGAGTGTGCCAGTATTAGGAGAAAGGAGTGCGCCCACAAGTAGTAGATCAGCTGTAGACACGGCAGTAGAAAATACATTCACTGTCAGTGAGAACAATTTAAGTAGTGTTCCGGAAATCGATTATAAAGTGGCAGCTGTAATACCCACAGCGGAACTGGAGATTGAGTTTATGAATGATTCGCAAGTGTTGAAAGAAGATCAGATGTCGGATAAAACGTCCGTCATCGAGCGAGGGGATGCAGAGAGGGATGAGGTCTGGTTAAGGGAGTTCGGTCGCTTATACGACGAACTAAGAGATTATAGGGGCCTGTACGGGAGAAGTGTTTATGGGGAGCGCGGGCAGGATTTGCCGCTTCTCGTCCCGCAGGAAGATAGTATTTGTGAAGTGATTGAAAGTTCTGGCCCTAACCGGCAGACTTTACCAGAAATAGTTGATGTTAATGGGGAGCACGAGCAAGATTCGTCGTGTTTCGTCCCGCAGGAGTTAGATGTTGAAGGAGTAACGGAAAGTTCTGGCCCTAACCGGCAGACTTTACCGAAAGTTATAGTGATAGAAGTAGCCGACCCATCCGACGCAAACCTCCAGTTTAAACATTGCGAGAGTATTAAGGGGAAAGATTACGAAAATTTTAGTGATAGCCGGACACGATTGGTAGAAAAGCACGTAGATTACAGCGTGTATGAGGTTAGAGCTGACATTATACGGTCAGAAGATAACAGTGTGGGTTGCGCAGATCTAGAGGAAGTAATTGCAGATACTACTGGGCACATGTCTCCAGGTAGATTGGCAGATGAGATCAATCTGATTAAAGAGGAATCAACGAAGGTGACAATTAGTGAATTGATAGCAAAGCAACACTCACTAGTTGACGAGTTACAGGAAAAGGTTTCGGTATTGGAGGCGACGCTACAGACTAAGCCTCAGGACAAACGTGTTGAAATTAAAACTGTATGTGAACAGAGGCTGAAAAAGCCGCCAGATAAACCGGATTTAGGATCAAAGCCGGACGGTTTTTTCTGGAATGACCTGGATATAGACGAGGATTTACTGTGGGAAAATCAAGAAACAATCGAGGACAAGTGTAGACAGATAGTAGTGTCTGTTAATATGCACGACCTACAACTAAACGTGTTGATTGACACCGGTGCAGAATTGAGTGCTGTATCTGGGAAAATATTTGAGTTACTGAAAGACAGACCTGGCATCGTAGTTATGCCAGTAACAGGAGTGAAAATTATCGGTGCTACTGGGAAGGCCAGTAAACCGGTCACAAAACAGATTTTTGTCAGCTTCGAGATATGTGGGGCACGATTTGAACAAGAGTTTGTCGTCGTGCCAGACTTAACTACGGAAGTAATTATCGGGTTAGATTGGCTGTTAAAGTACCGTGCAGTGATTAACTGCGAAAGCAAAACGTTGACATGTACGTCCCAAGATAAAACAATAGTAGTTAGTTTTGACGAGGCAGGAGACGGTGTGCATAGGCAATACCAGCCTATACACATTGTTAACTGGCCGAATGGTATTGACGTAGGTATGAATTTGAACTACTGTAATGTGAGGAATCTCGGCATTGACAATAGTGTAGAAAGTGAATTGGAAAGTATTGTAGACGGTGTGTCAAACGTAACACACGAACAAAGACGAGGCCTGTATGAAGTAATAATGAGGAATAAGAGTGTGTTTTCAGACAAACCGGGTCTTGTGGAAGGATATAAATGCAAGTTGCATGTAATTCCGCACGAACCATTCTTCGTGAGACCGTATGCTATACCGCTGTCCAAAAAGGAAGCAGTGCAACGGGAGATAGATAAGATGATCGAATGGGGAGTGATTGAAAGAAGTACAAGTCCATACAATAACGGTTTGGTCATTGTAGCAAAACGGGATGGTAGTGTGCGTATTGTGATTGACGCACGCACGTTGAATAGGGTCGTTCAACGTGAAACAGACAGACCAGAGAGTATGGAGGAGATTTTGCAACGTTTTCATGACGTTAAGTTCATGACTAGCCTCTATCTGACAGCTAGTTACTGGCAAATAGAACTAGAAGAAGAATCTAGGCCATACACCGCCTTCTTGTTTGCGGGCAGGTGTTATCAGTATAGAGTACTGCCGTTTGGACTTAATATATCTGTGTCCGTGTTCATCAGGGCCCTAGATAAAGTGCTAGGACCGGCTTTGAGTTCAAGATTAACTGTATATGTTGACGACCTATTGTTGGCCAATGCCACTTGGCATGACCATTGTGACCTGTTAGATGAAGTTTTTAGAGCATTGCGCCGCGGCGGAATGACTCTAAAGCTAAAGAAATGCGAATTTGTGAAGCAGGAACTGAAATTTTTAGGGCATGTAATTACCACTGCTGGTATTACGAAAGACCCAGAGAAACTAGAGGCAATAAAGAATTGTCCTCCACCCAAGTCTAGGAAACAGTTAAAAAGTTTTCTAGGGCTCACAGGATTTTACCGTAAATTTGTAAAAGGACAAGTGTTTAATGATGAAAATTTGAATAACCTCTTACGCAAAAATGTTCCGTTTGTGTGGACTGACGAGTGTCAGACAGCTTTCGAGAGATTAAAAGGCGAGTTGTTAAGATCTAACATGCTATTTCATCCTGATTTATCGCTACCCTTCCATCTGGGAACGGATTCGTCGAATTACGGGGTGGGGGTAGAACTGTTCCAAGAAGTCGGTAAAGGAGAGGATAAGGAACACCGGACGATAGCGTTCGCGAGTCGAACTTTATCAAAAAGTGAGCGAAACTACACGATTTCTGAGAAAGAGTGTCTCGCTATCGTGTGGGGATTCAAGAAGTTCAAGGGTTACCTATGGGACCGTAAGGTGTTTATTCATACGGACCATAAGGCGCTCACTTATCTGAAGGATTGTAAACTACTTCACGAAAGACTGACTAGGTGGTCGCTGTATTTACAGCAATTTAACTATGACATCTGTTACGTAAAAGGGACCGACAATTGCGTAGCGGATGCGCTGTCGCGGTTGCCCGAGTCTAATCAAGGTCTATTGAAAGATGAGGCAGATGGAGTGGTCAAATTGTACTATTTTAAAGAAGTTGAGGGACGTAAATTAATAATGAACATTTGTAAGAATCTACGTCGTCATCAGAACGAGGATGGTTGTTTAAATATGGTGAAAACCCGATATGATGAAAAGAGTCCAGAAGGAGAGAAATTAAGGAAGTATTACAAGATATACGATCATATCTTGTACATACGTAAGGGTGAAGATAGTAATATTTGGCGGGTATGCTGGCCCAGCAAATACGTCACGGAAATAATAGACTACTACCATTTGGCGTATGGTCACTGTGGACCAAAGAAATGTACGGAAAAGCTGAGTGAAGTAGTGCATTTCAACAACATGTTAAAACGAGTTACTGACAGAGTGAAAACTTGCGATTTATGTCAGAAGGTGAAGGTTACCAACTGTACGAGTCGTGGTCCTATGCAAAGTATAAGGCCTAACGACACCTTTGAGTTACTGTGCGTGGACTTGTACGGACCTTTGCCCAAGTCATCAGGAAACTTTGCTTACATTTTAGTAGTGCTAGAAGCTTTTTCCAAGTTCATCAAACTATACCCGATTAGGAAAGCTACAGCCAAAGCAGTCTATAGTAAGCTGGTGAACGATTATTTTGTTCATATTAGTAAGCCCAAGGCGATTCTATCAGACAATGGGGCACAATTTACTTCTAAGTTGTGGAATGAAGGCATGGAAAGTAATGGGGTCGATGTGATCCATATTTCAGCTTATTGTCCGGCTGGGAATCCCGCTGAGAGGTATATGCGCGAGCTAGGCCGACTGTGCCGTACCTATTGCCATCACAACCATAGGGCATGGGGCAAATATGTAGCAGTATTTGAGAGAATTATGAACACCTTGAGACATGAATCGACGGGATTTTCTCCAGAGGAAATCCTGTTGGATGACAGAAGTAAAAGTTTAGTGGAAGAGATAATCAAATTCCCTCCACGGATTGACATTAGTATTGGTGTGAAAAAAGATCGTTTGCGAGAAGTAATGAAGCTTAAAGCCGATGCTCGCATACGTCGTCATGACGCTAAAGCGCGTTTTGCTAAGTTTGCGATCGGAGACTTAGTACTTGTAAAAGCTCATGAGAAATCGAGCGAGATAGACAATGAAATCTCTAAATTTAAGTTTGTTTATAATGGACCATATAAAGTCATTGGTATACCTCACACAAATGCTTATTGCTTAGAGTATCCAAGCTCTGGAAAGCTATTAGGTATACGAAATATAATAGATTTGAAATTGTACCAACCTAGGATCGATTAATACCACACAATGGGTAATTTGTACAATATGTAAATATAGAGTGTAAGATTTAAGGTTTGCTAGATTGCCATGCTTTTGACTGACCAAGAGGACATTAAAGAAGTTGTAATTAATAAGTAATTAATTTTGACTAAATGATTTAAGAGAGAGTGATTATTTATCAATTGAAAAATCCAAGCTGCTAATTTAAGTTTTCAGCTGAGTCACAGTACATTAAGCAACGTAAATATGATTTTGTAACTAGCTGTAAGATTTCATGAATATGTGTTTTACTAGTCATTGCCGATGTACTTAGACGCTGTTTTAAGTTTCAGGCTAGTACATGCGTGTGATGATGGACAGTGTTGAGTTATCCACTGTGATAGTATTAAGGGACTCCTTGAGATTACTCGGGAGTGAGTTTTTCCTAAAGAATTCAGTGAAACGGACGTTCTGGAAACGCCGTCACAAGGGCGAGTGAGATCAAGCGTGCCGCACACGCGGGCGCAACAATACTGGCAAGGCGAGCCGCTGTCGGCTCTTGTGCCGCTGTTGGCTCTTGTGCCGCTGTCGGCATTCTTTGTACTTGCGAGTACGAAAGGCGGAATAGTTTTTCTTCCCGGACAGCTGATGTGAAAGAATTCTGCTGTCAATATTTATGTTTTTTTCGATCTACTGAATATTATTTTCTTGTTTAGCGTTAAGTGGAATCTCATGACGAGATATTAATTATGAAAAGGTTATGTAAAAATGTGTATTCTATGTAATTAATTATTAATTTGCGTATTTTGATCTACCTGTTTTTATGACCATGTACTCTGATTAATTTTGCAAATAGTATTCCATTTCTCATAGTGTTAGGAATTTTGACAATTTTAGAATAGCTAAACCATTTTCTATGTTTTCTATGAATTTTAATATGTTGTCAACCTGTTTTATTTTGTGCAAGATGACAGAGTGGAATAAGATTAGGAGTGTCTCCACTCAATTATTATGGTCTAAAAATTGATTTATGCTTAATTAGACGAATGCTAAATTTTGTTGATGTTTTGAGCATATGCATTTCCGCTGTTTCTTTTTTTTTGGACATTTTCTGAGTCTGTTTACGTTACACGAACATCCTCAGACAATGTGGGGCACGTGTAACGCCGGAAATGCATATACTCCTATTTCCATCTATTGTACTATTTTTTTTTCCTTGTTTTGTTACCTCAAGATATGACATTTCTGTCTCTTTATATATTGTAATTGTTTTACTGTTTGTATATATATATATATTTATGCACTTATGTCGATGTATAATTGGTTTGTTTCGTAAATATTATTTGTATTTTTACGCTGGGTCTTGCCTAGGGAAAACTGCTATCGAACGATTACGTCGATAGGTCGTGTGACGAATCAAAGTGTGTAGGATCCTTGGTAGTGTTAACTCTGCCGCGTGGAGCGCGGGCAGAACAGGGAGAGTGTGGCGGGAGTAGCGAGTGGAGCAGGTGTGTTGTGTGACGCTCCCGCGAGTTGCCGCGCTTTCGGGGTTTGGCAGCATGTAATTGCGCTCGACTCGCGATGATAGTTTCTGACATGGTGTCGCGGACGGGAAGCATTAGCTGGCGCACATCAAGAGCCCGTTTCGCCTGGTGACCGTGTCGAGAAGAAGGCGCGCCAACATCCAGCTTCTGCAACAGCGACGGCCGACAATGAGTGACTGTCGCCACCTCCTCGATCGACGGCTTCAAACCTTCAATCAACCGACAAGGAAGACTGGACGCACGTAAAGTTTTAGAACTGTATGGCAGACCTCAGCTTTTAATCTTTTTCGACTCTGTATGTACAGAACAGGGAATCAGTGATCATAAGGCCGTTGCAGCATCCCTGAATATGGAAGTTAATAGGAATATAAAAAAAGGGAGGAAGGTTTATCTGTTTAGCAAGAGTAATAGAAGGCAGATTTCAGACTACCTAACAGATCAAAACGAAAATTTCTGTTCCGACACTGACAATGTTGAGTGTTTATGGAAAAAGTTCAAGGCAACCGTAAAATGCGTTTTAGACAGGTACGTGCCGAGTAAAACTGTGAGGGACGGGAAAAACCCACCGTGGTACAACAACAAAGTTAGGAAACTACTGCGAAAGCATAGAGAGTTCCACTCCAAGTTTAAACGCAGCCAAAACCTCTCAGACAAACAGAAGCTAAACGATGTCAAAGTTAGCGTAAGGAGGGCTATGCGTGAAGCGTTCACTGAATTCGAAAGTAAAATTTTATGTACCGACTTGACAGAAAATCCTAGGAAGTTCTGATCTTACGTTAAATCAGTAAGTGGCTCGAAACAGCATATCCAGACACTACGGGATGATGATGGCATTGAAACAGAGGATGACTCGCGTAAAGCTGAAATACTAAACACCTTTTTCCAAAGCTGTTTCACAGAGGAAGACCGCACTGCAGTTCCTTCTCTAAATCCTCGCACAAACGAAAAAATGGCTGACATCGAAATAAGTGTCCAAGGAATAGAAAAGCAACTGGAATCACTCAATAGAGGAAAGTCCACTGGACCTGACGGGATACCAATTCGATTCTACACAGAGTACGCGAAAGAACTTGCCCCCCTTCTAACAGCCGTGTACCGCAAGTCTCTAGAGGAACGGAGGGTTCCAAACGATTGGAAAAGAGCGCAAATAGTCCCAGTCTTCAAGAAGGGTCGTCGAGCAGATGCGCAAAACTATAGACCTATATCTCTTACGTCGATCTCTTGTAGAATTTTAGAACATGTTTTTTGCTCGCGTATCATGTCATTTCTGGAAACCCAGAATCTACTATGTAGGAATCAACATGGATTCCGGAAACAGCGATCGTGTGAGACCCAACTCGCCTTATTTGTTCATGAGACCCAGAAAATATTAGATACAGGCTCCCAGGTAGATGCTATTTTTCTTGACTTCCGGAAGGCGTTCGATACAGTTCCGCACTGTCGCCTGATAAACAAAGTAAGAGCCTACGGAATATCAGACCAGCTGTGTGGCTGGATTGAAGAGTTTTTAGCAAACAGAACACAGCATGTTGTTATCAATGGAGAGACGTCTACAGACGTTAAAGTAACCTCTGGCGTGCCACAGGGGAGTGTTATGGGACCATTGCTTTTCACAATATATATATAAATGACTTAGCAGATAGTGTCGGAAGTTCCATGCGGCTTTTCGCGGATGATGCTGTAGTATACAGAGAAGTTGCAGCATTAGAAAATTGTAGCGAAATGCAGGAAGATCTGCAGCGGATAGGCACTTGGTGCAGGGAGTGGCAACTGACCCTTAACATAGACAAATGTAATGTATTGCGAATACATAGAAAGAAGGATCCTTTATTGTATGATTATATGATAGCGGAACAAACACTGGTAGCAGTTACTTCTGTAAAATACCTGGGAGCATGCGTGCGGAACGATTTGAAGTGGAATGATCATATAAAATTAATTGTTGGTAAGGCGGGTACCAGGTTGAGATTCATTGGGAGAGTGCTTAGAAAATGTAGTCCATCAACAAAGGAGGTGGCTTACAAAACACTCGTTCGACCTATACTTGAGTATTGCTCATCAGTGTGGGATCCGTACCAGATCGGTCTGACGGAGGAGATAGAGAAGATCCAAAGAAGAGCGGCGCGTTTCGTCACAGGGTTATTTGGTAACCGTGATAGCGTTACGGAGATGTTTAATAAACTCAAGTGGCAGACACTGCAAGAGAGGCGCTCTGCATCGCGGTGTAGCTTGCTCGCCAGGTTTCGAAAGGGTGCGTTTCTGGATGAGGTATCGAATATATTGCTTCCCCCTACTTATGCCTCCCGAGGAGATCACGAATGTAAAATTAGAGAGATTAGAGCACGCACGGAGGCTTTCAGACAGTCGTTTTTCCCGCGAACCATACGCGACTGGAACAGGAAATGGAGGTAATGACAGTGGCACGTAAAGTGCCCTCCGGCACACACCGTTGGGTGGCTTGCGGAGTATCAATGTAGATGTAGATGTAGAAATGCTTAGGGTAAGTCACAGAATGTTACTATTGGTGACATTTTACTATTTGAAGACAGTGAAACTGCATATTGCTGCCTCGGTGGGACAGCATTTTTCAAATTCTAAGTGTGATTTACTAAGTATCCCATTACTGTTGAGGTGACTAACCACTCTTGAATACATTATTTTCTCGATGATTTTCGAAAATGCTGTAAGCAAGAATACTCGACGGTAATTACTGACATCTGCGGTGTCCAAATTTTGTGTAGAGGCTCGACAGTGGCATATTTTAAGCTGTCTGGTAAAATACCTTGAGTTAGTGATAGTTTACATATGTGACTCAAAAAGTCAATTGAAACCTCCCCTCATTGTTTTAATATCTTGTTAGAAATTTCATCTACTCCAACAGAACATTTATTTAGCAAAGGGTTAATGATTTTTCTTATTTCACAAGAGGTTGTTAATTGAAAATTAATATGGCTAAGGTTGTTTCTAAAACTGACTCTACCATGTACTTCTTGGCTTTTTGTTTTGAGCTACTCGGAGCAATTTTTCTCCTGCAGTTAAGAAAACGTTGTTAAATACATTGGCTACTTGTGTACTGTTGGTTAAGATGGTCACATTCTCTTTAACAGTAATAATACGAACCCCAGTTGTTACTTTTCTTGTCTCTATTCTAACAACACTCCACATTGATTTTATTTTATTTCGTGAGTTGTTAATTTCTTCTCTGAGATTCATATTTTTTGATTTTCTGAAAACTTTCCTTAGTATGTTAGAATAATTTATATAATGTAAAATCACGTCTGGAATTTTACTAATTCTTGCTATCTCATACAATTTTCTTTTTCTTTCTGAAGGCACATTAATACCTGCAATAACATAAGGTTTCTTTGACACTCTTTGGTGTTACATTTAGTAATTTGTTTTGGGCAACAATGTTCAAAATGAGATATAAATTTATCAATAAATATGTTGCATTTCTCGATAGCATTTCGGTCGTTATATACATCTCGCTAATTAACATTTCGTGAACTTTCTCTGAAGTCTGCTACAGATACTGCGTGGAGCAACCTTACACTTTTATTTAATGACTTTTGAACTGTACACTCTGCTAAGTTTTGTAAGTTGTTCAATTGTGCGTCATGGTCTGATAATTCATTTATTATGGGGAAAGCACATGTAAGTCTTACATCCTCTTGCTGCACAAATACACTATCTATTAGAGTGCTACTCTCTTGGGCTATACTGTATGGAAATTGAGCACTGATACTAAGTTATATGTCATTTGTAATACTTCCTGTTTATATGCATCTACATGGATACTCTGCAAATCACATTTAAGTGCCTTGCAGAGGATTCATCGAACCACCTTCACAATTCTCTATTATTCCAATCAAGTATAGAGCGCGGAAAGAATGCACACCTATATCTTTTCGTACAAGCTCTGATTTCCCTTATTCTATCGTGGTGATCGTTCCTCCCTGTGTACGTCGGTGTCAACAAAATATTTTCACATTCGAAGAAGAGAGTTGCTGATTGGAATTTCGTGAGAAAATTCCGTCGCAACGAAAAACGCCTTTCTTTTAACGATATCCAGCCCAAATCCTGTATCATTTCTGTGACACTGTCTCCCATATTTCACGATAATACAAAACGTGCTGCCTTTCTTTGAACTTTTTCGATGTACTCCGTCAGTCCTATCTGGTAAAGATCCCACACCGCGCAGCAGTATTCTAAAAGAGGATGGACAAGCGTAGTGTAGGCAGTCTCCTTAGTAGGTCTGTTACATTTTCTATGTGTCCTGCCAATAAAACGCAATCTATGGTTAACTTTCCCCACAACATTTTCTATGTGTTCCTTCCAATTTAAGTTGATCGTAATTGTAATACCTAGGTATTTATTTGAATTTACGGCTTTTAGATTAGACTGATTTATCGTGTAAACGAAGTTTAACGAGTTCGTTTTAGCACTCATGTGGATGACCTCACACTTTTCGTTATTCAGGGTCAACTGCCACTTTTCGCACCATTCAGATATTTTTTCTAAATCGTTTTTCAGTTTGTTTTGGTCTTCTGATGACTTTATTAGTCGCTAAACGACAGCGTCATCAGCAAAAAACCGAAGACGGCTGCTCAGATTGTCTTCCAAATCGTTTACATGGATAAGGAACAGGAAAGGGCCTATAACACTACCTAGGGGAACGCCTGAAATCACTTCTGTTTTTCTCGATGACTTTCCGTCAGTTACTACGAAATGTGAACTCTCTGACAGGAAATCACTAATCCAGACACGCTACTGAGACGATATTCCATAAGCACGCAATCTCAATGCGAGCCGCTTGTGTGGAACAGTGTCAAAAGCCTTTCGGAAATCCAGAAATACGGAATCGATCTCAAATCCCTTGTCAATAGCTCTCAACACTTCATTTGAATAAAGATCTAGTTGTGTTTCACAGGAACGATGTTTTCTAAACCCATGTTCATTTTTCATATCATAATTGGTAAGAAAGTATACATTCAAATCACCACAGATTAATAAGTTTTTCTTTTCGTATGACGGACAACATAATAGTGACTCAAACTTTTTTATGAATCTCCTAATGGGGACCTGTACACTGCTGCTAATATCAACACTACATTATCTAGCTGTTATCCACATGTACAGTCTTTATAGTGCTTATCGACATAAAATTTGGTTACTTCACCCATTTTATATTTATACCCTGGTTTTGTGTAAATGGCAATTCCTCCTCTATCCGTGCTACTTCTGCAAATGCAAGATGCTACATTACACTCATTTATACTGACATTATCCATCTCCACAGTCACATGGTGTTCAAACAGGCAAAGTATATCAATCTAATTCTTATTTTTGAGATCTTTTAAACACACTAACAGCTCATCTACTTTATTTTGTGTTCCCCGACATACTGATGAAGTTAGTTAATACTACTCTTAACTTTATCCCTGTTTACTTTACATGGAATTTCTTTTATTCTATTTTCTAGATTGTTGTCTGTCTGGAGTTTAGCTTTAAGCTAAAAAATCAGTCTGCCTGGTTGCATTAACAACAGGGACCATCCCTTGTGTGTCTGTTGCCCCTTACAATAGCTGCTAATAGAGAAACTAACTTATCTTTCGCCTTCCTATTTAGGTGTTGGCCAAGGGTAGTGTATCAAACGGTGGGACTTAACATCTGAGGTCATCAGTCCTCTAGACTTAGAACTACTTGAACCTAACTAACCTAAGCACATCACACACATCAATGCCTGAGGTAGGATTCGAACCTGCGACTGTAGCAGCTGCGTGGTTACTGACTGAAGCGCCTAGAAAGGCTCGATCACAGCGGCAGGCTGTAGTGTATCCCCACCTACCAATAGCATCAACTGGAACCATACTTGTTTGAGATTTTATTGGTGTCTGGAACATCCTGTTCAGCTCAGTATTAACATACCTTACAGCAATGTTTAGCCACGACTGATCATGGCACTGAATGACCACAAACCCCACATTTGTGGGCCCAGTTTCTACTCCTATTTTAGCCATATTTCTTCAAATACCGTATTTTGGATTCATAGAGAGGCTGTTTCTTGCTACTCAGCTATAATTACCTGATCTTCCTTGTCAAAGTCCCTGCGTAGCTGTCACCTGGCTAAGGCTAGCACGTTTTTACACAAAACTTGTGACCTGGTACCTTGCTCTTAATTTCTGCATAACTGCTGGGCTACACCCGTCCCATGACTGCTACCTAGAAGTAGAATCCTTCTTTTCCTATTCTGATTTCATCACGACCTGTCTTTTTTCTTTAACCTAATATCCTTCTTCAACCTACATTCAACTACATCTGGATGAGGTCCTTCCTACACTACTTCAGATAGCCAGCCAAACTGATTTACTAACTGAATTTATAAAATTTTTCAACAGTTTCACTTTTTCGCCCTTTGGTTGCTACCTTTTCCCAGCACCCCATCTCTTTTTCCTCCCTTAGCCTACATAGTTCCAAATTTTCGTTTCCTAATTGAGTCTTAAGGGCAGAAATTTTTGCCTCCTATTCAGCGATTTTTCTGTCCGTTCTACATAAGCTCCATTGCCATGGAAGAGTCTCATTACTTGACCCTGTTTCCTTGCCGTTACATTCTCTCCAATGAAACCATAACCTAATGTATTCACAGAACACCCTCTCCTTCAGATTTCTACGTTAACCACCAAATCTGTCACACGTGGTTTGATAGACAAATTTAGACAAAAGCAGAGAATAACTTGGCACAAGAGCACTGAAGTTTCGTAATCTGTACTAATACGTAACTAAATGCTAATGTACATAAACATTTAAACTTACTTTCGAAAGTTTTAATTAACTATGTGAACTCTGTATGAGATACGAATTAATTTAACTTTGAATCAGTAAGTCTAGTCAAAAATAAAGATCTACCGTTGCACGAAATTTACGCCTAAATTGTAAAAAAAAATTAACGATTACCGGTCTTTACGAAATACATTGTATGGGATCTAAATACGATCAGAAAAGTGAAACTTTCAATAGAAAACCTAGAGAAGAAGTAAATGCACTAGTCTAAAATGTAATACTAACTAAATTAGCTCTTATTTCAATATTAATCAATTAGCAAGAGCTTCTTGGTCGTGCGTCTCAAAAATCTTAGGACGAAGACTACAGAGTTCACGTGTTCATTACCAATCCTTTGTCTTGTTTCAATATTGTTGGCTAAACTGATTAATAATTGTGGATCCGCGCCACTTCCTGCAGTCTCATGTGAACTATTGGTAGCTGCCAATTGCTCAAAGTGTACCCACTTGTTATTTTGTAACACCCTATGTTGTCTTGCGCTCACACGGACTTTCGTATCGTTTTCTGTTGTACCAAACATATTGAAATACTATTTCCTGAAAAAACAGAACTCCTGCAATGACCAAACACACTAAAGAAACTGCACTATCGTGCACGCAAATAATTCAAAAATAAATGAAATCCGCAAGGAGTCTACTCTATTATGCCAACTGTTTACGTTATAAACTAACCGATAAACGTCACACGACACCAAATTTCATAAATTGGGCACAAAAATTGAAATGAACTGCCTGAAAAAGAAGTACAACATTAGTAAAATTAGCGTAGCGGTTTTTTGGAAAAATCCAACAATATATGACTCTGCATTACCAAAATAAGCAAAGAACTATCTTGGCGGAAAGGCCAACATATGTAATTTCCTCACAATGTTTTTCGGTATGAAATTTAGCACAAGTTCATCTCCCACTCTATAAAAAGTCCACGTATTACCAAAGCTCACAATGTGTTTCGGTATGAAATTTAGCCCAAGATCACCTCCCGCTCTATAAAACGTTTACGTACTACCAAAGCTTCTTCAACTTAAACTCGTGTGCTAACCTTTGACTACAAAGAACCTAACTGGAACTGAACTGGAACTAGTCAAAATACAAATTGTTTTTATGTTAAACTCGCAAGTGAAGTAAAACAATTATATGGCCCTAATCAAAATTTCCATTTACTTCCCGTTGTGCAATATTGTTCCAGACTTCTTTAAAGCATAATGGCAAGGCAGCGGCTAAACTACATTTCTATTTTTAAATAAAATTTCCAAACAATATTGAAACTACTGCATACCATATGGTGCTATGTGGCAATGTGTAATGATGAGCCCTCTTTGAACAGTGGTATGGGGAGGGTAACTATTACTATGAAATGACATTCAAAGACAATTATTTTAAAATGAAGTATGTATTCAAAAAGGTAGAGTAAAGCTTCGCTTGATCTGCAAACGTAACATTGGTCTGAACAATACTATACTTAACAAAATATACGATAATTTAAAAAGGTACAATGTTAAGGATACTCAGTTAATATGTTAACGCATGTCTCAGGGAAGTGGTGTGGTCTTTCTCGCAGCTCTGAAGAAGTGAACAAAGTTAACTACCTGACAATAATGATTTCAACAAATGGTTCAATTGGCTCTGAGAACTATGCGACTTAACAGCTTAGGTCGTCAGTCCCCTAGAACTTAGAACTACCTAAATGTAACTAACCTAAGGACATTACACACATCCATGCCTGAGGCAGGATTCGAACCTGCGACTGTAATCATTCCAACAAACTAGCTGCACAGTGCTGCAGTCTTATCTCAAACTTCTTCTCTTCCAAAATAATAACATTATTGAAAATATATATTCCTTTCGCCTTTCAATGTATACATCATATTCATCTTTGCTGTCCGTTACAATAAATTTTCTTTTCATACAACAGATAACACTCACAACTCAATACAGTACTACTAAATACGTTCGTCACAACCGCACTTCAACTAAGAACGCGTCAGACTGCGCAGAGGCTTAGGCAGTGGCACAACAAGAGCAAAGATTGTTTAACAGTAACATAAGTTGCTCTCTCTCTCTGATGTGCACATCGATATCTTACAAAAATCAAAATCACTTGCCATCTTTACGGTACTGCTACATTGCCTCTTGAAGTGATCTTGTATATGCTAACTGTAAAATTTTAACTGTCGGGACAACGTGCGTCAATGACGAGATGAGACACACATTGCGTTAACAAGCAATACACACAAAGCGACAGAACTTTATGTTCTTAGATGACGTGTTAAATATAAAAGTAGCAATACGTCGCTGGAGGAACGAAGACATATATGGCTACATATTGTTGAAGCCGATGAGGAAGCATTTAAGATGGTTTAAGGTGTTTGGTGCTGATTGATCTCTATAACTTTTCTATGAATCGTGCACTGACTCAGTATTAAGTAGCGAGTTAAAGGAATGTTTTAAATGCGTAGCACGTATCTGCATATTTCCAACTGGAACTTCCTAATTGAGAGGCCTTAGTTTTAGACTTTCACACTTCACCAAAACCAAATATAAGAAAAATGTTGTATAGACATCACAATGTACGTACTGGGGATGGAAGTTTGATGCTTAATGGCTGGAAGCTTATTCAGACAAGAGAGATTGGTAGGTACAATCAGTAGATAAATATCCGTATTGCTTGTGTAAGGAGTATGTGATGAATCACTAATAAAGTTAGAAACGATCGGAAAAACAGAGATAAGGTGGAATGACTATTCATTTCTTTATGATAGGGGTGAAAATTTGTGTTTACCAATAAATGGCATAACCTGTACACATTTAGTTCCTCTTCAAGTGAGGCAACTTACATTACATCTCACGACACTTTCTCCAGAGTAATGTCTATCTTCGACAAATATTTATTGAATAAGTTGGACGGACGAGACTGAACATCTACAAAGAAAAGTTTGCGCTATTCTTTTTTTTTGACTTGTTTAATCATAAAGGGAAAACTGTATTGATTCTACATAGTTTTCTATACTCTGGAAATCATTGTGTAGAGCATGACGGAGACTATTTGCCATTGCGCCCCTTATAATGGTTTCTTCCCGTTCTGTTTGTGGGTTGCACACGGGTAGAATTATTAATTACGTGCCACTGTGACCACAGTTATAATCTGCCAGTTCAATTTGTTTAACATCTGTGACAACGAAACGATCCAATCCGACATATGGAAACCTACTACGAAATTTTTCACAATGGGAAAGTACGCCGAAATAAATGCACTGCCCGAATTTTAGCTGCTATGGCGTACTGTAAGTATTTTAAAAAGCTGTTAAAGGTACTCATTTTTGCAGGACGAAGTACCGCTTATAACGGCGGTTTGTACAGGCCCTCCTATCGAGCGTTCTATCGGCGAACAAGCAGACCTAGTGGTGACAATAGAACGTAGCGCTGCGTAGTGCAAAGTCCAAAGTACACACACTCGCATTTTACGGATTTAAACCATATAAAAGATTTATCAAATCGTTAATTTTTTGAGTAACTAACAGTGCCTCTTCTCAGCTAAACTGTTGCAGATGGGATTGTTACGCAAGTTACTGGAAGAGGGAACACAGTCAAGGCAATGTACAGTGCCGGAAAAAAGAATTAGTTGAATTGCTACAATGACGTTGATTTTGACATGATGACGGCATATGCCACATGGATGGTAATACATTCACTGTTGTTGTTGTTGTTGTTGTTGTGGTCTTCAGTCCTGAGACTGGTTTGATGCAGCTCTCCATGTTACTCTATCCTGTGCAAGCTTCTTCATCTCCCAGTACCTACTGCAACCTACATCCTTCTGAATCTGCTTAGTGTATTCATCTCTTGGTCTCCCCCTACGATTTTTACCCTCCACGCTGCCCTCCAATACTAAATTGGTGATCCCTTGATGCCTCAGAACATGTCCTACCAACCGATCCCTTCTTCTGGTCAAGTTGTGCCACAAACTCCTCTTCTCCCCAATCCTATTCAGTACCTCCTCATTAGTTATGTGATCTACCCATCTTCAGCATTCTTCTGTAGCACCACATTTCGAAAGCTTCTATTCTCTTCTTGTCCAAACTATTTACCGTCCACGTTTCATTTCCATACATGGCTACACTCCAAACAAATACTTTCAGAAATGACTTCCTGACACTTAAATCTATACTCGATGTTAACAAATTTCTCTTCTTCAGAAACGCTTTCCTAGCCATTGCCAGTCTACATTTTATATCCTCTCTACTTCGACCATCATCAGTTATTTTGCTCCCCAAATAGCAAAACTCCTTTACTACTTTAAGTGTCTCATTTCCTAATCTAATACCCTCAACATCACCCGACTTAATTCGACTACATTCCATTAACCTCGTTTTGCTTTTGTTGATGTTCATCTTATATCCTCCTTTCAAGACGCTATCCATTCCGTTTAACTGCTCTTGCAAGTCCTTTGCTGTGTCTGACAGAATTACAATGTCATTGGCGAACCTCAAAGTTTTTATTTCTTCTCCATGGATTTTAATACCTACTCCGAATCTTTCTTTTGTTTCCTTTACTGCTTGCTCAATATACAGATTGAATAACATCGGGGAGGGGCTACAACCCTGTCTCACTCCCTTCCCAACCGTTGCTTCCCTTTCAACTCCCTCGACTCTTATAACTGCCATCTGGTTTCTGTACAAGTTGTAAATAGCCTTTCGCTCCCTGTATTTTACCCCTGCCACCTTTAGAATTTGAAAGAGAGTATTCCAGTCAACATTGTCAAAAGCTTTCTCTAAGTCAACAAATGCTAGAAACGTAGGTTTGCCTTTCCATAATCTTTCTTCTAAGATAAGTCGTAAGGTCAGTATTGCCTCACGTGTTCCAGTATTTCTACGGAATCCAAACTGGTCTTCCCCGAGGTCGGCTTCTACTAGTTTTTCCATTCGTCTGTAAAGAATTCGTGTTAGTATTTTGCAGCTGTGGCTTATTAAACTGATTGTTCGGTAATTCTCACATCTGTCAACACCTGCTTTCTTTGGGATTGAAATTATTATATTCTTCTTGAAGTCTGAGGGTATTTCGCCTGTTTCATACATCTTGCTCACCAGATGGTAGAGTTTTGTCAGGACTGGCTCTCCCAAGGCCGTCAGTAGTTCCAATGGAATGTTGTCTATTCCGGGAGCCTTGTTTCGACTCAGATCTTTCCGTGCTCTGCCAATCTCTTCACGCAGTATCGTATCTCCCATTTCATCTTCATCTACATCCTCTTCCATTTCCATAATATTGTCCTCAAGTACATCGCCATTGTATAGACCCTCTATATATTCCTTCCACCTTTCTGCTTTCCCTTCTTTGCTTAGAACTGGGTTTCCATCTGAGATCTTGATGTTCATACAAGTGGTTCTCTTATCTCCAAAGGTCTCTTTAATTTTCCTGTAGGCAGTATCTATCTTAACCCTAGTGAGATAAGCCTCTACATCCTTACATTTGTCCTCTAGCCATCCCTGCTTAGCCATTTTGCACTTCCTGTCGATCTCATTTTTGAGACGTTTGTATTCCTTTTTGCCTGCTTCATTTACTCCATTTTTATATTTTCTCCTTTCATCAATTAAATTCAATATTTCTTCTGTTACCCAAGGATTTCTACTAGCCCTCGTCTTTTTACCTACTTGATCCTGTGCTGCCTTCACTACTTCATCCCTCAAAGCCACCCATTCTTCTTCTACTGTATTTCTTTCCCCCATTCCTGTCAATTGTTCCCTTATGCTCTCCCTGAAACTCTGTACAACCTCTGGTTCTTTCAGTTTATCCAGGTCCCATCTCCTTAAATTCCCACCTTTTTGCGGTTTCTTCAGTTTTAATCTACAGGTCATAACCAATAGATTGTGGTCAGAGTCCACATCTGCCCCTGGAAATGTCTTACAATTTAAAACCTGGTTCCTAAATCTCTGTCTTACCATTATATAATCTATCTGATACCTTTTAGTATCTCCAGGGTTCTTCCATGTAAACAACCTTCTATCATGATTCTTAAACCAAGTGTTCACTGATAATGGTTTCAATGTCGTCAGCCAAGAGACAGCGTAACGGCATAGCTAACAGAATGCCATCTATATATCCTTTATTAGGGAATGCTCACAACCAGAAGACTCAGCGTGGTACAAACGAGTAAAGAAAGTAGGCAACCGCGCCACAGAGAAGCACTCGTGCTTTCTAAGGCCAACCGAGCAAGATTGAAAGGGGTCAAATTGTGGCCTTTCGAGTTACAGTATAGTTCAGTAGGAGAATTGCGACACAAGTTGGACGTGCTACGCCAGTTGTGCAATGATTCTAGTATCAGTGTTCACGTCAACATTCTCACACCCGTAGATGAGCTATTGGATGTCCACGCAGCACAGAGGTGCGCCAGGATCATCATATTGTAAGGGCAGCAGCGGTAAACCGTACAACTACCACAGCACAGATAAGAGAACTTGTGAGGGAAGACGAGTCGACAGGAATAGTTGTGAACCGGCAATTAGCAGTGGGAGTAGAGGCACGCACACAGCTCGACTGGTGCCTTCAGAGGATCACTTCCAAGATGGAATATCACGCCGTCATCTTCAGCTACGAAAGCAGATTCTGCCTGCACGCATGTGATGGTAGATTGCGTGTACGACTTAGGCCTGGTGAGCACTGTTTCATAAAGTGCATTCGTCCATGACACAATGGCCCAACCCCAGGCCTTATGATCTTGGACAGCTCTCGTTCACCTTTCGTGCTTTTTGGGAGGGTACGCTAATCAGCACTCGGTACTGGTGCCTCTTGTACTATTTATCTGCAAATGTCATCATTTCGTATTGTCTTTGCGGTACTGCTGACCCGTTTCTTATTCGATTTACTTGCATTACTAAGTTGCTGGCTTGCCTGCTCGTGAGTGGCAGCAGCATTGCTTATCAAAAATGGCTCTGAGCACTATGATATTTAACTTCTGAGGTCATCAGTCGCCTTGAACTTAGAACTAATTAAACGTAACTAACATAAGGACGTCACACACATCCATCCCCGAGGCAGGATTCGAACCTGCGACCGTAGCAGTCGCTCGGCTCCAGACTGTAGCGCCCAGAACCGCACTGCCACTCTGGCAGGCCGCATTGCTTATCGATAGGAGCACTGTCGTACTATCTTTGTAGCTACCACTAGTATTTCCAGGTCGTCATGTGTAGGGAGTTTAGTCGGGAAGGAGGAGCAGTGAAGTCCGGACAGCCATGACTTACCCGTCTATGGCCGACACACACGACTTGAGTGGGGATGACCTTGGTTGGTCGTTTTGTCGGTCGTCTCATCGGACGACGTGTATTTGGTCGCCGACCACTCCTGGATTCACCGTGTGTGTCGACTTCTGATTCGTCCTTGTTGTTCCAGTCACTGGTTTTGGTATTGTTCGAGTTGTTTGTGGAAATGTTTTCGTGGAACCGTGTGTAGCTTGTGTGATTTTGACTGAGCAGCTATTTTAATGCTGCCTGCGTGCTGCAGGCAGTCGGTCGATTGGGACACAGCAGCAAGGAAGTCTGCGCAATGCAAGGTCAGGCCGGGACCGCTGCCGGCGTGTACGCGCGGTCGGATTGTGAGGCGCTAGCTGCGAGAGGTACAAAGTTCGTTGCCCGCCGAACCTGGACACCGAAGTTGAGTGATCAGTTAACAGTTATGAAACTTAAATTGCTGTGACATCTCTTCGTTCATTGCCAGTTCTTGCTTCCTGGGCCATTCCGGCTAGCTGCAACGCATGATATGTTGGAGTCGGCGAAATTTTGCAGCCGTCTTCCTGTATGGTCCGTAACTATTAAATTGGTTGTTATTTATCAGTGAAGTATACCAGCAGTATTTTCTACCATGTGGCCTTTAACGCTCCTGTTACCTCCCCTGGTCGGTAGCGTAGTTTTCCGGCAGTGTGATTTTCCTTGCCGTGTTGATGCGGACCAGACTTTTAGTTGTTTGTTCAGATGTTTTTCTTAGGGTGGTTATTGTGCCTTGGCTGCTTTTAGGCGCCAATTTTGAAGATGTAGTGCTGCTAGTATCTTCGTCCTCGGCTGACACTTTCCGTTGTCGTACCGTTGGTCAGGCAGAAGGGAATTGATTAGGTCAGGGCTTCCCAATCTTTTCAGCTGGCGGACCCCTTCTTAGTCGAAAATCCATGGCGGACCCCTAGTCAGACAAGAACACAGTAACTTTAAATTTCAGAGCGAAACCCATGGGAACTGAAAGGTTCTTAATGCAAGTGCCATGTTACCAAGGACCCCCCCCCCTCCCCGGAAGTATCAATAGTCTTTGGTTTAGAGATGAATGAAACAACTTTAAATTAACAATCCAATTTGAAATTCCACGGTATCCAGACACTTATATCCAGACACTTACAAGTGGATTACCCCCTTTGTTCAACACACTAGAGCCGGCCGGTGTGGCCGTGCGGTTAAAGGCGCTTCAGTCTGGAACCGCGTGACCGCTACGGTCGCAGGTTCGAATCCTGCCTCGGGCATGGATGTGTGTGATGTCCTTAGGTTAGTTAGGTTTAAGTAGTTCTAAGTTCTAGGCGACTGATGACCTCAGAAGTTAAGTCGCATAGTGCTCAGAGCCATTTGAACCAACACACTATAGTCTGATTAAAATTACTTGGTAATTGACGTTTCACACGTTGGAGCTGCCTTCCTCCACGAACAATCAACGTCACGTCCAAACTGTTCGCTGTTGACAAGCTGCCGCTTGTGGTCTGTTCACTTCCACTGTTTGGCTACTGTTGTGTAAGGAGCATGCACATTTCGTAACAGTCGTGTGTGTGTGTGTGTGTGTGTGTGTGTGTGTGTGTGTGGTTTTTCGTGAAATCCCAAGAAAAATGGTCAAATGTATGTAAAGTCTACGGGACTTAACGGTTGAGGTCATCAGTCACTAGTCTTACACACTATGAACCTAAGTTTAACTTCCGCTAAGGACAACACACACACACACACACACACACACACACACACACACACACACACTCACACCCACACATGCCCGAGGGAGGACTCGAACCTCCGGCGGGAGCGGCCGCGCAATCCACGACGACATGGCGCCTAAGATTGCGTGGCCATTCCGCGCGGCTGTGAAGAGAAGAGGCAGACTCATGATTCGGGATACAAACACATCACTAAAGAAAAGAGGTCAAGGAATTGCCTTTAAAGGACTATTGTGACATCTGTTGTGCAATGTGTGGGAATACATTCACCCAGTTTACATGTGCTTCCAATACCGGATTTCGTAAGCTAATGTCCCAATTCCGAGATTATATTAGATTAGATTAGTTTTTCGTTCCATAGATCCGTGCTGAGGAGATCCTCGTGGATGTGGAACATGTCAATTCATTTATTATTTTTTTAAGCTGAAATAACAATACTAATAGTATGAATATATACAATACATCATTTGTTTCTATTAAAAAATTCGTCAATGGAGTAGAAGGAGTTGGCCACTAGTAAGTCTTTCAGGCTCCTTTTAAACTGATCTTTATTTGTAACTAAATTTTTTATGTTTACTGGCAAATTATTGAAGATGTGTGTTCCTGACTAGTGGACCCCTTTTTGAACTAAAGTAAGTGCTTTTAAGTCCTTGTGCAGATCATTTTTGTTCCTGGTATTGTATGTATGAACTGAGCTGTTTGTTGGAAAAAGAGAAATATTATCTAGGACGAATTTCATTAATGAGTAAATATACTGAGAGGCAGTAGTTAGTATACCCAGTTCTTTGAAGAGGTTTCTACAGAACGTCCGTGAATTTACTCCACAAATAATACGTATTACACGCTATCAGACTCTGAAAACTTTTGTTTGACTTGAAGAGTTACCCCAAAATATTATACCATATGACATTATGGAATGAAAGTAGGCAAAGTATGCAAGCTTTTTCATTTTTATGTCGCCTATGTCTGCTAACACTCGAATTGCAAATACAGATTTGTTAAGGCGTTTCTGCAGTTCTGTGGTGTGCTCTTCCCAACTGAATTTATTATCAAGTTGTAATCCGATTTTGGTTGGTCAGGTAAACACTTCAAAATCGATTCTGGAAATCTGCTTTTATAAAGCCGTTTTCCAGTTCCACAATCGATCTTCGTGCCCATGTAAAAAGCTCAGAAAGTCTAGTTATTTTTACGTCTTCGCGTATCTGATGAACGGCAGCTGTAAGTCCATAGCCGGCAGCTAGCAGGCGGCGTTGCAACAGTGTACTGTCATTTGGTAGCTGGCAACTGGCAGGTCGCGTGGCAACAGTTTAGCAACAGCTGACAACTACTACTTGGACACTATATCGCGACGGTCAGCCTCGACTGTAAACAAATTAGGAAAACAAACAAACAGACTCTCTTATTTCTGTATAAGAAGATAAAGCATTTCACAGAACGTAAGAACTTTTTCTCAAAGGAAACAACTCTGGTAGAGGAGGTTTACCTTTTACAAGGTGGCACTTGAAAAGTCCTCATTTGTTTACTCTCGCAACCAGTTACCACAATACAGTGTCAGAGTAATAGCAAGTAATTGTAATTGAAGTATAGGCAGGCCATATTTTTAAGTGAAAGGACGGAATATATTATAAAGAAAAGAAATTAGCTTTAGAGATCATTTTAATTTTCATAACAAAAGTATCAATGCCAACAGAATTCAATTAATAATTATTTTGTAAATGTTAGAAGACAGAAACAAAATACCTATAGAGTTATAGTTCAGGTACGTTCACTGAGCATCTACGAAGAAAAATGCTTTCTTCTTTACTATAGATGAGTCTGTAGGAATAATAATGGAACCCCAATGTGATGGTTGAGGGTGCTTCTGCTGACATAATTTTGAAAAGTTCGGTTCAATTCTTGGCAACTGGAGACGGGTGTCTGGTTCCACATCTAGACAGCTTAGGTACTTAGTTTTGTGGGCAGCATAGATCGAGAATCCAGATTCACACATGTATGTTGAAGCAAACGGAAGAAATACACGTTTTGCCTTTTCAACAAGGGGTTAGTATTTCCTGTTATCCATACGGATCCAAAAGTGTAAGTAACCGTCAATGTCAAAACTTGACTTCAAGGTACGGTCTGTGGCAATTTCTATCAACAACTCATATTCATTTGATGAGAGAATGTTCGGCTTTTCAGATACAGTGAATGGGTTGACCACCCATTTGTATTCCTGCAGCTTCTCATCTTCTGCTGTTGGGAAATAATGCTCCAACAATGACATCAAGCTTCGGAGATGTTCCAGAATTTGATGACACAAATTCTTCCTAAGCGCCAATGTTATGTTTTTCAAAAGCTCCTTGAGAAGAGGAAAACACTCGACCTCCCCCTCCCCGACACTCTCTGCCCAAAAATTGACTTTGCTCTTGAATGCTCGAACTTTGTCGATAGCACCTTTGTTTCACTTTGCCCTTGAGTGAAATATTCGTTTCGTTCATTTTGGAGACAATATCTGACAAATAGGCAAGTATACACTGCCAATTTTCGTTATTAATAGGATCAGCTAATTTGGTGTTATGCTCCAAAAGCAAAGCTAAGACTTCCAATTTTAATTCGTACAACCGAGAGAGTACATTCCCACATGAGAGCCACCTCACTTCTGTGTGAAGAAGCAGGGAACGATGAAGGCTTCCCATATCTTCACACAGTATTGTGAAAATTCTTGACTGCAACTGCCTTGATTTCATGTAGTTAATGATTTGAATGGATTCGTCTAAAGCTTTCTTGAACGAAACAGGCGTTTGTTTCGTAGCTAAAGCGTATCTGTGGAGAGGACAATGACTACTGATGCAATACTTGGCGTTTTCTTTTGTTTTCGTTATTGCTCCGACCGTAGTACCCGCCATAGCTTTTGCACCACCTGTGCTCACATCTATGTAATTAGACCATGAAACTTCGTTAGTCCTCAAAAAATCATCCAATAGACGGAATATTTCAGCACCTGTTGTGTTGGCAGGTAGTGGTCTACAAAATAAGAAAATGGCTCTGAGCACTATGGGACTTAACATCTGTCGTCATTACTCCCCTAGAACTTAGAACTACTTAAACCTAACTAACCTAAGGACATCACACACATCCATGTCCGAGGCAGGATTCGAACCTGCGACCGAAGCGGTCACGCGGTTCCAGACTGAAGCGCCTAGA
Organism: Schistocerca piceifrons; assembly: GCF_021461385.2. Classification (NCBI taxonomy): domain Eukaryota; kingdom Metazoa; phylum Arthropoda; class Insecta; order Orthoptera; family Acrididae; genus Schistocerca; species Schistocerca piceifrons. The sequence continues at coordinate 893,508,643 of NC_060138.1, read as the reverse complement.
CCGCACGGCCACACCGGCCGGCTACAAAATAAGAAGTCCTCCTCAAAAAATCCGGAATATAACGGACAAAAGCCAATAAAATCGCTAATCCTGCAACGTCAAAGGATTCATCTATCTGCAGAGAAACTGAATTATGTTGGATGCGAGAAACATGAGTGTCTTTCACATCATTTGACATGTCAACAATGCGTCTCTTGACAGTATTGTTTGATAATGGCATCCAAGATAAAAGCTTTACTGCATTTTCGTCCAGCATACAAGATACAATATCATTAACACACGGCCTTATGAGATTTTATGCAAAGGTATGAGCTTTGCCTGTTTTTGCCACTCGATAACTAACCAAGAAAGAAGCTTTTCATGAATTTTCATTAATAGTTTTTGCATGAGTTTTCATGCAATGCTGAGAAGCAGCTAGTTCAGTACTCTTCATTTTGAAAAAATCGATGTCTTTAGCCTGGAAAACCGGGTGAATACCTTCAAAATGACGGCGCAACTTAACTGGAACCATTGAACTGTTCGGAAGGACTCGCGCTCAAATTACACACTGAGCTTTACCCTCCTTTGTCTCCATAAAGCTCATTTCTAAATAGCTATCGCTGTATTTACGCTTCTTGGTTATTCCACTTCCACAGGATATTGCAACCAATGGAGTACTTGCAGCGTTTTCACATAATAAATCCGGCTGTGGAACTTCTTGTGATTGTTCTACCTTTGGTCGTCCTCCCTCCTCATTCATTTCAACTGGAAACTCCTCTTGTTGTGAAGGCGATGGAGAAAGTGCACCCTTCTTCAATGATCCTGACTTAAGCTACCGATCCATGTTAGAAGTAATAAACTGGTCAAAAATCGACTTACGAAATAGGTAGTGCACTGACTAAGCAAGTTTAACATTTAATGATGCCTGGGGCCACAGATGTGCCAGCGAGCGCTGTGATTGGTCAACAAAGCTCGCTCCGCGGATGCGTAAAAGGTTTCAGCGCAGCTAGCGCCGTGAGCTGGTGCACTAACGACCCCCGTATTGTTGCAAAACAGCCAACCAGAGAAGCCGCATTCTCCGGCACTAAACTGTGTATGCGTTCTCACTTAGGAATTGCAAAGGCTGCTTGGGAATACGACCTTAAGTAGAAGTACACATGTTTTTCACACGAAAAAGAATAGCGATGAATTTGATTTTCACATTTTTATTCAATAATTTTACTCATTATTTTACACGATTTGGTGAGAGGTGGCCGCGGACCACACGTTGGGAAGCCCTGGATTGGGTTATTGGTCAGTCCCTGGGTCGGGTTGCCATCTGATTATTTAACCTGTCTCACCTCACCTTATGTTAGAGCTACCTCCTCAGTCCGACCCTTGGAACACTTTGGAGCACCACTGTTCTGTTGCTTTTAGATTGTGATTTTTATTTTAGTCTGATGTACTGTGTGAGGCCTTCAGCCGTCTATTAATTTAATTTGTTTTAATTCTAAAATAAGGCCTACAGCTGACTTAAATTAAAATTTGAAGATTGAATTGCTTAAAAACTATATTTTGAAACTTTGTTCTATCTGAAATTCTTGTTATCCAGGCCCTAAGCCCTGAGTTGTTCAATTTATTGTGTGTGGCCGAGTATTTACGTGAAATAATTTTTTAAGTAAGGCCTGTAGCCACCTGTATTCCTTAAAGTAATTTTTATAACTTGTGTTCAGGCCTTCAGCCAGTCTTATTTTTGGTGTCATTTTGGGCCTTCAGCCCAGGAGGTATTGCAAGTTTTCTTAAGTAAGCCTTCAGCCATATTGTTTTAATTTGATCCTTTTCAGGCAATGTGTAATTAAGTAGTTCTTAGGAAAATAAAAGTTTGTTTGTTTTGTGCAACTAACAGCAACTAATTACGGCCCCTCCACAACCATAACCTGATCCGTTCTATCCTGCGAAATCAGGTTTCAGCCACAAAAAAGTGTGATTGACTTGGAAACTTATAAAAAGGTCTACTAATTTTTTTTCCTGGAATTTTGGAGCGTATTATGTTACATTGCAGATGACTTCCATCACTCGACACTTAAAGATGTTGACATGAAATATTTTGTAGCGCAGTTCTCATGATAATTTTGAATAATATACATTCTACTAACAATAAAATAGCTCCTTGTTTAATTCCTGTGGTCTTCACATATATGCAAAGTGTGTATTGGCTGACGAAAACAAAAGATATTCCTTACAACAGGCACACCTGACGAAAGAAAAAATAATGCCTTTACGCACTTGAGAGTAATTACTAGTTTCATTTAAACAGAATTGGGAAGGAGAAAGAAATGGTCGTGGCCGCTGTTCTGTAGATTATGTCGTAAAATGTGGTGATGTGGGGTACCAGTGACTGAAGCTTAACAACGCCGTGACACTGATCAGTCTGAAATGACAAAGGGCTATCGGAAACGATATTGTCCGACAGTTTTATGAAAATTAGTGCAACAACCAGTTTTATAACCACAATTAGCGGAATAGCTATCCTAATAAAAATGGTTCAAATGGCTCTGAGCACGATGGGACTTAACAGCTATGGTCATCAGTCCCCTACTACTTAGAACTACTTAAACCTAACTAACCTAAGGACATCACACAACACCCAGTCATCACGAGGCAGAGAAAATCCCTGACCCCACCGGGAATCGAACCCGGGAACCCGGGCGCGGGAAGCTATTCTAATACTCGTATTTTCACAATACTAACGAAACGTCAGCATCACTCAAATGTCCAAGAAATTAACTAATAAATAAAACATAAGCTGGTCTTGAGAAGAATTAGGTGATTTTACATGGTGACAGTTATTGAACTATATGAAACAAAATGGTCATAATTTCTGAACGGCTTACGTTAGGACTTTAAACTGAACGGTTGGCCGTGGGGCATGATGGGAATTAGTATGCGCGTGTATGGTTTGGATCAGCGACGAAGCCCACTTTCATTTGGATGGGTTAGTCAACAAGGAAAACTTGCGCATTTGGGGGACTGAGAATCCGCATTTCGCGATCGAGAAGTCTCTTCAAACTAAATGGGTGACTGTGGGGCGTACAATGTCCAATCACGGAATAATCGGTGCGACGTTCCTTGATGGTATGGTGACTACCGAACGGTACATGAAGGTTTTGGGAGATGATTTCATCCCCATTATCCATAAAGACCCTGATTTCGACAAGATGTGGTTCATGCAAGACGGAGCTCTACCCCATTTAAGCAGGAGAGTGTTTGATGTCCTGGAGGAGCATTTTGGGGACGGCGTTCTGGCTCTGGGGTACCCAGAGGTCACTGGCCTGTGCCTCGATTGTCTGCCATATTCTCCGGATCTGAACACATGCGCCTCCTTTTTGTGGGGCTGTATTAAATACAAGATGTACAGCAACAACCCAAAAACCATTGCTGTGTAGAAAACAGCCATTCAGGAAGTCATCGACAGTATTGATGTTCCGACACTTCAACTGGTCATGCAGATTCTCGCTTTTCGTCTGCGCCGCACCATCGCCAATGATGGCAGGCATAACCTAAATCCGAATATCTGTAGTGATGTTTACATGTTGGATAAGGCGCGTGCACGCCTAGTTTGTAGGTAATTTACGTTTTTTTTTGTTTGGTTCAATAATTGTCACCTGTAGAATGCGCATCACCTACTTCTTATTTCATCTACATAAAGTTGACAACATTAATTGGATTTCACACTACTGTAAAGCTCTGGAACCTGCAAAAAGTCAGATGCTACTAACAACCACTAATAATTATTGTGAATATTAAATGAGTTACAAATCGAGCGAATAGTGTCTGTGAACAATTGCGTCAGAAAAACTGTCAACGGAAATTGAAATTCGCCTTAAAATTTACGCTTGCGTTGTGCCGTGATATCGGGTTACCGATTTGCAGTCAACAAGTGATATGTGCCTGTCGTGTTGTGCATGAGCTGTCTGCGCTGACAATTTGATAATTTTCAACATTAAGGAAAAAAAACTTGCAGTGTAGTTTCGCAGTTAAAATTGTGACACTATACTTCTTTCAGTGTATTCTTAGCGTATAAAAAAATTTCAGTACACATTTCGACACGTCGGAGTGGACCGTTCCCTTGTGAAACGTTCTCCCATAGCCGGCCGGCGTGGCCGAGCGGTTCTAGGCGCTACAGTCTGGAACTGCGCGACCGCTACGGTCGCAGGTTCGAATCCTGCCTGGGGCATGGATGTGTGTGATTTCCTTAGGTTAGTTAGGTTTAAGTAGTTCTAAGTTCTAGGGGACTGATGACCTCAGCAGTTAAGTCCCATAGTGCTCAGAGCCATTTGAACCATTTTTGTTCTCCCATGGGTGAAAAAACTTGTGGTCATTCGTACTGCCTTTCTTATCATATATTCGATATCCTCTCTTAATCATACCTGATATATTACACCGTGGAGCAATATTCTAGAGTGTGTCATAAAATTGTAAGGCAGCTTGTTTGTAGGGTGACTGCATTCTATTAGCATTCTACCACTAAATATAAGCCTGCTTAATCTACGAATGAGCGTATGCGATCATTTCATTTCCGGTACTTAATAAACTTCAGTGGAAATAATTTTAAGGAACGCAACGCTGTGAAAAGATTTCCACGTGGACTTACGAGAATAAAGAATAGAGAGAAAAAATTATTACTAATTTCACAGATCACTGAGAAATACGAAAGAGAAATTTAAACGTTTACAGGTAACCTTCCTTCACTGTTTATTAGTGGAATTACAAGAGTGACCGACGATGGCTGTATGGTTACCATTCTTGCAAATTTTAATAATATTCAACGAAGCTGCTATAGGCGACAAAATTTAACGAGAAAGTTGTCATAATCGTTGGAAACAAAGCACCAAAATCGCCGATTCCCTAATCTGAGCCTCTGTCACAATACAGAAGAATATAAGATCGTTTTTTCCGGTACGGGAGGCTTCAACACGCGTGACAAGCTTATTTCGAATTTACGCTGCGTTTTTACTACAAAACGAATTCCAGCAACCGCCGTTCACTGCAAAGCCACGTCCATATCAATTAGAAAGTCCTGAATATTTCAGCGTAAATTTTAACGAGCCTTATAAGCTAAACTGGATATCTGTATTGTTTTACAGCGCATATCGCTAAAAAATGGAATTAACTCCCGCTGTAAATGCGCTCGTTGTTCATTGACAAAACAGGGAAACAAATACCGCCATTCGAACAACGCCGGCTCTCAATTGCAAGTGTACACTTAACGGCGCAACGAGTGCTAATTAGTGAATTGTTCCCCGCATCCAATTAAGAGCGATCGCGTTAGCAGCTTAGTATTGATTACAGTTTCGCTCGCGTTACGATTCGCTAATGACGAGAGCTGTGGCTGTCGCCGTCACCTCTGTCTGCGCAGGCGGTCGAGAGGCTGCGGGACAGACGGACAGACAGACAGACAGAAGCCGCGCTCCGTCCACTCCTCCCTCCTCCCACAATCTGCACAGCAGTCCCTAGTCAGCTCTGCGGCTACTGAAGCGGCCACGGCCGCGGCGAGGGTCGTTTGCACGGTTTCGTTCGCAAGAGGAATGGGCGATGGAAAGATACCGTTAGATGTATCCCTTACAAAAGAACACCGTCATCAGTAATGGTTTATGTCGTTTGGCTCAAGGGTGAGCATCCGAGTCTCCTGCCGTCACTTCGCAAGCAACACGGGCACTTTCGATGTGTGCTGTTTAAAGAGCAGAGCTTAGAAACTTTCAGGAAACAGTTATATATCACTAGCCGCTCCTGGTCATGCGTTCCTGTGGCTCAGAAAGAAAAGGCAAGACACACGTTTCTAATATCTATGGAAATTTGACGTACATCGTGATCTCCTTCTGCCCTCTGTTTATCTGCTCCTCCACTTTCTTGCACATTTCCCCCTTTCTCCATTTCCTCCTGCTTCTCTCCCGGTCCATCTCCTCCCATCAGCTTGTTATGTCCAATCCCTCACACACCTTTGTCCACGACCCATATATGTAAATATTTATTATACTAACACGTAAAAGTCTAAGTAAGTTGGTCGAGTACTTCTGGAGACCTCTGGTACAATGGTTCCCCTTTATATATTACACATATATATTTCTATATCACAGATATTAAAAATATGTAGACTACGTTCATTCGAATATTCATTAAAGTACTGAGTAAAAATTTGAAGTAAAGCAGTGTAGAACTCTTCGAAATTTTTGAAAATGACTTTTCTCCTTTGTGTGTTATATATATATATATATATTTATGTACCACATATATTAAAACAGGTACATACAACACGGTATATATATATATATATATATATATATATATATATATATATATATATATATATATATATATATATATATATATATATATATATATATATACCTGCCCTGTAACATCCCTACAAGCATTTCACACATTTTCTGACCACCCTATATATGGTCAGAAAATGTGTGAAATGCTTGTAGGGATGTTACAGGTTGTTATATTTCACACATTTTCTGACCACCCTATATATATATATATATATATATATATATATATATATATATATATATATATATATATATATATATATGGTGGTCAGAAAATGTGTGAAATGCTTGTAGGGATGTTACAGGGCGGGTTGTACTGAGACATAAATGTTAAGAAAGAAATTCGATACGTTGCTCCGTTTCCGAGTTATTTAGCATAGAATTTAGCCAATCGGGGCGTCGCGCGTTCGTATTCAAGCGGCCTGAAACTCGTCTAGCTTGAAGAGGGAAACCAGCTGGCGCTATAGTTGGCGTGCTAGATGGCTCTGCCGTAGGTCAAACGGATATCAACTGGGTTTTTTGAATTGGAACCCCCATTTTTTGTTACATATTCGTGTAGTAAGTAAAGACATATGAATGTTTTAGTTGGACCACTTTTTTCGCTTTGTGATAGATGGCGCTGTAATAGTCACAAACGTAAACGTACGTGGTGTCACGTAACATTCTGCCAGAGCGGACGGTATTTGCTTCGTGATACATTACCCGTGTTAAAATTAACCATTTACCCATTGCGGAAAAGGTCGATATCTTGTTGATGTATTGCTATTGTGATCAAAATGCCCAACGGGCGTGGGCTATGTATGCTGCTCGGTATCCTGGACGACATCATCCAGACTGTTCGCCGGATAGTTACGTTATTTAAGGAAACAGGAAGTGTTCAGCCACATGTGAAACGTCAACCACGATCTGCAACAAATGATGATAATCAAGTAGGTGTTTTAGCTGCTGACGCGGCTAATACGCACATCGGTAGCAGACAAATTGCGCGATAATCGCGAATCTCTAAAACGTCGGAGTTGAGAATGCATCGATTGCACCCGTACCATATTTCTATGCACCAGGAATTGCATGGCGACGACTTTGAACGTCATGTACAGTTCTCCCACTGGGCACAAGTGAAATTACGGGATGATGACAGATTTTTTGCACGCGTTCTATTCAGCGACGAAGCGTCATTCACCAACAGCGGTAACGTAAACCGGCATAATATGCACTATTGGGCAACGGAAAATCCACGATGGCTGCGACAAGTGGAACATCAGCGACTTTGTCGGGTTAATGTATGGTGCGGCATTATGGGAGGAAGGATAATTGGCCCTCATTTTATCGATGGCAATCTAAATGGTGCAATGTATGCTGATTTCCTATGTATTGTTCTACCAATGTTACTACAAGATGTTTTCTGCATGACAGAATGGCAATGTACTTCCAACATGATGGATGTCCGGCACATAACTTGCGTGCAGTTGAAGCAGTATTTAATAGCATATTTCATGACAGGTGGATTGGTCGTCGAAGCACCATACCATGGCCCGCACGTTCACCGGATCTGACGTCCCCGGATTTCTTTCTGTGGGGATAGTTGGAGGATATTTGCTATCGTGATCCACCGACAACGTCTGACAACATGCGTCAGCGCATTGTCAATGCATGTGCGAACATTAAGGAAGGCGAACTACTCGCTGTTGAGAAGAATGTCGTTACAAGTATTGCCAAATGCATTGAGGTTGACAGACATCATTCTGAGCATTTATTGCATTAATGTGGTACTCACAGGTAATTACGCTGTAACAGCATGCGTTCTCAGAAATGATAAGTCCACAGAGGTACATGTATCACATTGCAACAACCGAAATAAAATGTTCAAACGTATCTACCTCTTACCAACTGTTCGTCTAAAATTGTGAGCCGTATGTTTGTGACTATTACAGCGCCATCTATCACAAAGCGAAAAAAGTGGTCCAACTAAAACATTCATATTTCTTTACGTACTACACGAATATGTAATAAAAATGGGAGTTCCTATTTTAAAAAACGCATTTGATATCCGTTTGACCTGTGGCAGCGCCATCTAACGGGCCAACCATAGCGCCATCTGGTTTCCCCATTCAAGCTGGACAAGTTTCGTTCTTTGTAGTTTTTTTCGTTTGACGCTTATTTCGTGAGATATTTGGCCCGGTCACGATCAATGGACCAGCCTGTGTATTTATATATAGGGTGGAGAAAAATTGTGTGGTTAAATTTTAATCCTGGACGACTGATGCCAGTAGGAACCAAAATTAGTAATGTTGTGTAGGACGACAACGCACAATTTTTAAACTTCGAAAGCTTGGCCACAGGATTGCCCTGTTGCCGGATGCTCTGGGCAACACATGACCGCGAATGCTCTGACTGCCGAGATCGCGATGTATTCGAGGCGGTGAGTTACACTCGTTTCACATTTATACTGAAGTAGCCATTGATACACTGCGTTTCCACATTTACTAAACAGGTAATCACAGATCACAAAAACCTTAAAATTTTAAGTTCTACTATCAATATGTTCCTTCAGGAAACATAATGCTTCACAAAGACAATACTCTTTGAACGACAAATCTCAAAAGTAGTTCTGCACCTCTTTCCGCGAAGTAACTAAATTACTCAAACACTTTCTTCCTGCGAACCGACGTAACACATTCAACTCTCAATTATACTTTCTTCAGTTCCTTCGTACTATTTATCTGCGAAGCAGCTGCGCGCGACAGCTACGTGCTGAACCCCAAGAACAACTATCCGCTAGAGGTAACAAAAAATAACTTAACTGATAGAAATAACCGGTTATTGTGAAGTAACTGTTACACTAATAACAGCTCATCGTGTAGTATCAGTTATTCTAATAGCTACCAACAATGCGGTCATCATCTGTCTACAATAGTGCGTACTACGCTTTCGCGTCATCTAAGACCCGACCACGGATAAACGAACAGAGCTGAGGGACTGGATGTATGTAAGACCCGTGGTCTAGGGGGCCGGCACGGTAGCTCAGCGTGTTCGGTCAGAGGGCTACGTGCCATCTGTAATAAAAAAACTGAGTCAATCGATCAACAACGAACATAAACTGATGTCTTACGGCGTCCGCCCCGAGCAGACACAACGAACAAAACCGAACAAAATGAGATTTAAAAAAAAAAAAAAAAAAAAAAAAAAAAGGGGTAGCGTCTTTGATTCATGATCAAATCGATTTGGGTCCCCCGGGTTCGATCCCCGCCACTGCCTAAATTTTGATATATAATCAGCATTGGCGGGCGAAGACTTCCGGCATAAGAAGTCAGCCTCATTCTGCCAACGGCCATGTCAAAGATGGCGGAGGAGCGGATAGAGGTTCAGGGCACTCTCTTGTCCTAGGGGTGGGAAATTGCCACTAAAGACGGAAGAATCAGCAATGATCAGCGACATGAGGATGCAGAAGGCAATGGAAACCACTGCATTAAAAACACATAACGTGTATCCACAGGACATGTGGCCTGTAATTGAAGAAGTGTCATGATGATCTCTCCATTGGCAAAAGATTCCGGAATAATCCCCCATTCGGATCTCCTGGAGGGGACTGCCAAGGGGGAGGTTACCATGAGAAAAAGATTAAACAATCAACGAAACGGTAACGTTCTACGAGTCGGGGCGTGGAATGTCAGAAGCTTGAACGTGGTAGGGAAACTAGAAAATCTGAAAAGGGAAATGCAAAGGCTCAATCTAGATATAGTAGGGGTCAGTGAAGTGAAGTGGAAGGAAGACAAGGATTTGTGGTCAGATGAGTATCGGGTAATATCAACAGCAGCAGAAAATGGCATAACAGGTGTAGGATTCGTTATGAATGGGACGGTAGGGCAGAGGGTGTGTTACTGTGAACAGTTCAGTGACCGGGTTGTTCTAATCAGAATCGACAGCAGACCAACACCGACAACGATGGTTCAGGTATACATACCGACGTCGCAAGCTGAAGATGAACAGATAGAGAAAGTGTATGAGGATATTGAAAGGGTAATGCAGTATGTAAAGGGGGACGAAAATCTAATAGTCATGGGCGACTGGAATGCAGTTGTAGGGGAAGGAGTAGAAGGAAAGGTTACAAGAGATTATGGGCTTGGGACAAGGAATGAAAGAGGAGAAAGAGTAATTGAGTTCTGTAACAAGTTTCAGCTAGTAATAGCGAATACCTTGTTCAAGAATCACAAGCGGAGGAGGTATACTTGGAAAAGGCCGGGAGATACGGGAAGATTTCAATTAGATTACATCATGGTCAGACAGAGATTCCGAAATCAGATACTGGATTGTAAGGCGTACCCAGCAGCAGATATAGACTCAGATCACAACATAGTAGTGATGAAGAGTGGGATACGGAAGAACTAAGTAATGACGAGATACGTTTGAAGTTCTCTAACGCTATAGATACAGCAATAAGGAATAGCGCAGTAGGCAGTACAGTTGAATAGGAATGGACACCTCTAAAAAGGGCCATCACTGAAGTTGGGAAGGAAAACATAGGTACAAAGAAGGTAGCTGCGAAGAAACCATGGGTAACAGAAGAAATACTTAAGCTGATTGATGAAAGGAGAAAGTACAAATATGTTCCGGGAAAGTCAGGAATACAGAAATACAGGTCGCTGAGGAATGAAATAAATAGGAAGTGCAGGGAAGCTAAGACGAAATGGCTGCAGGAAAAATGTGAAGACATCGGAAAAGATTTGATTGTCGGAAGGACAGACTCAGCATACGGGAAAGTCAAAACAACCTTTGGTGACAATAAAAGCAACAGTGGTACCATTAAGAGTGCAACAGGAATTCCACTGTTAAATGCACAGGAGAGAGCAGATACTTGGAAAGAATACACTGAAAGCCTCTATGAGAGTGAAGATTTGTCGGATGTGATAGAAGAAGAAACATGAGTCGATTTAGAAGAGATAGGGGATCCAGTATTAGAATCGGAATTTAAAAGAGCTTTGGAGGACTTACGTTCAAATAAGGCAGAAGGGATAGATAACATCCCATCAGAATTTCGAAAATCTTTAGGGGAAGTGGCAACAAAACGACTATTCACGTTGGTGTGTAGAATATATGAGTCTGGCGATATACCATCTGACTTTTGGAAATGCATCATCCACACAATTCCGAAGACGGCATGAGCTGACAAGTGCGAGAATTATCGCACAATCAGCTTAACAGCTCATGCATCGAAGATGCTTACAATAATAATATACAGAAGAATGGAAAAGAAAATTGAGAATGCGCTAGGTGACGATCAGTTTGGCTTTAGGAAAAGTAAAGGGACGAGAGAGGCAATTCTGACGTTACGGCTAGTAGTGGAAGCAAGGGTAAAGAAAAATCAAGACACTTTCATAGGATTTGTCGACCTGGAAAAAGCGTTCGACAATGTAAAATAGTGCAAACTGTTCGAGATTCTGTAAAAAGTAGGGGTAAGCTATAGGGAGAGACGGGTCATATACAATATGTACAACAACCGAGAGGGAATAATAAGAGTGGACGATCAAGAACGAAGTGCTCGTATTAAAAAGGGTGTAAGACAAGGCTGTAGCCTTTCGCTCCTACTCTTCAATCTGTACCTCGAGGAAGCAATGATGGAAATAAAAGAAAGGTTCCAGAGTGGAATTAAAATACAAGGTGAAAGGATATCAATGATACGATTCGCTGACGACATTGCTATCCTGAGTGAAAGTGAAGAAGTATTAAATGATCTGCTGAACGGAATGAACAGTCTAATGAGTACACAGTATGGTTTGAGAGTAAATCGGAGAAAGATGAAGGTAATGAGAAGTACTAGAAATGAGAACAGCGAGAAACTTAACGTCAGGATTGATGGTCACGAAGTCAACGAAGTTAAGGACTTCTGTTACCTAGGCAGTAAAATAACCAATGACGGACGGAGCAAGGAGGACATCAAAAGCAGACTCGCTATGGCAAAAAAGGCATTTCTGACCAAAAGAAGTCTACTAATCTCAAATACCGGCCTTAATTTGAGGAAGAAAATTCTGGGGATGTACGTCTGGAGTACAGCATTGTATGGTAGTGAAACATGGACTGTGGGAAAACCGGAACAGAAGAGAATCGAAGCATTTGAGATGTGGTGCTATAGAAGAATGTTGAAAATTAGGTGGACTGATAAGGTAAGGAATGAGGAGGTTCTACGCAGAATCGGAGAGGAAATGAATATGTGGAAAACACTGATAAGGAGAAGGGACAGGATGATAGGACATCTGCTAAGACATGAGGGAATGACTTCCAAGCCGGCCGGTGTGGCCGAGCGATTCTAGGCGCTTCTGTTTGGAACCGCGCGACCGCTACGGTCGCAGGTTCGAATCCTGCCTCGGGCATGGATGTGTGTGATGTCCTTAGGTTAGTTAGGTTTAAGTAGTTTTACGTTCTAGGGGACTGATGACCTCAGATGTTAAGTCCCATAGTGCTCAGAGCGATTTCGAATGACTTCCATGGTACTATAGGGAGCTGTAGAGGGGAAAAACTGTAGAGGAAGACAGAGATTGGAATATGTCAAGTAAATAATTGAGGACGTAGGTTGCAAGTGCTACTCTGAGATGAAGAGGTTAGCACAGGAAAGGAATTCGTGGCGGGCCGCATCAAACCAGTCAGTAGACTAATGACCAAAAAGAAAAAAAATATCCTATACTCATGGAAACATCTGTCACACTGCGCGCCACTTGTTTATCGAAGTGTGTTCTTCCATTTCGTGCTACATAGCTACGTGGAGTGACCATGAGGAATTAGTGTGACAATGGCAATAACGGTCAGTCGAAGTCCGCCTCCGTAGCGTATTGGTAGCGCTACCGCTTACCACACAGAAAGCCCGGGTCCAATTCCCGGCAAGGGTCTAGGTGTTGTGCGTCTTTCATCATCATTTTCATATCATCGACTCGCTAGTCGCCGATGTGGCGCCCCCCAAAATGGACGTGCAGTAACGCGGCCGAAATCCCTCGAATGGGGCCTCCCGGCCAACAATGCCATACGATCATTTCCATTTTTTACCTTCAGTAGATGAGTATAGGTTATTTTTCGGTGGCAGTTGTCACTGTCAGACATAGTGCCATCTACGGAAATAACCATCAGTAGCGAACTTACCTTTATGTTACTTTTCTGTGCTAGTTACTTCTCCATCGAGTTTCAAATGGTTCTGAGCACTATGGGACTTAACTTCTCAGGTCATCAGTCCCCTAGAGCTTAGAACTACTTAAACCTAACTAACCTAAGGACATCACACACATCCATGCCCGAGGCAGGATTCGAACCTGCGACCGTAGAGGTCGCGCGGTTCCAGACTGTAGCACCTAGAACCGCTCGGCCACTCTGGCCGGCTCACTCGAGGTTCTGAAAATTGGTGACCGTGTCCCGGACTCCAGTCAGTCGTAACAGCCGATGATATTTCCAGAGAGGACAGACATTAAAACAAGTACCTTCCTATTTCTACGAAAATTACTGCCGGCCCTCAGGGGATTTTACAGAGTTAATTTCAGCTTTACTTTCCGATGAGCCAGAGATCTGGAACTTTCAGCATAACTCAGAAGCGGATGAGAATGCAATATTAATTCCCTTGCTTTCCTGGTGTGTCGTGGAGGGTATTTTGTTTTTCAGCCCGTCTGATGTTTGATGAAATAGATTTTGAACTAACTTTTCGATGAGCTAGAGACTTGAAACTTTCAAAATAGCTGAGAAGCAGATGGCAATGCAGTTTTAAATCGCTTTATTGTCTGGTGTGAGGTGGAGGGCGCTTTGTTTCTCAGTATTCATGATGTTTCTTACACACTGATTTTAAAGTAACTTCGTGGTGGGTTAGAAACTTGAAACTTTGAGCACAGATTAGGTGCGGGTGTCAATGTAATTTTAATTCGTTTTCTTCTAGGGGAGAGTAGTTTGTGTACCACTGCTGTTTCCACAGTTTACTGTTTCAGTAGTGAAAGTTTCGCAGTAATAATGATTGCTGGCAAGCCTCCAGGTGATCTCGAGTCTCTCTAATTACTATCTTCACAGTCTTTCTTCGATACTTCGCAAGCAATACATTGGTTGACTAAGATAAAGAGAAACTGAAATAAACCTGAAATTTACCAAATGTCTCTGCTGTAATGTCATCAAAATGTTTGAAATCGACTGAAAAATTTCAGACGCACAATACAAAAAACAGAGAGTAATTATTGAAATAAGAAACTTGTTAATATAATATGTTTTTGAAAAGGAATAAAAGCTAAGACATAATTTCTCCTAGCCCCACACGGAATACTAAACTCACACTAATAACCCTGAAAATCCATGATAGTGAATTTTTAATAGCTATGACTATACTTGAAGAATTTAAAACGAAAGATATGCGACACATGCAACTGATAATAGTAAGGATATCATTGTTGCTGTCATTGAGGAAAATCACACAGCAACCGGTATTATTTACAGTGCAGTAAAATGTCAGGTGAACTATTCATGTATTAGTTACCTATTACATGTGACCCACGTTTTCCTTTTTATTTTTACGAGTGGTGTCATACCTATAAAAAATGCACAAGAACAAATTTTCAAAATGTTCAAATGTGTGTGAACTCCTAAGGAACCAAACTGATGAGGTCATCGGTCCCTAAATTTACACACTACTTAAATAAACTTATGCTAAGAACAACACACACACCCATGCCCGAGGGAGGACTCGAGCCTCCGGCGGGACCAGCCGCACGATCAGTGAATGGCGCATGTAACCGCGCGGCCACTCTGCGCAGCAACATATTTTCAGGGCCATCTGAATGGGTTTAGGGATCTGTATGCGGCTAGGAGATTTTATTTTATACTTTTAGTCCATTTTAAAAAGGTGTTATAAAATAATACTGAATGTAAAAGATACTCTACACTGTGAAGGCTTGGAGAAATTTAACTAGCCATTCTCACCCTAAAAAATTAAGATCCTATCGGTAACTGAGGAAATTGAGCAGAAATAGAGTAGTTTTTCAAACCTCACATAAAACTTTATTACCATGTTCTCAAATGGCGTGTCTCGCACTAGAGTAAACGAAATATCATATTACGTTTGTTTTTGAGTTGTATTTCATGGCCCTACATTTATTGCACTCACTGAGCAACAGCAGAAATAAAGCATTCAATTTTACCTACAGTATCCAGATTAAATATTTGTTCAAATTTGCGAAAGCACGTCTTTAACATTTTAGGTTTAATAGTTCTGTGGCAATATTTCTTGTAATTTCCGAAGCAGCTTCCAGAATTAATTTCTAATAGCAACCAACAGCCTATATACATGTAACATGAAACACCGATAACCCGTCAAACGTCAATTGAAAAGTAATGGCCTGTTAATTAAAGTTATGGCGCGACTCAGCTGACATTCCTCTCATTCGCAATAAATTCGTTTTTAATTATACTGATAAACTAAAGTGATAGAGTCCACTGTCCACCTATTCAGTTATTTAACTGTACCCACATCTGGCGATAACGATAGTACAAATAACTAACAGTTATGAATAACTGTCAAAAGTAACTAGTGTAGAAGGAATCGTAGCCGCGGTAACTGATACTTCGAAATATCCGTTTGACCCATCTCTACGTATCAGCACATACGAAGACGGCAAGTGACCAGAAGCACTGAGGCATTATTGACGTTAAATGCAAACAAGGCTCCCTCCACAGATAAAGCGCGCCCAGCTGCAAAAATTTCAGAAGACAGTGATAAGAAGGAATACAATATTGCAACACGATAACATCAAACATAGGAATACTCATTACACAGTGACCGTAAAATAACACCCATATGGCTTAGCGCATCTGAATCATGTTGTGGCCATCGGATGTGACGTCGTGTTCCAGAGCGGTTATACATTTTCACGTCTTCAGTTAATGCTTTCCGCTATTTCCGTTACTTTTTTGAGTTGCTTTTATCATTTCTGCTAGGCTAGATAGAGCAGGTTTGCTTGGCTAGGAAGATTCTTCAGTGGAAAGCCACTGATGTTTTATTAAAAACAACTTTTCACTTTTATTAACACAAAAATTATTACAGTACAAGTTTTTTCATTCACTGGTACTTGAACAAACACATTGTTTACATTATCTTTATTCACCAAACATTCAAAACAAAAAACACTCTTCCGTATTTTTGGATTTAAATTTTGAAATATCAGTGGGCTCTGCCCCAATTATAAACAGGCCAAAGTGAAATTTCGTCATGTATTTCTTTACAAGTTACCTGTCCTCTGCCCTCAACAGTTTAAGTTATCAACTAGAAAACATTGATGGGGGCCTTGCCCTTACTTAACTTTATCCAATACCTGAATAACAGATTTTAGAAATAACAAAATTTCATCGTGGTCCTGCCCCAAAGAGTTGGACACACCAAATGCACTTCTTCCCACATGATAAATCAACACCAACACAGGTACAGCCCCGCAGTATCAGTCAATCAGTATTCTAAGGAAGTTCATAAAAAATTTGGGGGAAGCAGCGTCCTTTAAGTCAGAAGGCATTAACAAACGTTTAACAGGAACTGACCTTAAATCAACGAAAATTAAGCTTATCGCTGAATAAGAATATTTAAAATTTATCCGGCTGCCTGTCCAAACCGTTACGCACCTAACGGACTTCCGCCCACAAAAACAGTTAACGTGGACACGGTCTATAGCCCTTGCAGGGTTTAAGGAATTGAGCTACTAAATTTATTTATTTAAATTATAATAGTAGGAAGTGACTTTTACAAAGAGCTTGTCTATGAGAGCCAACGGAAAAAATTATAACTGTCCACTAACTGGGGTACAATGTGCAGTTCTTGCTCATGTGACAGTTGCTGGAAGTTCATACTTTGCTTGTCTGTATTAAGGTAAATGTATTATATATTGGACGCTCTAATTAAGGAAAATATTTATTATAATGTTGCCTGCACTATTTTATGTTCCGTGTCCCTCCAATTTCCCGTTGTTGGTGTCTGTGAATATTACAACATTGTTGATGCTTGTAGTTAGCAATTTCTAAAGGTTTTCTGAAGGATCGTCCTCCATGTAATCGGCTAAGTACTTAATGAAATTTAATAAAATTCATTTATTTAGCCTTTATTTAATAATAGAAGCTCTTCTAATTAATTCTGCATAACCCTTTCAAGTTTGCAACATCAAATAAATTTCGGACTGCTGGTTGCCAACTACTGAATCAAATTTTGCTTCTTTCTAGTTCTTGACCACCAGTGCCAACTACTGTGTGTCGTTGGTGTTAAGTTGCTTGTATATTCCTTCCCTCCCTCCCTTCAAGAAGCATTTTTAATATTTGATATTGAATTTCCTTTCACCATTGCAGTTGCTGAAATGGGTGTAAATGCACTGTGAAGTATCTGTGCCAGTTGTTGGCATGGGGGGGGGGGGGGGGAGGGGACAAGAACTGCATAGTTGATCTTATGTTTCTTGGCATTACTGAAATTTGTAATTTATTTGCTGCGGAATTAAATAAAATATTTCCGTTATGGGCATTCTCAACATCTAAGGTGTCATCTGAGAAGTAGAGACACCTGCCTGACGATCTAACTGCTTCAATTAAAGATTTAAGTGATGATCTTTCAAAATACGCTGCGGCCACAAAATATATCCCAAGAGCGACGATCCAGTTTCATATGGAAAAGAATGTTATAAAAACAAAGCGAGGACCATGGCCAATCCTTTCAGAAAAGAAAGAGGACTCTCAAGGGAAATGGTAAGCGACCACTGCAAAATGGATTTTCCCAGACTTGAGCACGGTGTTTCTAGAAACGAAGGAGAGGAAAAACCCTTTCAGAAATAATACACCTGGAGTTGGATGGTTTCGAGCGTTTCTTCGGAGACATCCCAGAAATCACATATGGAACTAGTGTAGCTTTGATGGCAGCTGCGATGATTGCCCAGAAAGTAATGCGCCACATTTTTTTTCTTCAACAATTCTTTATTGAGCATAATGAGAATTTCACACGAACGAATGGTATTTTACCTACACACCCTATTTCTCCATGTAATCTCCATCCTGTTCTATGGCCTTCATCCAGTGGGAAACAATGGCGTGTATGCCTTGTCGGTACCAAACCTTGACCTGGTTGCGGAGCCAGTGCTTCGTTGTCTGAATCACCTCCTCATAGTCCTCAAAATGTCTTCCACGAATGCAATCAAAATGGCTCTGAGCAATATGCGACTTAACTTCTGAGGTCATCAGTCGACTAGACCTTAGAACTAATTAAACCTAACCAACCTAAGGACATCACACACATTCATGCCCGAGGCAGGATTCGAACCTGCGACCGTGGCGGTCACTCGGCTCCAGACTGAAGCGGCTAGAACCGCACGGCCACTCCGGCCGGCACGATTGCAATCCTGTAATGTCCCAAACAAGTGGAAGCTCTCTGCAACATGTCAGGTGTGACAGCCGTGGATGGTCACCCCGACCGCTGCAAATCATGGAGCTACGCCGAACCGAATTCTGATGACCTCATCCGCCGTGCCCAGCGACTAACTGTACTTCTGTCGACAGCAGATAGTCGATAGACTTTGCACAGGAGTTCGGAATGTTCGCCTCAGCTTCTTTCTCTGCAGTGAGAAATTCAATGACGGCACGTTGCTTGTAATGTACAGTGCCTGGAGATGCTATTTTGAAACTGTCTTGCAGCTATGCTATCTGTCGGAAGTGACGGAAGCATGGCGCGCTCACTCAGGAGGCAAATAATACATACGCAACGTTTCGCATTCGTGACATTCGATTCAGCTAAAGAAAAAAAATATACGGTGCATTATTTTCTTGGCAACCCTCGTAGTAACGGTGTGAATGAGAAGGATACTCATCATTGGTTCACACATTCAGTGCTTTAAGGATGAATGTAATTTTGATATTACAGGATCCAACAAGAGTATTTAGAGGTGATGAACATCTTTTTTATTAAATCCAACAATCAGTAGAGTACCGGGACCAGAAAGGGCTAAAATGTATAAGAAATCGAAAGAGAAAGACTAAGACTTAAATTAAAGTTATGTTCTCCTTCTCTGCATCAAGATTGACAGTCCCATCAATGGCAGTTATTCCACATCAAAGTATTCCTGTGGATGTTCTGCTAACTGCTCCAGATTCCTGTGGTATTGGTAGTAGTGATAGTGGCTGAATGACAACCTAATTCCTCTGTGAGTGTATTGGCAATATATTTGCCCTATTTATCAAAAACAATAACATAAAAGCTCCAAAAATACCTTTTGTTGACGGCCATAAGTGTTATCTCACGTGTCAGATGAGTTATTTGTGCACCCAGATTGCTATTGTACTTGTCAGTTTTTGTCCTAATGTCCCCCGCATTCCAGACGTTGCAGCATTTACGCCAATTAAAGAAAGGTGGAAAATAGAAGTTGCTGAATGGTGGAATAATCGTCTTGAAAAAGACCTCTTGAAAGCTGTCTTATACAAACATGTAAACCAGAGACGCTAAAGAATGGATTCTCGGCCTGTGGTCTAGTCTCTTGGAATGCAGACGCAGTGGATTTTACAAAATGTCTTCGTAGTTCAAATGTTGGACGTGTGACAACAACAGCAAATTTAATGGGAGAATTATGCCAGTTAGATTTTGAAAATTTCAGCTACACAGTTGGTAACGAGGTATTACAAAAGTGTGCCAACATGGAGAATGAACGTACAGAGAAACACAGCAATGCCTTTTACAGTCTCTTTGGTATGTGGAATGAAATATTCAGTAAAAGCAGCCCACAAACTGTATCAGCTGCAATTCAAGAAGATGAATTAGCGTCTGAGTAGAAGAAACAGACACCTACCAGCAATGCTGATGAAACCACCGTCGTCCCCGGGACTACTGATACAGCTCCAAGTGTAAGTGAAGTAATCCATAATCCATGTGTGTCTTTTATAGCCAGAGAGAAACAGGATCATACGGTAATGCAAAACAATGCAGCTGAAAGAGAAGAGGTCACTTTGCTGGGTGGTGTAAGTTCTGGTGCAATAGGAGATGACACTACGCCAAATCAAAGCACTTTACCGCTGAAGCGCAAGTTGTCTGATACTCCTGAAAAGCATACATATTGTCCACAATTACATGAAATTTTGGCGTGGTATGAATCATATATGAGAAAATGAAAGCGGCAAATACAATAACTTCCTTGTGTTGTATCATGCGAAATCTGTAAAATTATTTAGCATAGAAAGGCAATAAAAAAGAAAGAAGAAGAGGAGAAGAAACTTCAGAGAAAAGGAAAAGAGATGAAAAGGACCAAAAGGAACACAATGCCATGAGAAAAAAGGGATCGATGTTCACAAGTAATTATGCCTTTACGAAAACTGACGCTGGAAGTATGAAATTCCTTAAGCATGGTTTTTGTTATATGTGTGCTAGAAATATCAGGGCACATAAAGAATACTCACCGAAGTGCTCCATGTGTATCGAACTTTTCCACGAAAAATGTGTCCCAAAAAGTCATCAGGTAGATATACCCGAAGTAGAAGAGGGTAAAGAGCACTTCATTTGTCGCCTGTGTTTCAAAGTGAGTGAGTCTCGGTTGATAGTAGAATATGTGACGATAGTGAATAAATAATCAAACTGCTTCTTTGGCCTCTACTATCTCCGTTTTATCCAACTTGCCAAGAACTGTACAATGTAGTGCCAATTACTTACTTATCTTCCAACAAATGTGTTTTTAGGATTGTTATTTCACGTAGTAAAACAAGTCTATGAATAGTTATGAAACTTAGGTTAAAATAACTCAGCATGTATAGTACACATCAAAGAAGTGTACAAATATTACAGATTTTCATTTGCAAAGTAAATGAGTTCACAATTAAATTTTTCTTGAGATAAGATCCTTAATCCTGGCAACAACTGTGCGTTTCCCACCCTCAAGGCAGAAAGTCTTACAGATTGATTATAATTCAAAGCTGCTTAGTGGAATCACATGTAATAGAACAGACCTTACGAAAAATCGCAGCACAAGTAAAACAACTTTATAAAATTACAATGCCTTTCCTATCAGAAATACAAATGGAGTGTGCACGACACCATTCCTTGTTCCGCCGCTGGGTCACCGGATTGGGTTAGTGCCGATATTTTATTTTTAGTTGCTTTTGGTGACACCTGCAGTAATAAACGGGCGTCTAAAAGAGGCAGAATCCCAGGACTGGTTTACACATAATGACAGGAACATCTGCCCTCCTACTTCAATTACCAAAATGTTCGTAGACTGAACTGGGCTATGAGAAAAACATCTGGCTCTATTTTATTACACTAGGAGCTGACTGCAGATCGGTATTAACAGGGACGCAAATGTGGGCGATACTTCTAACAGGCATTATTGTACCCACTATGAGTATCACATGGAGCATATAAGGTATCTGTCACTGACACCGTAGAAGACAATTCGTAGCTTTGCGGAAACAGTATTGCCAGACAGAGCGCAGATGATCTTCACCGTTCATTTCACTGCAGACAGACAAGGTCAGAGTAGTCTCGGTGTTAAATTTGAGAGCATACCTCGTACATCAAGTAATAGACCAAAACAATGAACGCTATCGCTCTCCTACTTTCCGGCAGACACTCCAGTCAGCCACGGCTCCACATCACAACTGACCAGTCCAACCGTAGGCCACTAACTTTGGCATCACAACGCCATTTCTCGGTCCTCACACCGAACACCAAAACCCATGTCGTTCCGTCTTCCCTGTGTGATTCTTAACAACCCTTTTGTCTCCAAACTGCACGCCTCCAAGGGCAAAGTCACAGACAATATCTCTGCACCAGGTGGCGATCGCGGAGAAAAATCGATACACTAGTATCATTTTTTATAAATTCGGCCAGAGTAATTATACAACATGTATCACAATTATACGGTCGATCAAAAAGTCTCCGTTTGAGGGCTTCGCTACAGCGTATATACAACGTACCGATAGTATATAAGCACCAAGAAGTAGGCAACGGAGTCCGACCTTACCCGGCGCATCCATCACAACCTCCACCGACACCACCTCTTCCCCAACACCCAATGTGGCTTTCGACCTTCCTTCTCTGCCCGATGACCAACTATTACGCCACACTCATCTCCTGTCCCTCTAGCATAACTCCCGTCGGTCCGCCATTTCTATCTCCTTAGTACTCGTAAACGCCTACGACCGTGTATGGCATCCCGGTCTCCTGTTTAACTCCAGACCTACACCCTTCCTATCAACTGAGTCCGTCTGATTGCCTCCGTCCTCTCCCGCCGCCCCTCCTACGTTACCATCCATAACGCCGATTCCTACCCCTCTGAAGGAGTGCCCCAGGGCTCTGTCCTCTCGCGCCTTCTCTACCTCCTGTACACGGCAGATATGCACCAACCCCCCCCTTTTCCCTCCAGTCTACCTCCTGCAGTATGCCGATGACACCGCCTTCCTTGCCCTTGCTCCTACCCTTCAACGGTCCCAATGCCTTCTCCAGAATCACCTTGAACTTTTTGCCACACGTTGTAACCAATGGCTCCTTAAAATCAATCCTTCCAAGACCCAGGCAATCACCATAGTTCCCCACCATAGTAGGTGGCAACTTCAACTTTCCCTCGATATGTTGGCAAAAATACTTGCTCAAAACCGGTGGTAAGCAGAAAACATCTTACAAGATTGTCTTAAATGCTTTCTCCGAAAATTATTTCGAGCAGTTAGTCCACGAACCCACGCGAATTGTAAATGGTAGCGAAAACACACTTGATCTCTTAGCCACAAACAATCCAGATCTGATAGAGAGCATCATGACTGATACAAGGATTAGTGATCACAAGGTAGTTGTAGCTAGGCTCAATACCGTTTCTTCCAAATCCAACAGGAAAAACGCAAAATAATTTTATTTAAAAAAGCGGATAAAGTGTCACTAGAAGCCTTCCTAATAGACAATATCCATTGCTTCCGAACTGACTATGCAAATGTAGACGAGATGTGGCTCAAATTAAAAGATATAGTATCAACAGCAATTGAGAGATTCATACCTCATAAATTGGTAAGAGATGGAACTGGTACCCCATGGTACACAAAACAGGTCCGAACGCTGTTGCAGAGGCAACGGGAAAAGCATGCGAAGTTCAGAAGAACGCGAAATCACGTAGATTGGCTAAAATTTACAGACGTGCGAAATTTGGCACGGACTTCAATGCGAGATGCCTTTAATAGGTTCCACAACGAAACATTGACTCGAAATTTGGTAGAAAATCCGAAGAAATTCTGGTCGTATGTAAAGTACACAAGCGCCAAGACGCAGTCAATACCTTCTCTGCGCAGTGCCGATGGTACTGTTACCGACGACTGTGCCGCTAAAGCGGAGTTATTGAACGCAGTTTTCCGAAATTCCTTCACCAGGGAAGACGAATGGATGTTCCAGAATTTGAAATACGAACAGCTGCTAGCATGAGTTTCTTAGAAGTAGATACCTTAGGGGTTGCGAAGAAACTCAAATCGCTTCATACGGACAAGTCTTCAGGTCCAGATTGTATACCGATTAGGTTCCTTTCAGATTACGCTGATACAATAGCTCCCTACTCAGCAATCATATACAACCGCTCGCCCACCGATAGATGTGTACCTACAGATTGGAAAATTGCGCAGGTCGCACCAGTGTTTAAGAAGGGTAATAGGAGTAATCCATCGAACTACAGACGTATATCATTGACGTGGGTTTGCAGTAGGGTTTTGGAGCATATACTGTATTCAAACATTATGAACCACCTCGAAGGGAACGATCTATTGATACGTAATCAGCATGGTTTAAGAAAACATCGTTCCTGTGCAACGCAGCTAGCTCTTTATTCGCACGAAGTAATGGCCGCTATCGACAGGGGATCTCAAGTTGATTCCGTATTTCTAGATTTCCGGAAAGCTTTTGACACCGTTCCTCACAAGCGACTTCTAATCAAGCTGCGGGCCTATGGGGTATCGTCTCAGTTGTGCTACTGGATTCGTGATTTCCTGTCAGGAAGGTCGCGGTTCGTAGTAATAGACGGCAAATCACCGAGTAAAACTGAAGTGATATCAGGTGTTTCCCAGGGAAGCGTCCTGAGACATCTGCTGTTCCTGATCTATATAAGTGACCTGGGTGACAATCTGAGCAGTTCTCTTGGGTTGTTTGCAGATGATGCTGTAATTTACCGTCTAGAAAGGTCATCCGAAGACCAGTATCAGTTGCAAAGCAATTTAGAAAAGATTGCTGTATGGTGTTGCAGGTGGCAGTTGACGCTAAATAACGAAAAGTGTGAGGTGATCCACATGAGTTCCAAAAGAAATCCGTTGGAATACGATTACTCGATAAATAGTACAATTCACAAGGCTATCAATTCAACTAAGTACCTGGGTGTAAAAATTACGAACAACTTCAGTTGGAAAGACCGCATAGATAATATTGTTGGGAAGGCGAGCCAAAGGTTGCGTTTCATTGGCAGAACACTTAGAAGATGCAACCAGTCCACTAAAGAGACAGCTTACACTACACTCGTTCGTCCTCTGTTAGAATATTTCCGCGCAGTGAGTGATCCTTACCAGGTGGGTTTGACGGAGGACATGGAAAGGGTGCAAAATAGGGGAGCTCATTTTGTTTTATCACGTAATGGGTCAGAGAGTGTGGCAGATATGATACGCGAGTTGGGATGGATGTCATTAACGTAAAGACTTTTTCGTCGCGGCGAGATCTATTTACGAAATTTCAGTCACCAACTTTCTCTTCCGAATGCGAAAATATTTTGTTGAGCCCAACCTACATAGGTAGGAATGATCATCAAAATAAAATAAGAGAAATCAGAGCTCGAACAGAAAGGTTTAAGTGTTCGTTTTTCCCGCGCGCTGTTCGGGAGTGGAATCGTAGGGGATAGTATGATTGTGGTTCGAAGAACCCTCTGCCAAGCACTTAAATGTGAATTGCAGAGTAATAATGTAGATGTAGATGTACCACTCGCTCCTTCCAGCTCCCTGATTTCTCCATCTTTGCTCGTCGTATCCGCCCCTCCCCCACCCTCACCTACCTTGGACTCAATATTGAACGTCACCTCACCTGGATCCCTCATCTCCACTCTGTTCAATCCAAAGCCTCCATCTCCTTAAACTCATCTCTGGCCAGATATGGGAGTTGAACCGCTCTACCATCCTCCACACCTACAAATCCTTAATCCGTCCCATCCTCTTTTATTCCAGTCCCACCTAGATATCTGCCCCCCCCCCTCCAAATTCTATAAGTGCCTCCAGATCCTTAAGCACATTGCACTCCACCTCGCCTTCTGTATACGCCTGCCGTCCGCCTAGCAGATCCTCTACAACCTGATCCATTTCCCCCATCTGCTACTTTTCCTCGAATATGTCCACGTCCTCTATACCTCCCGCCGACTTCATCTCCCTCATCCCCTGGTTGCTCCTCTCCTCTCCAACCCACACACATTGCCGCACCTTCACCGTCGTGTC
Organism: Schistocerca piceifrons; assembly: GCF_021461385.2. Lineage (NCBI taxonomy): Eukaryota > Metazoa > Arthropoda > Insecta > Orthoptera > Acrididae > Schistocerca > Schistocerca piceifrons. The sequence continues at coordinate 893,482,901 of NC_060138.1, read as the reverse complement.
CCTCCTACCCTCCACATCTACACCCTTCGGCTCCTTTCCTGAGGTGGCTTCCAACAACTTCCCCTCCAAGATGATGCCCTCTCTCCCGCCAATTATCCCTCCTACCAACTATGATCGGCACCTCTCCCTCCCTACCTCTGTCCTTTTCCCACGCTCCCTCTCCCCCTTCCTTCCAGTTTTTTTCCACCTATCCACTCCTTGATTCCATTCTCTTCCCCCGAGTCCATTTTCTTTCCCATCCACTGTCTTTCCCACTCCTTTCTTGCATCCGATCTGCTCCCTCCTTTTCCTGTGCCCTTTCCCTCCATCGGCTCCTCTCCTCCCCCCCCCCCATCTGTGCAGGTCCTCCCCCCATACCCATATGTCTTCGTACTCTATTGTGCAGTGTTTTCCATAAGTGTTCAGTGTTGTGCGTCCCCTTTTTACATTGCTGCGAACAGAAACAAGTTTCTTAATTGTGGCTGTCTATTTCGTAAGTATTTTTTAACTAGCTTCAATGACCTCTTTGCTTCTTATGTTTTCTGTACAACTTTTTCGCCACGTACCAGTTTTAAGCAGCCACTATTTTGTCACCTCTTTTTATTGTTATATCTCCTCTTTATGTTTTTTAACTTTATCTGTAGGCTGCAGAGCGGCGTATTACGCTGCTGCAAACCCGCCAGACAAGACTACCCAACCATGATATCTGTGATGATATGTACCTGTCTTAGCAGCTTCTGCTACCTACAAAGTAAAAAACCAATGACGGACAGAGCAAGGAGGACATCAATAGCAGATTAGTAATGCCAAACAGGACATTCCTGGCCAAGAGATGTCTACTAGTATCAAACATAGGTCTTAATGTGAGGAAGAAATTTCTGAGAATGTACATCTGGAGTGCAGTATTATATGGTACTGAAACATGGACTGTGGGAAAACCGGAACAGAAGAGAATCGAAGTATCTGAGATGTGGTGCTACGGGCTAATGTTGAAAATTAGGTGGACTGATAAGATAAGGAATGAGTAAGTTCTGCACAGAATCTGAGAGGAAAGGAATATGTGGAAAACACTGAGAAGGAGAAGCTACAGGATGACGGGATATCCGGTAATATATGAGTGAGGGACCTCCATGGTACTATAGGGAGCTGAAGAAGGCAAAAACTGTATACAAAGGCAGAGATTGGAACACATTCAGCAAATGACTGAGGACATAGGTTGCAAGTGCTACGCTGAGATGAAGACGTTGGCACAGGGGAGGAATTCGTGGCGGCCGCGTTAAGCCAGTCAGAACACTGATTACAGCCCCCCCCCCCAAAAAAAACAAGCAGATATAGAACTCTCAGACCACCTCCACAGTCAGGGCTCCCTTCCTCTGCATGCCTCTCAATACACTTCCTCAGCTTTAGTCCACAACGGCATCTCTGTTCACTCTCCCAGATTCCTCCTCCAAATATTCGCCCACACAAACACCCTCTTACGCAATACCCCATCTGCTACATTCCTATGATACCTCTCTTCCTGGCCATCTAGTCCCGCTCATCAGTTCACTCATCAGTCAACACACTGGCTTTTTACGCTTTTAACTTATGCAACTATCCCTGTGCTTTTTTCCTTTGACAAACACAGATTTCATATGCGACGAACTTTTAATGAATCAATAAATCCGCCTTTTATATTTTAAATTAAGCAGCTGAATCTATGTATTTTTATTACGTCAAACATTTATTTCGTCAACTGCCATGTCCAATTTTAAAATATGTTTTGAACTTTTTACTCACATATAGCTGAAGAACGGCCACTTGTATCCGGTGCACCCCATATGGGACGAGAGGAATGAAATGACAATAATGGAAAGAAAAGAAAACGGTAATGGAGTAGCGTAGCATTCGAGGATTGCCGACATTCGTGCGGTAAATGCGTACATCGTTATTACCAAATGCACTAAGAAAGAACCAACGTGCTGTTAATCTTTCCCTGCCTGCCCTAACACAAGCACCGATAGACATTCATCGAAGAATGAAGAACGTGTACGTCGGGAACCACCTCTGTGGAATATTGCGCCAAGGGGTGCTGCTGCTTCACGGCAACGCACGTCCCCATATCGCAAATGCCGTAACGCAGAAGTTACGCCAGCTCAAATGGGAGACACTCAAGCACCCACTGCATAGTCCTGATGTCTCCACATTAGATCATCAAGGGCGTTGAAGGTTCGACGATTGATGACAGATGAGGACTTGCAGCAGGCAGCTACCGACTTTTTCACCCAGCAGGACTCGGTATTTTTCCAAAATTGGTATCTTCAACCTGGTGTGTCGGTGTGATGATTGCCTCAATGGACACGGTGATTTTGCCTGATTGACATACCGAATCTGGACTGTACGGCCTTCGAACGGAAACTTTTTGATTGCCCTTTTTAGTAATAAAAACCAACACGGTTCATAGTACGCAATAACTGAGTCAAAGTATATCAGCAAACATTGGCGCTTAAATGAGCCATTTGCGTGATAGCTGTGTGTATGTGATTACGATTCACGATTGACTTCGATACGAAGTATTGTCCCAGTTAGCAGAAATACACAAAAGTGTTCACTGTGTCAACTTTCCTGTTTAGTCCTCACCTTATTCGGCGCAAATTTTACGAAAGTCTTATCTTAGGAAAGGAAACAATACCACTTTATTTTCATACTGGAGTCTGTAGCGGCTTGTGACAATCGCGGAAATGGCTCGTTTGCGAACCCAAGTTTATCAAAATCTTTTTCTTCACTTTCACTCGTCTCACTTTTCGCTATTAATTACCAAATGCTCAGCATCTTATATAAATATTACCACTGCTGTCCAGTATTTACATTGCATTTTTATCCCTGTTAAAAAGACTTCCTTTGAAGCAATATAGTGCGAGAAGGAGCGAGACGTATTTCTTTCCGCAGCGGCAGATATTTCTCCAAAATATTTTCCGCTGCGCGCACACTGCGACCGCCGTCGCTGCGGAAGCAATCTCCCGCTCCGTCTTTTTGCGGCGTGGACAAAACGCGCCGACGTCGGCATCTGTGTTAAGCGCGCGGGCCGCGTTTGCTTTGGCACTGTGCGCCGTGTTTGCTCGGGCTGCCTCTGCCCCCCACGCCGCCCCCGGCGCCGCCCCGGCTAGGGTCACAACAAATTCGGAGCCGTAATCCGCCGCGGCTCCAGGCTGCGTTTTAATTACAGGGCCGAAGGCGCTGCTTTACGCCCGGCCCCCGCCCGGCGAGGCCGTATTCTTTTATTGCAGCTATCTGCAGTGCGCCCTCGGCCGCTTCATTATTGTTCTCATTACGCCCAGTGTAATCCCATACTTCCGCTTCCCGCGAAACAGTAAGTGAATCTGGCAATTAGGAGCTGCGCACGGCGGAGGCGGCCTACTCTCATCCACTTTGCCCATACCGCTCTACCTGCGGATATCAGAATTTTCCTCCCAGGAGAAGGTGGTCTAAAGACAAATTTCTGAGAACGTGGAAGAGCTTCTGCAGCTCCGCCAAAAGTGCAGATAAAAAACTTCGAATCAGCCAACAACTAGGGTAATGTGGACGCGGGATCTATTTGGAAGCGTAAACTTGAAGCAGCACTGATAGAGTCGTTTGTGGTTGCCTACAACCAAGGAGGAATGTTCCCTAAATCGTACTGTATGAGACGCGCTTCCTCCTAGAACATAGGACAGACGATTTTCTAGTGTAGTAATTTTTTCCCTGACATTGAGGAAATTGGTTTGAGGATATTGACTATATACACGATGAATCAGAACTCCAAGGACAAAATTTGAGAGTTTGTTCCACGATACTCTTTGAGTAGTTTGGTATAAGGTACCCATAGTCTCCAGGGCTTGTCACATTGCACAATGTATGTATGGTTTATTAGGTTTCGAACCCAATGACCTTTTGTTGTCTTTGAAAATAGCTCTGCGTAATGAAAATCCCGTAGTATGCTGTCACCAAAACGTATTAAAGGGTGATTAAAAAGTATTTGTTTCAGGGCGTTGGTGAAGGGTATACGCAACGTAGCGCGAATCCAATGTGACTAGAAAAACTCCAACGTGCAGACAAAGGAATAGTATGGCTTTCGTGTCTTTGCAGCGAGCTTGTACTAAAAGTGGAAACGTAAATTGCGGCGACGTCATTGCCAAACGCATACACTGGCAGAAAACCGTTGAAGAATTAAGAATAACTATGGGGCAGCATGTCTGCCTGAAATCACCGTTGTGAAATGGTGCACCAACTCGCTTTCTGGTCACGATCCGACACGCACGTCCCCGTATCGCAAATGTAACGCAAAAGTTACCACAAATTAGTTGGGAGACACTCGAGCATCCATTCTACAGCCCCGACCTCTCTCCATGCGGCCTTTGATCCCTTAAAAAAGATCTTGAAGAGTCGACGATTCCTGTCGGACGAGGACGCCAACAGGCAGTTACGGAGTGCTTCAGGCAGCAGGACACGCAGTTATTACAAACGGATTTCTTCAATATGGAGCGTCGATGAGATCATTGGCTCTAAGCTCACGGTGACATTGATTGGTTGGCATATCAAAACTGGTCTATGCGGCCGTCTAACGGAAACTTTATAATCACTCTCGCAACACTTACGTTTTTATCAAAATGTATTCTACCAGTTTTTACAGCCTACAGGAAACATAGAACTGTTTCTTTACGTGTTCAAAATGTCTGCCACAATAATCACGTGCCGGCCGATATGGCCGAGCGGTTCTAGGCACCTCATTTCGGAACCGTGCTGATGCTACGGTCGCGGGTTCGAATCCTGCCTCCGGCACGGATGTGTGTGATGTCTTTGGGTTACTTAGGTTTAAGTAGTTCTAAGTCTAGGGGACTGATGACTTCGTATGTTAAGTCCGTTAGTGCTTGGAGCCATTTGAACTACTTGAATAACCGCGTCAGAACGTACAGCAATGCACCAATGACTCTCTTATTGCTAAAAATTCCCATGCGCTTGGCGTACTGCTTCTGCTGCTGCGACAGTCCTTGAAAAATTATGTGAGAACCAGCCATAGTAGTGTAAGCTAGGCTTTTCACATACCACCGGATGTACGTCGTGTCTAGTGATCCAGCTGGCCATGAAACAGGACCACCACTGCCAACATACTGTCCAAACGCAGTGCACTGTAACTACTCTGTAATGAGTCATCGGAGACCACAGATCCCTAACACCAAAATATTCGTAAATATCCTCCAACAAACTCCAAAATTTTGTCGATGGATTTTAAGTTCACCTGCATACCTCTACGGGAGCTTTTAACAGTTATGTTTTATCTTAACGTTTCCTACAGGACCTGTACTTCAAATAATAGCGAACGTTCCTCAAAAACACCTTTTATAAGAAGATATACACTACATGAAAAGTGATGTCCTTCGAGTGCAGAGAAGTTAAGATTTGTGTTACATTTTCTCAAGAAATCTTTGATTATTAGAACTACTGTTTTTGTTTGTTTGGTGTATATATCATGTTAGACCGCTCATATATCCCAGTGGTTTCAAAGTCAGTAAAGCAGATGTATTAGCAAACTGTTTCTTAGACGAGCCGTTTTCCAGCATCGTAGCAATAGGTCTCAGCGTAGAACTTGCTTCAGCAAAAGTTCAATCTCTGTAATCATTTCACACAATATGTTTCACCACACTAAATTTGCCAACGTTAATCGTTAATCTTAACCTTTTATATCAGCTTGATATTTTTTCTTAATTATTGTAACTCGAAAAGTGATGTATACTACTGGTCATTAAAATTGCTACACCACGAAGATGACGTGCTACAGACAAGAAATTTAACCGTCAGGAAAAAGATGCTGTGATATGCAAATGATTAGCTTTTCAGAACAGTCATACAAGATTGCGCCGGTGGCGACACCTACAACGTGCTGACATGAGGAAAGTTTCCAACCGATTTCTCATACACAAACAGCACTTGACCGGGGTTGCCTGGTGAAACATTGTTGTGATGCGTCGTGTATGGAGAAGAAATGCGTACCATCACGTTTCCGACTTTGATAAAGGTCGGATTGTAGCCTACCACGATTGCGGTTTATCGTATCGGGACATTGCTGCTCGCGTTGGTCGAGATCCAATGACTGTTAGCAGAATATGGAATCGGTGGTTTCAGGAGGGTAATACGGAACACCGTGCTGGATCCTAACGGCCGCGTGTCACTAGCAGTCGAGATGACAGGCATCTGATCCGCATGGCTGTAACGGATCGTGCAGCCACGTTTCGATCTCTGAGTCAACAGATGAGGACGTTTTCAAGATAACAACCATCTGCACGAACAGTTCAACGACGTTTGCAGCAGCGTGGACTACCATCTCGGAGACCATGGCTGAGGTTACCCTTGACACTGCATCACAGATAGGAGCGCCTGCGATGATGTACTCAACGACGAAGCTGGGTGCACGAATGGCAAAACGTCATTTTTCCGGATGAATCCAGGTTCTGTTTACAGCATCGTGATGGTCGCATCCGTGTTTGGCGACATCGCGGAGAACGCACATTGGAAGCGTGTATTCGTCGTCGCCATACTGGCGTATCACCCGGCGTGGTAGTATGGAGTGCCGTTGGTTACATGTCTCGGTCACCTCTTGTTCGCATTGACGGCACTTTGAACAGTGGACGTTACATTTCAGATGTGTTACGACCCGTGGCTCTACCCTTCATTCGATCCCTGCGAAACCCTACATTTCAGCAGGATAATGCACGACCACATGTTGCAGGTCCTGTAGGGGCGTTTCTGGATACAGACAATGTTCAACTGCTGCCCTGTCCAGGACATTCTCCAGATCTCTCACCAACTGAAAATGTCTGGTCAATGGTGACCGAGCAACTGGCTCGTCACAATACACCGGTCACTAGTCTTGGTGAACTGTGGTATCGTGTTGAAACTGCATGGGCAGCTGTACCTGTACAAGCCATCCAAGCTCTGTTCGACTCAATGCTCAGGCGTATCAAGGCCGTTATTACGGCCAGAGGTGGTTGTTCTAGGTACTGATTTCTCAGGATCTGTGCACCCAAAATGCGTGAAAATGTAATCTCATGTCAGTTCTAGTGTAATATATTTGTCCATTGAATACTCGTTTATCATCTGCATTTCTTCTTGGTGTAGCAATTTTAATGGCAAGTAGTGTATATGATACACGAATAGATGGTTCAAATGGCTCTGAGCACTATGGGACTTAACATCTGAGGTCATCAGTCGCCTAGAACTTAGAACTACTTAAACCTAACTAACCTAAGGACACCACAGACATCCAAGCCCGAGGCAGGATTCGAACCTGCGACCGTAGCGGTCACGCGGTTCCAGACTGAAGCGCCTAGAACCGCTCAGCCACAACGGCCGGCTGATACACGAATAGACTAGTATCATTGTGACTCATTGCAGAAATGAAAGGTAATAGAAAGGCTTGTTGAAAAGCTTATATAATAAAAATCCTCTTCAGTTGCCAGTTATTTTTTTTTTTTTTGGCAACTGAAGCGCATATTTATTTTACAAATATTTTTCTCTCTTGCGGACGTTCACCTGATCAAATATTTTACTGCAAAGTAATGCCTTCGATTTGTTTATGTGAAATTTCTTAAAGACTTTCAAATAAAACAAACGTCAGTAACATTCTACACCACTATTCTTCATATCTATTTACTTACAGCCTTTTCCCGCTATAGGGCTGGAATTCAGCTATGTAACATAGCGCTGTGTAACGTAACTAGGTTCATGCGAGAGAACCAGAGTGCTGTAATCGAGTTCCGAATTGGAAATGTTCGTTCACACACGGAGCACTCTCCCCTTCAGCATGGGAGTGCCAGACCACTCAAGAGCGGTCAGACATCTGCAACAGTCCTATGCCTTGGGCTCACTGTTTGCCGGCCGGAGTGGCCGAGCGGTTCTAGGAGCTTCAGTCTCGAGCCGCGCGATCGCTACGGTCGCAGGTTCGAATCCTGCCTCGGGCATGGATGTGTGTGCTGTCCGTAGGTTAGTTAGGTTTAAGTAGTTCTAAGCTCTAGGGGACTGATGACCTCAGAAGTTAAGTCCCATAGTGCTCAGAACCATTGGAACCATTGGCTCACTGTCGCCGGTCATCCGCCATCCACATCCGATCTTTATCTGTTTCCATAACTTGAAGGACATCTTCGAGGACTTCACTTTGATGGTGCTAAAGCGGTGCCAGAAGATGGGAGGTTGTGCAACCGTCGACAAAGTTAAACATTCTACAGAGACAATGTCAACAAGCTGGTATTTGTGCCAACGAGAGATCAGTTAGTTTGATCCTGTAAAATACTTTCGTATTATTTTACTGTTTCCGTATGTTCTGACATATTGCTTGAGCAAATCATCCGATGATGAGTTGTCAAGAAGTCGAAACTGGTTATGTTGACATTTTTTTGGCACGAGGTAATAAATGTTAGCCAAAAGAATTTACTTTGTCACACATTAGAAGTCATTCATGGGCAGTCTAAGTTCGCGAGTGTTCTGAAGAGAGTATCAGCAGTGTTTTTCTTACAGTAGTTGCCAACAGGATACCAATTATGTCTTATTGAGGCCTGTAAGATCAGTTTACTGTCTCTGTACCATATATCGCCTCGCACTTGTAATCGAAAATTTTTTAACACTACGCTGTTGATTTACTTCCGGAGGATGTTAATTGCTGAGCAGTCTTTCTCTTCTTCTTTACGTAGAATATAAAATTAAACACTGATAATCGACGGAAATCTGTTCGTTGAGCAACTGGTTCGCCATTCCGTTACCAGAATAACTGTATGCACCTTAAATCAAATCATGACGACTCTGTTCACCTTTTCTGTTATCCTTCTAGCTATTTGTAAAATATCCTGCATTTATGGATGAGTTTAGTGTTGTTTAGAGTGATGCTTTAGTAAAGAGAGGCAGAACTGGTTTCTGATAATAAAGAGAAATTTTTAAAAGCTTCCTGTATTGAATATAATTCCACAGCCATTATTAAAGTAGATTATTAAGCTTCTTAGGGTCTGTACAAAGGCAACCTTTTGCGTCTTAGTTAATGTCGGTTTATATAACATTTCTCCAACATAAAGTACGTACTGAATGTCAATGTAATCTGTAGAATTCGGGGCTATGTTTGGAACAATATGTTGCACCAATCTGAAAAGACCGCAAGGTTTCCACTGCACGTGGAACTGCTGTTTTCTTCCAAATTGTACATCTTAACATCGATCTATTTTAGTTACCTACTCTTCTACAATTTTTTCATAATTATCAATTCTCTTTGGCTGTCGAAAATCGACAGTTATTTTGCATTATATCTTTTGACTAGGTGATTTGTTGATAAAATTTCCTAGTTTAATATTGTAACATTCCGTTTCTCCATCGTTTCTGAAGGTTTGTTCTATAATACCAATTAGTATAAACATGCCCATAGAGAGAGAGAGAGAGAGAGGGGGGGGGGGGCAAGAGGCAGAGAGATAACATTATACTTCCAGTAAATAAGAACTTTACAAACTAATAATAAATACGATAATGTACGTAGAGATCACACACAACACGCTGACCAACTTCTTAAGATGCACAGCAAAGTTCCGCACCTAAGGCAGTGATTTTCCGTCTAAAGCATAGTGTGGTATAAGGAGCTTAGTAGTGTAAGGCTTCCTCGGCTTTCGGGAGAACGAGGCTTTCCTCTTAGCTTCCTGACGGGAACGTCTACATTGTGACAATATCCTTTAAGGTGCGGATCACAGTATGAGGGCATGCAGGTTTTCTGCACTTAACAGCCTGCTCATAAAGAAACTTTCTTAAATTTTGGTGTGGATCTAACATAAAAATCCTAGCAAATAGCGTTTCCTTATCTCTTTGTTGTCGCCTTCAATTTTAGAAGATGTATTTATCGCACGAGTGGTAACTGTTGATTACCGACGGGTTGTTTCAGGGCATTGTAAAAAGATCGAAATTCCCTTACAAGGCCCTGATTTCCGTGTGGTAATGGACAACCTTAGAATTCAATACTTTAGAACAGTGACCACACTACTTCTATAATTTTTAATATTTTTTTCAATAAGAGTGTCAAAACTGTTACCTTAAACACACAAGGTACCATACTGATTGTTTCTCATGACTTCCTTCATTTATAACTTCAGTTTTCTCTGATTTTATTATGGTTTTTGTAGGCACACGGTGACCTCATCACTTTTCTTACCCTACAGTATCTTCATCCTTCTATTCTTCTCTTCAGCTCTCCTTCAGATACCTTGTGCTCTTCTCTTGTCTGCTCCATTTGTAATTTTCTACACTTTACCTACATCACTTTCTCCTGGGTGGCCCCCACAGTCACAATCAATTTGAAAATTGACGTGCTTCCACCAGGACACCGCCCTGTCACATTAATGTGGCCACCTATCAAAAGCCTAAGTAATCACCCTTTCTAGTACGGACGTGCAGAAAGAGAGTCAGTGAGGTTGTAGAAGGTACCGACAAAGATGTGGAACCATGATGTCTCCAGTGCGATGGCCACTTGAGCTAGATTTATCGGTTTTGAGTATCCTTGGCGCGAACAGCCCGATCGACGTGGTATCACAGATCCTCGAATGAGTGTAAATCGGTGGTGTTTGGTGGCTAGGAGAGTACGATACACTCATCCTGGTGCTCTTCGAGCCACGCACGTGCACTACGGGCTGCTGGTGGATGCCATCGTGCCGAGAAAAGGAAACCGCATGTAGGTGTGGACATCGTCCCCATGAATAGATGCATACTTGTGTTGATTCATTCTGCCTTCCGGAATGATGAGATCACCGACGGAATGCCTGAAAACATTCCCCAGACCATAACGCTCCCTCCTCCGACCTGTAACCTTCCTACTATCCTTACAAGTAATGTTCAAGCTCTCATTTTTTTTTTTTTTTTTTTTTTTGTCGTCAGTCTACTGACTGGTTTGATGCGGCCCGCCACGAATTCCTTTCCTGTGCTAACCTCTTCATCTCAGAGTAGCACTTGCAACCTACGTCTTCAATTAAATGCTTGACGTATTCCAATCTCTGTCTTCCTCTACAGTTTTTGGCCTCTACAGCTCCCTCTAGTACCATGGAAGTCATTCCCTCATGTCTTAGAAGATGTCCTATCATCCTGCCCCTTCTCCTTATCAGTGTTTTCCACATATTCCATTCCTCTCCGATTCTGCGTAGAACCTCCTCATTCGTTACCTTATCAGTCCACCTAATTTCCAATATTCGTCTGTAGCACCATATCTCAAATGCTTCGATTCTCTTCTGTTCCGGTTTTCCCACAGTCCATGCTGTACTCCAGACGTATATCCTCAGAAATTTCTTCCTCAAATTAAGGCCGGTATTTGATATTAGTAGACTTCTCTTGGCCAGAAATGCCTTTTTTGCCATAGCGAGTCTGCTTTTGATGTCCTCCTTGCTCCGTCCGTCATTTGTTATTTTACTGCCTAGGTAGCAGAATTCCTTAACTTCATTGACTTCGTGACCATCAAAATTGGTTCAAATGGCTCTGAGCACTATGGGACTCAACTGCGGTCGTCATCAGTCCCCTAAAACTTAGAACTACTTAAAAGTAACTAACCTAAGGACATCACACACATCCATGCCCGAGACAGGATTCGAACCTGCGACCGTAGCAGTCGCACGGTTCCGGACTGCGCGCCTAGAACCGCGAGACCACCGCCGCCGGCTCGTGACCATCAACCCTGATGTTAAGTTTCTCGGTGTTCTCATTTCTACTACTTCTCATTACCTTCGTCTTTCTCCGATTTACTCTCAAACGATACTGTGTACTCATTAGACTGTTCATTCCGTTCAGCATATCATTTAATTCTTCTTCACTTTCAGTCAGGATAGCAATGTCATCAGCGAATCGTATCATTGATATCCTCTCACCTTGTATTTTAATTCTACTCCTGAACCTTTCTTTTATTTCCATCATTGCTTCCTCGCTGTACAGATTGAAGAGTAGTGGCGAAAGGCTACAGCCTTGTTTTACACCCTTCTTAATGCGAGCACTTCGTTCTTGATCGTCCACTCTTATTATTCCCTCTTGGTTGTTGTACATATTGTAAATGACCCGTCTCTCCCTATAGCTTACCCCTACTTTTTTCAGTCTCGAACAGCTTGCACCATTTTATATTGTCGAACGCTTTTTCCAGGTCGACAAATCCTATGAAAGTGTCTTGATTTTTCTTTAGCCTTGCTTCCATTATTAGCCGTAACGTCAGAATTGCCTCTCTCGTCCCTTTACTTTTCCTAAAGCCAAACTGATCGTCACCTAGCGCATTCTCAATTTTCTTTTCCATTCTTCTGTATATTATTCTTGTAAGCAGCTTCGATGCATGAGCTGTTAAGCTGATTGTGCGATCATTCTCGCACTTGTCAGCTCTTACCGTCTTCGGAATTGTGTGGATGATGCTTTTCCGAAAGTCAGATGGTATATCGCCATATATTCTACACACCAACGTGAATAGTCGTTTTGTTGCTACTTCCCCCAATGATTTTAGAAATTCTGATGGAATGTTATCTATCTCTTCTGCCTTATTTGTCCGTAAGTCCTCCAAAGCTCTTTTAAATTCCGATTCTAATACTGGATCCCCTATCTCTTCTAAATCGACTCCTGTTTCTTCTTCTATCACATCCGACAAATATTCACCCTCATAGAGGCTTTCAATGTATTCTTTCCACCTATCTGCTCTCTCCTCTGCATTTAACCGTGGATTTCCCGTTGCATTCTTAATGTTACCATCGTTGCTTTCAATGTCACAAAAGGTTGTTTTGACTTTCCTGTATGCTGAGTCTGTCTTTCCGACAATCATATCTTTTTCGATGTCTTCACATTTTTCCTGCAGCCATTTCGTCTTAGCTTCCCTGCACTTCCTATTTATTTCATTCCTCAGCGACTTGTATATCTGTATTCCTGATTTTCCCGGAACATGTTTGTACTTCCTCCTTTCATCAACCAACTGAAGTATTTCTTCTGTTACCCATGGTTTCTTCGCAGCTACCTTATTTGTACCTATGTTTTACTTCCCAACTTCTGTAATGGCCCTTTTTAGAGATGTCCATTCCTATTCAACTGTACTGCCTACTGCGCTATTCCTTATTGCTGTATCTATAGCGTTAGAGAACTTCAAACGTATCTCGTCATTACTTAGTTCTTCCGTATCCCACTCTTCATCACTACTATGTTGTGATCTGAGTCTATATCTGCTGCTGGGTACGCCTTACAATCCAGTATCTGATTTCGGAATCTCTGTCTGACCATGATGTAATCTAATTGAAATCTTCCCGTATCTCCCGGCCTTTTCCAAGTATACCTCCTCCGCTTGTGATTCTTGAACAAGGTATTCGCTATTACTAGCTGAAACTTGTTACAGAGCTCAATTAGTCTTTCTCCTCTTTCATTCCTTGTCCCAAGCCCAGTTTCTCCTGTAACCTTTTCTTCTACTCCTTCCCCTACAACTGCATTCCAGTCGCCCATGACTATTAGATTTTCGTCCCCCTTTACATACTGCATTACCCTTTCAATATCCTCATACACTTTCTGGTAGTGGGATGCAAATTCCAGCCTTCGTCGCTGATGAGCAGCAGTCAGTATGAATGCACGAATCAGGCTCCTGCTACCGAGAGCCGTACGCAGCATTCAATGAATGGTCATTGAGGAGACACTGTTGGTAACCCGTTGATTCATCTGGGAGGGTAGGTCCTCAACCGTTTCACGTCTATTCGCCCGTACATATCTCCCCAGTCATCGTTCACCACAGCCGTCTATGGCCCGTTGTGCATAATAGTCGTCACGATATCGGTTTTGTATAGCGCCGTTTTATCACACACTGTATACTTTAACCATGGTGGAGCGCAAATAGTTTCAAATCTAGCCGTTTCGGAAATGCTTCCACCCTTGGCCCGAAACCAATGATCACGCTCCTTTGAACGACAGATAAATCACTCCGTTTCCGCATTACGGCAACCACTGTATTGTTTACCGCGGTGCTGCCATCTTCCGTCTGTTGTACGTTGACGTTGAACATAGGTAGTAAGCAAATTAATAAGACTGGACTGTGTAGTTTCAGACACTGTCCATTTTCAAGTGCATTTTCTAATGTTATGCTTTTTTCCATATATGAACAATTGCATATAGTGCTCACCACAGATCACACTATTATGTATTTTCCCCTATTTGATCAAGTGCATATAGTGTGATTTGTAGTAAACATCACAGGCTGCACTTGAAAATGGGCAGCATGTGACACTAGTAGTGCAAGTAAGGTAATTTAAAACACCACCTAGTGGAATAATGTTATTTTTCAACGTTTTCCTGCGTGAACGAACCACTTAGTTCTTTCGTTTCTATTTCTCTGCCGTTACCCACTTGAATAATTCGCATAATGAGTGCAGCTATTCGCATACTGAAACATAGTAAATATACATCATCCCAGTACTCCGATAATCTCCTTAGACATTACATAATACACATAGAAACTACACTACTGGCCATTAAAATTGCTACACCTAGAACAAATGCAGATGATAAACGAGTATTCATTGGACAAATATATTATACTATAACTGACATGTCATTTCATTTTCACGCAGTTTGGGTGCATAGACCCTGAGAAATCAGTTCCCAGAACAACCATCTCTGGCCGTAATAACGGTCTTAATACGCATGGGCATTGAGTCAAACAGAGCTTAGATGGCGTGTTCAGGTACAGCTGCCCATGGAGCTTCAACACGATACCACGGTTCATCAAGAGTAGTGATTGGCGTATTGTGACGAGCCAGTTGCTCGGCCACCATTGACCAGACGTTTTTAATTGTTGAGAGATCTGGAGAACGTGCTGGCCAGGGCAGCAGTCCAACATTTTCTTTATCCAGAAAGGCCCGTGTAGCACCTGCAACATGTGGTCGTGCATTATCCTGCTGAAATTTAGGGGTTCGCAGGGATCAAATGAAGGGTAGAGCCACGGGTCGTAACACATTTGAAATGTAACGTCCACTGTTCAAAGTGTCGTCAATGCGAACAAGAGGTGACCAAGACATGTAAACAATGGCACCCCATACCACCACGCCGGGTGATACGCCAGTATAGCGATGACGAATACACGCTTCCAATGTGCGTTCGCCGCGATGCCGCCAAACCCAGATGCAACCATTATGATGCTGTAAACAGAACCCGGATTCATAAAAAAAAATGACGTTTTGCCATTCGTGCACCCAGGTTCGTCGTTGAGTACACCATCGCTGGAGCTCCTGTCTGTGATGCAGCGTCAAGGGTAACCGCAGCCATGGTCTCCGAGCTGATAGCCCATGTTGCTGCCAACGTCGTCGAGCTGTTCGTGCAGATGGTTGTTGTCTTGCAAACTTTCCCATCTGTTGACTCAGGGATCGAGACGTGGCTGCACGATCCGTTACAGCCATGCGGATAAGATGCCTGTCGTCTCGACTGCTAGTGATACGAGGCCGTTGGGATCCAGCACGGCGTTCCGTATTACCCTCCTGAACCCACCGATTTCATTTTCTGCTAACAGCCATTGGATCTCGACCAACGCGAGCAGCAATGTCGCGATACGATAAACCGCAATCGCGATAGGCTACAATCCGACCTTTATCAAAGTCGGAAACGTCATGGTACGCATTTGTCCTACTTACCCGAGGCATCACAACAACGTTTCACAATGCAACGCCGGTCAACTGCTGTTTGTGTATGAGAAATCGGTTGGAAACTTCCCTCATGTCAGCACGTTGTGGGTGGCGCCACCGGCGCCAACCTAGTGTGAATGCTCTTAAAAGCTAATCATTTGCATATCACAACATCTTCTTCCTGTCGGTTAAATTTCGCGTCTGTAGCATGTCATCCTCGTGGTGTAGCAATTTTAATGGCCTGTACTGTATGTAGATATCGTGTTTATTGATATAAGTTGCTGTCCAATGAAAACTAACCACATGGGAAAAAGTAAGTAAACTTTATTTCGAAAGTATTCGCCATAACTCTTAATACAACTAACCCACTGTGAGACAAGATGGTCAGAGCCTTCATAGAAAAGTTACCTAAGGAAACATGATTCTACCCAGGCATGCACTTCTTCATCCAAAGCGAATCGACAGCCACGAATGTCATTCTGCAGAACTCCCAAAATATGGAGATCGCATGGGGAGACATCTGTATCATATGGAGGCAAGGTGACGAAAGTTGTTTCGACTGCGCTGCAGACGTTTCGCTGTGTAGAGCATACACAACCGCCATACAGTCCCCATTTCTCGCCAGGCACTTTCCATATTTTTAGAGCCCTGTAGAAAGATATTCATGGCCGTCGGTTTGCGTCGGACGAAGAGGTGCACTCCTGGGTACAATCATAGTTCCGTATGGAACCGCAATAATTTTTCCATGGGAGCGTTTACCATCTTGTCTCACAGTGGGATAAATTTATTGGTAGTTATGGTGATCACTTCCGAAATTATAAACAGTTTGATTTCATTTATTCCGTATGTCCTATTTTCATTTGGCTGTCCTTATATTAACAACTGGTGATAATCGTTACAAACTGTGGTTTTATAACCTTCAGATGGAATTAATAACTCCAGAAATTCACTTTCCTTATCTATTTTGCTGGTCAACTGATTGCTTTTTTCCAAAATTGTATTTATTTATTTTGAGGCCGACTTGTATCCCTTAGAAACTTTAAGCAATAAGATACACTTATTAATACGCAGGTAGAATTCAAATGGGTTCTATGATCCCAATAAGTGAGGTACTCGTTAAAGTTACCCTTTGTTGGATCCATTTGTATTTCTGTTAGAAGTATTGGTAATACCATTCATTCTCTTGCAAGTTCAGCCAATCTCTGACTCTTCTGTGGCACAAAATCCAGATACAATGCGGGCCAACGCGTTAACATTTGAAGAGTGCTACAATTTGGCAGTTATTCCAGAGTGATTTTCGATTTTATTAAGGTTTCAGTTCGCCATGTACAAATCAGACTATCTGCTTCTCACCATAACATTTCGCCCGGTTCCCGTAGTGAATATATCAGCCTTCCACTGCTGAAAGAAGCTTACCGTCAGTGATTCGCCTTCCCGTAATTGCAATGCTTGTCGTTTCTCTGCAGTTATCGTTTCGCGGCAAAAGCCTTTCTGCAGCCGTAACGGCCTCTCCCAGTTCAGTCTGCGGTCCCTTTTGTTACAAATATTTCTCGAAGAGAGGGGAGCGTTATGGATAACATTTTTCTTCTCCAACGTTGTAATCCGGCTTAACAGTTCGACTGCGAAAGTTAGATACAGAAAAGCTGCATTCGTGAGATAAACGAGGCCAATAAAACACGCCCTGGAGGGGGACTCGGATCGGAACGTTTCCGGCCTTTTGCACATAACACGCCACTTCCAACTCTTGGCACGCCGCGCCGAACGCACTTTATCAGCTGAAAACTACAAATCGGTGGGATTCCAGTACTGCCCTTTACTGTGGTTTTCTGTTAAGTCCAACCATCAAACAGATTTACTGTCTTTTTTCTGCTGTTTTACTACTGCGAGATTTGCGAGTTTCAGTCAAGCGACGATCCACGAGGCTCTTCAGAAACAACGGGCAGTGCTGTTGCTCACTGCAGCGCGTATATGTGTAGCTTAAGGGAAATCACACTGTAAATCAGTCGAAACATTTTCTTGGAATGCTTTCCCGAAAAAGAACGAAAGGAAAGAATTTTCGATAAGAACTTTGATTCGTCAGTAAACATCTCATAAGAAGTGCGGTGTCTTCCAATTTGTAGATGTATGTTGTAGTGAGATGCATGGGAACATCAAGGTGTGCTTGAATGCCAAAATGATTTACGTGAACGTTGGCTTTGGTGACCGATGCCACGTATGTTAAAAGTGTACAGGTACATGAAGGAAAATGAAAGATATGTTTGGCAACTGCTTCAGACATCCTCCAATCGGAGGCAATATTATGTCGTGTTTTGATGATTCAATCTATCTTGATACCAGGCTGACGCTGTAAATGGCGCAACAGTTTCCTCAGAATCATTTCCGAAGTCGCTTGTAACTGGTCTTGTTTGATTAAAACCGATACGCCGCGTGACAGGTTCTCAGAAACGGACACGGGAGTATACGAAAATGCGAGCCTATCTCCTCAGTGATGGTTTCATTCAATGTTGGACAAGCGCTTTCACAACATCCTATGAACTCTCCGTAGGTAATTAATTTACAGAGATCCGCTTCAGTTGGACCAATATTTATTCAGATGTATGAATTTACAGTATTTGATAAAACTGACTGACTGGCTGGAAATAATGTTATGTAATGCCAAATACTATAATTTCATACACCTGAAGATGAGATTTTAATACTATAATTTGAATAAATATTAGTACAAGTGAAGCTGACCCTTATCAATTAATTATCATGCCTCTTCCGTGCGGATCTTGTACGAACCAAATCTTGTGCAACTCTGACAGGAATCTGTCTCAGTGTTCGGATTACATACAGGGTGATTTCGTTAAGATGTTACAGACTTTTGGGAATGATCGAGAATAGTATATGTATCATCATCAGTCGGAGAAGACAGTCAATGACAGCAGAAGCTTTATTGGCGATTTTCGCCTTTTAAAAACATCTTTCATTTATATTGACTTTAACTGCCACTAAGTATTGTACTTAATGCTTACTTATTGTGCTTCCAAACACGTAAACACCGCCTAGCCGACTTCCGTGCACTGCTTCGGAAGTTTCCTGCCTGCCAGTCTGACGTAGCTTGCGAACATGTTTTCAAGTCCACTATAATTTATACTCCAATATTGAGTCAACACTAAAAGTGTGGTCCTATCTTGCACTGCTGCATGCCTTAGCCGAAGGTAAGAATCGAGGTCACTTTAGGGTTCCACTACGACTCTGGCTATCCGTTGCTAGTCTAGGGCAATGTTTTTTCTAAAATTCCTTTATCTTGGCGTTTTAGGTGCACACCAAATTTTCGCTGGGTATGACTAATGCGTTAATTGCAGTCACTAAACCTAAATCCCCCTTCATTATGATTTTTTTTGTAGTTTCAAAAAAATTACTACCTTCTTAGCTAGATAAGATCAAACCCCTAATCTATTTTTATGTATTTTTCCCATGCGTAAATTCTGAAGATGCCTCAAAAAGTCGAAACATTTCAATAAAGCTCCTATTATCATTACAACCTAGACAGTTTTTCCTAGTTTTTCCTACTGAAAATATATCATAGTTTGCTGTATCACAGCCGTAGAGTGGGAACATTAGTATATGTATTAATTTGACGTAAGAGATCCGTGTCCGCAAATGACCGATTCGAAAGTTATAAGGGAAAAAGGTTCTGATGCCTCTGACAGCGGAATACATGTACCAGTAGTCTCATTGCTGAGATGTCAGGGTAGGAAACTTCAGAGGTTGTAGTATGGACCAAAACAAGAAAAATGTGTGGTAAACATAGGCTCTAAAATGCGTACCATATGCGCTATGAGCACTTGTTTATTTTCGCTACTATGGGATGCATCTCGGCTATTGGTCAAGTGCCCACAGTTCTTTACAAAAGCGCTTTTGAGCCTATAATTCGTGACATTTTTTTCTTGTTATGACCCATACTACCTCCTCCAAAAACATGGAAAGTGAAGGGCTTTCAGTGAAAGCGTTGTGTTTCTCTGTATGGAAGAAGAACAAGTACTCATAGCCCTTAAGATATGCATTTCAGCGCGCATATTAACTAGACTTTTTTCTGTTTTGGTACATAGTACCGCCTCTTAAATTTGCCTACTGCACAGTCTTAACAACAACGTTACCGGTACATGTCCGTGATATCAGAATGACTTTTGCTTACACCTTTCAACTCGGTCGTTCCTAGACCAGGTTCCTTATCTGAAAATTATGCATTTACTCACCTCCGCCATCCTTGAAAGTCTGTAAATCATCACGGTATCATTCTGTAAGTCATCCACGCAGACAGTCGCGCGCATTAACACACCACTTTCCTAATTCGCGAAGGTGCACTGGCCATGGGCCGAATCTGCCGGATGGATTAACGGATTAACGACGAGGGTTGGTGTACCGGGCAGCCAGGAGGTGGATTATAGGCCGTCTCCAACATCCTACTAAGTTAATACCGGGCTGGTAGCTAAGCCCCGCCCTTTTACACGAATCACAAACAATTCGAAAAGGCATTCTAAGTTTCACACGAGGTAACACTATAGACAGACACATGGAGTGTAGAAATTTCGTCACCTGGAATGGAAGAGGGGGGGGGGGGGGGGGAGGGGAAGGTGGTGAAAGGAAGGGCAGCTGGCCACTCTCTACCATTAACGCTGCCAAATCCAGATTAATATGCTGACACCGTAAAGATACGCGATAAGGCTGGAAAAAATAAGGAAGTTCGTGTTACATACGTTGACAAAGCTTATTCCTTTCAAGAAGGAGACGGAGCATTTCCATATGTCACGCTCTTAACGTTTCCCCAAAAATTAATAAGTATGGCCTAGTTTTCCTCAGTGAAATAGGAAAGCCATGCCTCTCCCAGTTATCCTTTTTCTCCATTCCTTTTAGCAGTCACTACACTTTCTTCCTCCTCCCCCCCCCTTCCCACGATATTCATTAACTGTGTGTTTTCGTGTTGCTCTTACTCTCCCTTATTCAATCCTTTTCTCTCATGCCCACTACACTCATAATTATGTCATTCCTTCCCACAATTTATAATTGTTTTTCTCCTTCCCATGTATGAATATAAACCGTAAGTGTGTGTTTTCCTGTTTGTACTACTGTGATTTTTAACTTATGAATGTAGTGTAATATGCTTATAAAGAAATGGGGTGTAATGGACATAAGTGCAGATACTTTTATACACATCACCAGTTTTACTAATTGCTGTTTTCTGAGTGGTTTTAGCTGCACCACTAAGTTGATTACATTTGTCAATATAGGTTAATGGTTTTGCGTCCACGTAGCCACACTTCAACTCCTGACCTGCTACCCGGAAAACCACCATTAATGGCCTGCTCTTGCCACTTGTAATTGAAGGTACTAATCAACCCAAAAACATACTACACCTAATACTTATAATTATTAGTCTGAAATTGAAGTAAATACTGATGTTATGCTGTAAATTACACTGTCCTCACTTACCGATAGAAATATCAGCACTTATACCCGTTAAACCATGTATGCCTAATGTAAGTTATGTATAATGCTGTTTAGATACAAGAGATGATCTGAAGACCCTCATCTTGCAAGGTTAAATAATTAAATAAATATTTTTAAAAGAGTAACAACATGGCATCATGAATCTGTAGAAGAAAAGATTATATTATTTATTTGAAAATAGTTATGGCATACAAATAAATTAAATTTGATCGCGGGAGGAAGCACGAAAACAGTTCTTTTTCCAAATGCGTTTCGACCAACAACAGGCATCAAGATGCAATATATTGCATCTCCTGTCGATACTAAAACCTATTCTCCTGTTCCGATCTTCTTTTGGACTGCGTTTTGTAGCAGTACGTACTTGTGCGTGCTTCACGTAAGCGATGAGACGCAGAGAGATACGGACGTATTCAGAGCTCATTTGTATACGTTTATACGGGAGAGATTTATCCGTACAAGGGAGGCCGTGTGGCCTCTCCACACAGTGGAGACGGCTCGGTGGATTATTGAGCGTGTCTGGAGTCAGTGATGCGGCGTAATTTGATACGTGTGCAAATTAAGCGGAGCGTTTTGTCTGCTCGCATTAAATTGTATTTCATTTCGCGCTGGTGCACCCTGTAATTGGATGCTGTGTATTTTTAATGAACGCGCGCTGTGGTAGTGTGTATATGTTTTGGGAATATGATGTGCACAGAAACCTGGCGATAATCAATTGGCGGCCCAGCCACACTCGCGCTGCGCGAATGGCATGGCTGGCCCCTGCAGCCGACGCGGACCGCTGCCGGCCAAACAGACCGCGCCACAGCGGGGAATCGGCCACTTGAACAGCAGGGCAGCGCTGCAGTGCGTCTGATGATGATGGTGACGCTTGGTTTGTGGGGCGCTCAACTGCGAAGTCATCAGCGCCTGTATAAAGTCCCAATTCTTACACAGTCCATTTTTTTCACAATCCAAACTAGACGCTGTCACAAATGATGAAGATGATGATGATGAAATGATAAGGACAACACAAACACCCAGACCCCGGGCAGAGAAAATCCCCAAACCGGCCGGGAATCGAATCCGAGACCCCATGATCCAGAGGCAGCAACACTAGCCACTAGACCATGAGCTGCGGACAGCCCGTCTGATGTTACGTGCAAAGTACAGATGTTTCTCTTTGTCTAAGAAGGAAACATTGTCAATTAGGAGAAGAGAACACACGCAAGATATCAGCCCCCACAATCGATCCATTCCGCAGATTTTAGCCGCTATTCTGAGAGTACGCATTTACGACCTTCTGAAAGTAGAACATTTAAACACGGTCGTGAATGGCTTGTACCTCGTTCGCCCCGCTGTACTGCGCCCGCTTTTGGCCGATCGCAAGGTGCCGTACAGTGGACTGCGTAAGAGGTTGATACCGGGTCGTTTTAATTACAGTGCGGGTACTCACCGAGGTCCACAGTGGGCTGTAAAGGTGGTAGGGCAGCGAAACGAGGCAGATGTGACTGGTGGTCAACGGGGACACGATTTATGCTGGAAAAAAAAATTGTCCGAATTTTGTCCAACAGGTGCTAATCTAGCGCTGTACACTGTTTGTATGACTTATGATATCAATACTGTCATCTGAAAAGCGACAATGTGAGTGAACAGTATGGGTATCAAAAAGACAGATCGTGCACTTTTAGTGAAACTGTTCTGTGTAAACGGCAGCAATTACAGTGCTTCATTGAGAGAGTATTGTTTACTGAAATGTTCCCGATGTCATTTAATGGTTTGAAGAAAATAAGAATGAAATTTGAAAACACGGGTGAGTCTGGCGTGGCACCTGTAAGAGGAAAATCTCATATACCGGTAGAAGTTACTGATGAGGTTGCTGTTGCTGTAACTGACCATGCGCCACTAACTCGGATAGTGCTCGTACAGTGTCACAGGAATTGTCCGTCCCATGCTCAGCAAACCGGTTAGTTTTGTGGTCTAAATTACACTGGTACCCGTCCAAGATCTAGACAGTGCAGCAACTGAAACCTTATGATCCGTAGCATAGTTCTGAATTTGCTCTTTGTTTTCTGGGACGGATCGAAGTTGATGCGTGTGAGCAGGCAGTATTCTATGGAGTAACGGGGCACATCTTACAGGGTGCAGTGAAACAGAGAAGTGCCGAATTTGGGGTGCTGTTTAATCGTATGTTGGGCATCGAGAGTCACTGCGCTCGCCTTATGTGACTGTGTGATGTGGATTCACAAGCACCTATATTCTTAGTCCGTTCTTCTTTGAAGAAATATACCCAGGGAACCTGTTACGTGTACCGTGAGGACTATGTGTTATTGAGAACCCCTTGAACAGCATATGGTGCTTGATTTGGAAGATCGTAACTGTGTCGTGTTTTCAAATTTCATTGTCATTTCCTTTAAACCCTTTAATGCCACCGGGCACATTTCAGTAAACGATTATCTCTCAGTGCAATTCTGTAGCTGCTGCCGTTCACATAGAACAGTTTCACTAAAAGCTCATAGTCTCTCTTCTTGACTTAGACCATTATATTGATTTTCATGTTTTGTTGTCCTAGGTGAATGTATATATGATGACAGCCCTTATTTTTAACTTTAAACGTGGCACAGTTTGTAACGCCGCGCCTTTTTGCAACCAGCGGTACCTATTTCCTCCCTCGAGTATATTGGCAGGACAGGGAATTCTTAATGACCACTACTGCTGAAAGGGCAAGCAAAGAATATGTGAACGAATATATTTGTTCAAATTTTTGTGTAAAATGTGTTACAGAAGCGATCTTTCATAATGAGCCATGCAGTAATCCGTAGGGGCTGGTGAAGATGAGCTGCTCTGCGCAAAATTTCATGAACGACAGCCATCAGATAATGCCCATGGAGGTAAGAATAATGAGAAATGGCACTAAAGACTTGTGCTGAACGTATTATATGCCCCAACATATTAGCTTACTATTGTTTACATGGAGATTTTTGATGACTCCATTTGTTTGTAGTTCCTGTAGTATGCACGAATCCTCCATTCGGAAATGAGTTCTTGTTTTATTAGACTTTCAGTGTGTAATTGTCATTGTAGTTTACAAATCTTCTCAAAATCTTACCCATGAAATGCCATTCAGTGTGTGGCGAACAATATAAGAAACGATAAAATTATTTTTGAAAGCATGTTACAGCAATTTGCAGTTCAATAAATGGCATCAGTAGGCAGTTGTGATAGTATTAATGAGCATTTACACTAATAACATCTATATTAGTTAGTCCAAAAGACCGCCTCGTGAATAAAGGAGTAACCTCAACCAAATACACCCTGTAAAATAGATATTTTACTTCAACAACTGCGTGACTAATTTTTTATCAGTAATAGCGCAACTTCTGCAACACGTACGTAGTTCTCAAATGGGGGTGTTACATATATTTTAGTAAAGATTTAAATAATAGCATGTAATTTAACACTTCGTTTTCACATTTAATTACTGTATCTTTCAAACAGTAGCCCATTTGCTTCATTTCCCAGAATACTTATTGCGAGGACCTCCCTGTGACAGCTTGTCACGATTAACGTACTTAATTTTAATTTCGAATTCCATTTTGATGTTTTCGATGTGTACATGTCTACACCAAGCTATGTGCAAGCCATTAACAATACTAAGATACCATGCAACTACTGATTTTATTTATTCATTTGTACAGCATACATAAGATCAGCGTTGGTACAATTGTAAGATTTGCACGTTTTCTTCCATTGTAAATAGTGCACCTTTAAAGTACTGGACAAAGATGCATATGCGCGCTGCACGAGTAAAGGTCTCTGTATTTAGTGTAATCTTTGGTGCGCTTGCTTGCCAGCCAGTTATGCAGCGCTGGGGGATTCTTATTATTGTAAATAGTGCACCTTTAAAGTACTGGACAAAGATGCATATGCGCGCTGCACGAGTAAAGGTCTCTGTATTTAGTGTAATCTTTGGTGCGCTTGCTTGCCAGCCAGTTATGCAGCGCTGGGGGATTCTTATTAGAGGCAAAGTAACGATAAATCAAGTTTTCAGAGAAGAATCTAGGAGAAATGATCTAGAAAACGTTGTTATAGAGGTGACTATTTGTTTATAAAGCTATTTTTAAGGTTGTATTGATAAAGAAGATTTCTGGTGGAATATTGCAAGGTAACCACGCACATTCAAGAATGAAAATATGTCTGTTTGTCAGAACTGTTAATTAAAGGAAATCGTTGTCCCTTAGTTAAATTATAATATTCATGATTTGTGTTAATTCGATCTCTTTTTTTCATTATGTCACAAATTATGCAAGTGTTTGCAATGTCTGTAATATTTGTAATGAGGGAATTTCGTAATTGTTAGAGTCTTTCTAAGTTGTACAATCTTTCTTTACAATAACCAGAGTTTAATATTTCAAGAACAATTTTCTTTAGAGTAAAACCTTCCTTTATCATTCTTAGCAGAGCTTAAAGTATTTTGCCGTGTGTGCCTTGCAGCTTACGCCACACGTCGTCATAGGCTATTGCTGACAAGGAAAGAAAAATTTAGAGTAGATTATTTGCAGATTTCAATTTGCTTTCGAGATAGTCAGTACACCATACACAAAACAATATGCTGATCAAATGGTAAGTTACTTTCGTTTGAAGGGAAATATCTCTTCCCGTTCTTGTGAACTAACAGTAGGTCCTCAGAATAATAAGGTATTATACTAAGAAGGGAAACTGCCAAACGCATCCCTGCTCATATTTAGTGGTAAGATGGCCCAGTGAATACCTCGTCAAAAACTGAACACACATCAGGCATGAAAACAGGAATAAGTTACATTGAACTCTGAAAAAGAAGTAAAATCGAAACAGTGAACGACCCAAGATCAAGACGTGCAACACCGAGCGAAAATGAACAGTGACGGCGTCGTGGTCGTGTGGCTATTGTGTTGGACTGCGAAGGGGGGCGTCTTTGTTCAAATTACCCTAGTGCATTTTTTTCCAAATTATGAACTGCCCGCTCGATCATAGACGTGTCTGTTCGTTGTATACAAATTTGCGTCGTCTGTGTCGTCGTGTAACGTCTGTTTGCAACAGCGAAGCGTAACGAAGGGACCTCTAAACGTACGTTCCTCCTATTTGTTCCACACAAGTACCACACGACTCTTGGAATTCACAAGATGTTGCACATCATGAGCCTGGACTACTCATAGCTCCTACTTTGCTTCTTTTTGCACGGTTCAGTACGCCGTCTTCCTGTTTTCATACTTGAACTGTGTTCAGGTTTGTCCACTGGGCCATTCTACCACTCGCAAGGGAAGCTGGCATGAGCCAGAGTAGTGTTGTTCGTGTTCTGCATCGCCATAAGTGTGTGTGTGTGTGTGTGTGTGTGTGTGTGTGTGTGTGTGTGTGTGTGTGTGTGTGCGCGTGTGCGTGTGTGTGTGTGTGTGTGTAGTGAGTGAAGTGTTACGAAACAATGTGTGTATAGTGTGTGCAGTGACTGGTAGTTAAATAAGAGTGAACAGTGTGGCATTACATTACTTAATAAGTTATTTGTAAAGAAATTATCGTATACCAGGAGTAAAGGGAGTGATTGTCTCTAACTAGAAGTCTGTAAGTGAATGTGTATACGGATTAGCTTATTTTAAATTGGTCTAAACTTGTAAATACTTTCATATGTCCTGTATCCTTGTAAAAAGAGATCTACGGATGAATAAAGCTACTACTACTACCACTACTATTACCATATCAGTCTCCACCAAGAATTAGCTGGTACGGATTGAATGCGTCGCATTGAATTCTGCCGATGCGCTCAACTTCAGATTCAGAGAGGTGACACATTTATTAATTTGATTTGATTTACTCACGAGGCTACATTCACGAACCATGGAAATGTTAATTTGCATAAATGTATTACTGGGCAATTGAAAATCCATGACGGCTGCTGCAAGTTGCACACCAATAACCGTGGTCGGTGAATGTAGAGTGTGGGATTCTGGAGGATAGAATTATAGGACCCTGTTTCATCAAAGGAAATTTTAATGGTAGGAAGTACACCATATTCCTGCAAGAAATCCCTTGAGGAACAAGGAACAGAATGTGGCATCCACACGATGGGTGTCCGGCACATTTTTCGGCGATGGCTAGACATGAGTTGCAGAGACAATTGCCAAATCGTTGGATTTGACGCGGAGGAGATGTGTCGTGGCCGGCTCGTTTGCCAGACTTGAAGCCTCTGGATTTTTTCTTGTGGGGATTCGTAAAAGACACTGTTTATAAAGACGTTTCAACTGCACCCGAAGACTTGCGAGAGGGAATTGCCAGAGCCTGTACTCTGGTGAGTGCCGATGTACCACGAAGATACCAGCACTGCATTGATACCAATGGTTATCGGTTCAAACACCTTCTGTAAATGGACGTTCATGCCACCTTTTTAACCTTCGTTGATTTTGAAACACCTTACTGTTACGTATCGTTGGATTCGTCTCGACAGCTGCTATCAGAAAATATGTACCAAACTATAGCGTTCTATTTAGAAAAACAAAACCCACCTAGCAACAAAAAACCAACGTCATATTATGGCCCCCGTTGTCCGAAGCAACTTTTGTCTCACAAACGTTTCGGCTACTATCGTACTTTAGGAGCTAATCTACATGGCAATAGTTAGTGACTCACCCTGCATAACCAACAAATTAAACTAAAATAAGACAAAAGACATCCAACTAGTTAGAGAAAACAGGAGACACACTAAATTTAAATTCATCCCACAGTAAATTTTGGTAAAACAAAATTAACGTATTTTTCCAAAAAACCATTATTAAATTCGCTTTCTGCGTTGACAACAACTTAAGAACGAAACTGCTCTTCGGAACCACCAGAAATTTCACTACTCAGAGCCAGGAATTTACAAAATCACATGCGATAACTGCAATAACAAACAGGACGTAATTTCGTTACATGATTGCGTGAGCAAGTAACAGTCAGTGAAAACAACCATTCGAGTTCCTATCCACATCTAAAACACGAAAACCACTCAGCACAAAACATCAAAACCTCTGCACCAATTTAACGTAAAACATCAAAAGGATTAGAAATGACTATTTGAGAAGAACTTGAGATATATATTCACACAAAATTTATCCGAAGGAAATTCTTAACTAACACACCGATTTCATATACAAAAATTATTTAGATAACTTCATTGACTTAATCGATAAAGACTGAGAGCGAAATAGTAGGTAGACATGACAGAGATGCCTAAAGACATCGTCATCCCTGACCAAAGTCTGTTCTTACGTAAATGTAAAGCACCTATAGTGTCAACAGTCATAAATTCCGCTAAACATTTTACGATTTTACACTTAAATGTCACTCCCTGGTGTATGAAATTTAGGAGGATAAAATCAACGTGACACTGAAATTTCTTCAATTTCACATGAAATGTAGCAAGAACAGTCTCACATCAGACCAACGTCGACATAGGTTGAGAACCAAAGATAGGATTCACATACTTGAGATATCTAAAGATATCTCTTCTGATCGTTGTCTGTTAATATCACAGACATGTATGTCTGTGGTTACTATGTAAATGAAAAACATCTGTGGTGAGAACTGTTAAAAATTACACGAAATAATTACAGTATTACGCCCATATATTATGCCACACTGCCGTATGATTTTAGTATTTCACATGAATGTAACGAGAACAGTCACCAGATACAGTGACACCGGATTTTATATATATGTCATGACAACGTAGACTTAAGTCTCCCTCTTACATACATTATTTATAAGTATAAAAATTAATTATATCGTGCTTGTGTAATTCATAATAATGAAAATTGTGACTGAAATTTCAGTTGTACATCAATAAATCACGAAATTCTTCACTTTAAAAAAATGGAGTCTAAAATTCCTATTGAACTGTAACACATTGTAATTCTCAAACATCGTATTCGCTGGTACCTGAAAATAAAATCTTCCGGAAGAGCTATGATACTGGAACTTTACTTACAACTTGATCTTAATGCTTGGGACTTCTGCCTGTGGAATTATGTGAACGATGTTGTGTTCAGTGCTCCAGTTACGAAAGGAGCTGAATTATTGCCACGCATTGCGCAAAGCGTTCTGAAAGTCAACCGCGAGACACTCCCATCTGTTGTGGAACATTCTGGTTCTCGATTTCAACTTGTGGCAGAAAACGGTGGACAATATATTGAACCTGTCTTGCGCCAGTCTGAAAACAATTATTAACCGATGCAATTTGCTTTTTATGCGGTTTTTGGCCCGAGGGCAATTAAAACCCGATGCCATTTTGCTTTTTACGTGGTTTCTGTCTCAGAACGATTAAAAACCGATTTTTCCCATCTGACATGATACAACCTACGCATGAATTGGCTTACGTAACTAAGCTTACGTAACTAGCAGTACCACAACACTGCTGAATGCCGAACTTGTGCAGTCATGTGCAGTGAACAGTGCGGATGGTGTAATGTGCAAGTCAAACCACAGCCGCCGTATTGCGTATGGCCTTTATCGCCAACCCCGTTTACGTCAAAACGCTTACAGCGTCATCTACTGGTAAAATTTTCGTTATCTTATTTTTTTTTCTTCCGTGAAGTTCCCCCCTGTATCAGCAACATGCTGTTCAAATTTGACATTATTTTGAAAAGCGGTTCTCTTTCTGCAACTTGCTGACACTGGAAATTCAGTTATGGACAAACTGTTCTTGAGAAAAAGGCTCAACGTCTACTCTGTGCTGAGGAAGAACGAATAAGATCCATTTAATACTTACAGATTTTTCCTCCCCGATTTATGTTTCGTCTTACGAAGCTGTAGATGCACGTTATTGGCTTCCCAGCAACACTTGTGAGTTATTCAAATATTTTAAACGAAATTCAACTGTTACACTGTTTAGTAATAAAGCACACACCGATATAAAATTGTACCAAACTGTGCATCCAAAATAGGCTGGAAAAGGGGTTTTTGTCCGTAAATTGAGCGGTAACACCCATGTGCTACTGTTACCGAGATTGTGTATAAAGTTGTCTCCCAGGCGAAGTGTCAGAAAATGATGAACATTCCATCGCTGTCCAGAATATCAGGGGAAGAAAAGTATTGGAGTATATTTGCCAGTCTTCAAAAAGTTTATGTGCCATGAGTCACGTTACAGGTGACAATCATAAGTGCTTGCGATTGAGATGTTTTCAAAATGTTCTGTTTATAGAAGGCATAGATTAATCAAGGAATTCCATGAAATGACTTCCTACGACACACAAAATTCACGTCACTGAACTTACACTATAAATACTGTGATGCGAAGAAGACCAAAGAAACTGCCCAATGAAACTGTATGTCATGATTTTCCTGTGTCTATAAGGCGCGGACTAGTTGAGGTGGACAAATACCGTTTTTCATGCGTGTCAGCCAGCATCGCCAACAAAGTCTTATTAATCTTAAAAAGGCATTGGCTTCTACAGCATACGTGGAGACCAGAGGAAAACATAATACTGTACCAAACAAACATGAAGGAAGAACCTTATGTAAAGTGCATTGGCACTCAAAGTCACTGAGAATCCGCAGACCACGTTGTAGCATTCGTAATAGCAACAGTTATATTTGCCAGAATAACTTAATATTCGAAAGCTAGACATGTTATAGTCAGAGAAAAATCCGCAAAACGCTGAGTCGCACGAACAATATAGACTGATTTTTGTGACTAAGTGCTACATAAGTTTTGGGTACCCAGAACTGACAAATGTTCAGTGTGTGACTGTTCTTAATTTGATTTGCACGTAAACAAAGAGAAAGATGCAGCTTAGATACAAACTTAGAATTAGTAGTAACATCTAACGATTTGATATGAACTATGTAGCAAGAAAGCAGACAAGTTTTCCCCAGATTAAACTTTCCGAACGTTTGTAGCCCAGAAAGTTTGTGATTAAGAAAGCAATTTGAGTAGATTATCAGAAGAATCTTGCATTTCCTAATATTTCAACCACAGGCAGCTCTCATTTTATTCGTTAGCTTTCTCCTGGGAAATCTTTTTTCTATACATATGACCAAACACTTCCAACAAAGGACCTAATGCAGTGTGTTTGATGTGTCATGAGAGCTCCCCGTATTTTTACTTCCATGATAATAGCGGTGATGAAAGAACCTCCGTATGCATTGACTATAGACTGAAAACCATAGAGAAATCTGATTTTGTACGTTTGTTCTGTGTATTGTAGTCAGAGTAGACAGATGCGTTCTTTATTACACGCCAGGCCAAGTTTCTTAATGAAAACACTGTCAGCTGTTTGAATTAACCACAGAATAGTTAGGGAAGTACGGCGCGTTGCGTGTGGTATTTTCTGAGCATATGAAGGATTTACTTACGTCAGTTATTCTTCTGTTATTTGTAACTGAACTTTTCATGAAGTGAAAGTATTTCAGTGCTCTTGCTGATTTTGAAGTTAACAGGCTGAAGATTTACATGACACATTGAAACTTCTTGGATTTAATAATCATGCGTAAAGATTCGCAAATTTCACAGATCGCTCTCAATGACAAACTTTAATCACACTTACGCAATCAGATGGTATTGTAAATCAGTTTAAACACCTTAACTAAACACTGCGCTTACACTGGAGATTAATTTTAGCCCCTCATTAACTAGTGATAGCAATCTGATCCATGAGGGGCTTGTGTTCAGTTAGATCGTAAATCTAACATTTTAACACCACCCGATATGCAGACTACCACAACTGCATTTCATCGGCACTGAAAACTGTTGTAGAAATCCTTTGGTTTACACATAACTACTACTAATTTTCGTTTTACAAAATTCGGTGGTTTTCTCGACACTAATTTGCATTTAACAGGAGACGATGTTGTCTGTGTTGATCGCATGCACTAGTAGCCCTGTCAAGCCCAGTCTGCATAGCGACCACTAGTTGTCAATCTGTCTTCACTGACATGCACAACACGTTGGAGGGCTTTTAAAGTCGCTAGAGCGCGCTTACATATCTCGTGACTTTATCGCCATCTCTCTTTCATACTGTGTTAGGCTGTCAACGGGTTTATACGGCAGCCTACAACTGGGGCTCATGGTCCTGATGAGTGATTCAAATAATTATTCCTATGAAATTCAGAACCCACATTTTGATACTGTATTCCACAAAAGGTAATTAACCTTCGCAATTGAATTCATTGTCCCATATAGAAGCTTTTCTGTTCTTTAATTTACCCTGTACGTAAGTAGAGAATAAAATAAATGACAAATTTTGTGAGTGAAATTTACTGCTTTCCCGACTTTCATTTAATTTTACTAAGTCGTTAACTAAATGAAACTGTGATAGCACATATGGTATAACCATTAGCCTTCATTCCTGTTCTTTATCCCACCATGTAGGTAAGGGAAAGACTGTGTTCAGTGCAATTAGTCAATGAAGGAAACCTATCAAGAAGTTTTAGAATTTATTGTTTTATTTACTTATTTGTTGTATGTGAAACTGAGATATACAAGTTCCATGTTCAGACGCAAAATGCAAACCAAATTATAGTTTATAAATTTTGTAAAGAAGAATTTTGAATTAAGAATTTAATTAAAAACAATACAAAATACAATTAGTGGTAGAAATATTAGCTTTGATACCTCATTCACAGTTCTATATCAATGCCTACTACTAAATTAAAATTTGCACATGATGCTTGCAGAACTTCACACCATCAGTCAGTGTGTCTCTTCTTGGAGCACTGTTGAGTAATGGGCCCCACAGCGTGCTCTGCTATTCTGCAGACACATTCAGCTCTGTCAGAAAAGCCCTATTTAGGCAGCATCCAGTCTTGAGGGATACTTCGGAACCTGGATTGGTATACTGGTATATTCGTAGACGCTACTATGAAAACCATTGTTAGGCATCCACCTCGCTTTCCGCCCTTCCTTCAGGACAAAGAGATGACACCGTAACTGGTCGTCGTCTTCCCTTGTACGCCTGTGGAACTCCAGGCGAGGCGTGGAGCGCCATCCACTACTGTCTGGATTGGAAGCACTGCGGCAGTACGGTGCGATTAAGATACTTACTTTCTGTAATTGTGGTCTGTAGTTGTCTCAAGTTTGATGAAGTCATCTCCGCAAGGGCAAACAGTCAAGGTGTCAGAGTGGGCTTCAGCACTCCAGTTATAATGCACATAACCCATTTTCATGGACATCTATTTTGTTTGTGTGCCTACTTTTGCGTCATATTTATGTACGATAATTTGCAGCTGATTAAGTTAGGAAGTGCTTCCGCGTCACAGGATGCACCTACTAATTTTCTTACTATGTTTTTCTCTGTCCTTTAGTTTCTGCCCAAGTAACTGTAAGAGAACGCTCAAAATCGATGCAAAAATATTTCGGATTATTTATGTGGTGTATTTATATTTTAGAAATTATGCACATAAAATTAGAATATGTGTGTGGATGGTTGTATATGTTGTTCTCTAAAGGATAATGAAGATATTTTAGAAACTTAAATGGTGGTTGCAGTTCATATTATAGTAGACAGTGTTGTCTATTTTTAGCATTTAAGTTGCTGTTCCTTTCAAACGACTTCTATCTATGGGGGAATGAATCTCGGGCCACATGCTATTTTACTGAGACAAGAATTTAGATTTTTAACAATAATTTATATCCTTCTTAACCATGCTATCACGGTGATTTTCCATCTGCAAAAAACCTTGAATTTCAAGCTGCAGGTGTTGGTTTCGACTGCAAGATCATTGATCACGACTCCTTCTTTTCATTCTCCGTACACTAACAGTCACCATACTAACCTAGGTAACAGCTGCTAGTTCCGTGGAAGTCGATGATGCCGATGTGCCTGTCCATCTAGTGTTATCCATGTATCCGAAGGATACTGCCTGTAAGACTATTCCTATCGTCATCAGTTAGCTGATTCTGATTTCCGGAAGATATCGAGGCCTACAGTTTTTGTTTGAAAGGCATCATGCAATTTGTGATAGCTAATACACGGTGTACCAATTAATTTATCTCAATTTTCTGATGACAGAATATAGTTAATCTTGTTAATGGCCCGAATTCATGTAACTTTCCGTTTGTGGTCTTTGTATAAGATGGAGAAGGAATGTTGATGTTGACATGCGCTCTCCGTATTTTGAGGGTAAGGCTTTCTGAGATGTGTAGCGACTTTTCATGTAGCGTTTTCCATTTGAGTCTGTTGAGCCTATCTGTGATCCTCTTACACACAGGAATACAAAACCACGAGGAAGCTTGCAGCTCTTATTCTAATATTTGGTATTTTTACCACTCATCTAGTTTGGTAAGTGCCCTTCCGGTACCCTAGCTTTGTAAGTGAACTGCGTAACACCAAAACGCCATGTCATTCGTAATTTTTAGTTGTTGTTAAATAATATTTCCTGTAGTTTGCTTGTACTTCAATAACATTTATTTCCTTCATAGTTTTGTACTAAATACACTACTGGCCATTAAAATTGCTACACCAAGAAGAAATGCAGATAATAAACGGGTATTCATCGGACAAATATATTATACTAGAACTGACATGTGATTACATTTTCACGGAATTTGGGTGCATAGATCCTGAGAAATCAGTACCCAGAACAACCACCTCTGGCCGTAATAACGGCCTTGATACGCCTGGGCATTGCGTCAAACAGAACTTGGATGCCGTGTACAAGTACAGCTGCATTTGCAGCTTCAGCACGATACCACAGTTCATCAAGAGTAGTGACTGACGTATTGTGACGAGCCAGTTTCTCGGCGACCATTGACCACACGTTTTCAATTGGTGAGAAATCTGGAGAATATGCTGACCAGGGCAGCACTCGAACATTTTCTGTATCCAGAAAGGCCCGTACAGGACCTGCAACATGCGTTGTGCATTGTATTGCTGAAATGTAGGGTTTCAGAGGGATCGAATGAAGGGTAGAGCTACGGGTCGTAACACATCTGAAATGTAACTTCCACTGTTCAACGTGCCGTCAATGCGAACAAGAGGTGACCGAGACGTGTAACCAATGGCACCCCATACCACCACGCCGCGTGATCCGCCAGTATGGCGATGACGAATACACGCTTCCAATGTGCGTTCACCGCGATGTCGCCAAACACGGATGCGACCATCATGATGCTGTAAACACAGCCTGGATTCATCCGAAGAATTGACGCTTTGCCGTTCGTGCACCCAGGTTCTTGGTTGAGTACACCATCGCAGGCGCTCCTGTCTGTGATGCAGCGTCAAGGATAACCGCAGCCATGGTCTCCAAGCTGATAGTCCATGCTGCTGCAAACGTCGTCGAACTGTTCGTGCAGATGGTCGTTGTCTTGCAAACGTCCCCATCTGTCGACTCAGGGATCGAGACGTGGCTGCACGATCCGTTACAGCCATGCGGATAAGATGCCTGTCATCTCGACTGCTAGTGATACGAGGCCGTTGGGATCCATCACGGCGTTCCGTATTACCCTCCTGAACCCACCAATTCCATATTCTACTAACAGTCATTGGATCTCGACCAATGCGAGCAGCAATGTCGCGATACGATAAACCGCAATCGCGAAAGGCTACAATCCGACCTTTATCAAAGTCGGAAACGTGATGGTAAGCATTTCTCCTCCTTACACGAGGCATCACAACAACAATTCACCAGGCAACGCCGGTCAACTACTGTTTGTGTATGAGAAATCGGTTGTAAACTTTCCTCATGTCAGCACGTTGTAGGTGTTGCCACCGGCGCCAACCTTGTGTGACTGATCTGAAAAGCTAATCACAGCATCTTCTTCCTGTCGGTTAAATTTGGCGTCTGTAGCACGTCATCTTCGTGGTGTAGCAACTTTAATGGCCAGTAGTGTATGAACAATTTCTATGGTCTGCATCTACTTTAGTACTTCTCAACCCAACTGATCGTGTGTGGTGGAAAGCACCTCTGATACCACTGTCTTATACTCCCTTCCATGTTCCGTTCGCGAATAGCGCGTGGGAAGAATGATTGTCGTAGATCGTATTAGCTCTGATTTCTCGAATTTTGTCTTCATTGTCATTTCACGAGATGTATGTGGGAGAAAGTGTTATGTCATCCTACTCTAACCGGAAAGTACTGTCTCGGAATTTCAATGTTAAACCTCTCTGAGATGCGCAACCCTTCTCCTGCAGCGTCTGCTACTGCAGTTTGTGGAACATCTCCATAATGCTCCCGCGCCGTCTAAAGGATACCGTGACGAAACCCAGCGCTCTCCGTTGTATCTTCTGTATCTCTTCCACCAGAGCTACTTGGTAAGGGTCCGAGATTGACAAACAATACTCAAGAATCAGTCGAACCAAATCCTTATAAGCCACTTCAGTCGTGAGTGATTTCCGTTTCCACAACAATCTGCCTACGAATCTCAGGCAGACATCTGCTGTTCTCATATTCTTTTTATGTAGTCATTCCACTTAAAGAAGCTTCGGAGTGTTAGTCCTAGATATTTTACGGTAGTTACTGTTTCCAGCAATTTTCATCAACATTGTAGTTGTACGGCAGTGGCTTTCTTTTCCTATGGGTATATTTAAGTTCAGAGTCAACTGTCAGTCACTGCTACATTTATTAATCCTCTGGTGGTCTTCTTGCACTTCCATACAGTGTCCTGACGTCGCTATCTTCTTACAAAAAACTGCATCAATTTTAAACAGTGTACTGGAGCATCCGACATTATCCACGAAATCATTTATATGTATTACAAACAGTAACGCCGCTATTACACTATCTTGGAGTACTCCTAAAATTACCTTTATAGGTCTATCTGCCTATTTTTTCCGTTAAGAGGGACGTGTTGAGTTCTATCTGCGAGGAAGTCTCGTATCGAGTTGCAAATGTGGTCGTATTCTCGGCAAGCTGGTATGTTTCCACTAACCGGCAGTGCGGGTGGTTATGAAATGCTTTCCTGAAGTCAATGAACACGGCATCACCCTGAGCGCCGTTCTCGACAGCGCTATGGATCTCATAAAGGAACAGAGCGAGCTGAGTTCCACACGATCTCTATTTGCGGAGTCGATGTTGATTCTGATAGAGGAGACTCCGTTGTCTAAGGTGTCATAATACTTGAGCATAAAACATGTTCCATATTTCTGCAGCAGGTATTCGTCTGCCTTATAGGCCTATGACTGTAGATATCAGTCCTACGATCTTTCTTGAAAACCCGTCTGCGCTTTGTCCAGGCCCTTCGTTGTTCCAGTAACCTATCATAAACGGCAGCTGGAATGGGCGCAATTTCTTTCGAGTAATCTGTGTAGAATCTTACGGTACTGTGATGGGGATTTTGCTCCAATGTAAATATTTACAATACCCTTTCAGTTGTGGTTTTAATATTGTTTTGCCGTAGTATGACCGGCCGCTGTGGCCGAGCGGTTCTAGGTGCTTCAGTACCGAACAACGCTGCTGCTACGGTCGCAGGTTCGAATCCTGCCTCGTGCATGGATGTGTGTGATGTCCTTAGGTTAGTTAGGTTTAAGTTGTTCTAAGTCTAGTGGACTGATGACCTCAGATGTTAAGTGCCATAGTGCTTAGAACCATTTGAACCATTTATCGTAGTACGTATCTTATTGATTTTTCTTTCTATAGATACAAATCCAAAAACTGAAAATGCTACCAGCAAATGCAGGTATTGTTTGTGCATCATATAGATTGGAATGTAAATCTTATGTAATATTAATGCAGAAGGGAAGTGCGATGGTGACATCGAAAGTGGTAAGTAAGTGACAGATTGTTTTGCTTTTAAGGATCAAATTCAGTCATCGGCTGCAAATAAATTAAGAGTAGTAGTGTGCACGAAAGAATACAGACTGTCTATCTGCAGATATTTCACATACTTGGTTCAAATGGCTCTGAGCACTATGCGACTTAACTTCTCAGGTCATCAGTCGCCTAGAACTTAGAACTAATTAAACCTAACTAACCTATGGACATCACACACATCCATGCCCGAGGCAGGATTCGAACCTGCGACCGTAGCGGTCGCTCGGTTCCAGACTATTTCACATACTGTTTCGGTTGAAATACAAATAACTAACGGAAGGTTATTCTGTACAAAGTCTGTAAATTGGCAGCATATCGAACGTTTGTAACTTTATGTTAGGAAGATTTTCGTTAGCAACATCGATACGTAGTAGCTTCACTTGAATTGAAATGCTGACCGTCTATCTCACTTGAATACCTAAGATTATAGTATTTTATATTTATGTTGTATATTCATCTGTGTGGTATGAAAGGTTGAGTGTGTGAGAAATTATGTTTCCTTTTATTTATAAATGAAGGCGGAAGACAGAGCCATGAACCAACACAGAGTGGGCATTAGATTATTTCCTATTTGTTATGATAAACGACAGGAAGAGTGGAGTCAACCACTCAGGTCTTAGTTAAGAAATTATAGTACAGCAATTGAGAACAATATTAGTAGGTATTGATAATAAACTGTTTATTATCTCATCGGATCCATATGCCCCTCCACTAATTGTTAGTGACTGTACTTGCTTTGTCATTTCGGGATCACTTAGCTCAATATCTGCGATTTAGATGTTCATGAGATAACTGAAAGGAGGAGCCGTATTTGATCTCCCATGGTTGAAGAGTCTCTGAAACCAAATTCAGTATTTCGACATTCTGTCCATCTTCCTTTATGCGGAAATATGGTATCTGGGTGACTAAGTGATTTCAGTCCACACACATGGTCGGTAGAACTGTTACGGTAGGATGGGAAATTGTCAGTCGGTCCTTAGCCGTCAAAGCGTGCGCATCCTCTGCACTAAAAGGAGGTCTGCCAGTTAATTCAGAATATAACTTCGAATGTTACTTTATTCGGATCCATGCATAGTATTTTCATAATCGTAAATGTGAGAAACTTGATTTTCTTGTTAATTAATATCTCACAGTAAATTGCAGATTAGTACTACACCGGAAGCTTGTTTCATTGAAAGTTTTCTCAAAAACAAGTTTTTGAAATTCCAGATTTAAATATTACACGTTTTCCGAAACTATACCTTTCTGTAGCTTTATAGAAACGCTTAACAGTCCGATTTTTTCGCGTACGGTCTATGGTGTGATTGGGAGACGAATAAACAGCTTTGTATCCGATTTTCTAACTAAACCGTTGGTAACAACGGTAAAAATTTAGTAAAATAACAGTACGCAAGTTGTAGAAAGATGAGGTAGCGATGTAACTAGACTGACGAACAATGCTGAAGAACTGGTCAAACGATATGTTATCTTTCATGGTTGAATCGCTCTTACCTGTA
The DNA here is from genome assembly GCF_021461385.2 of Schistocerca piceifrons. NCBI lineage: Eukaryota > Metazoa > Arthropoda > Insecta > Orthoptera > Acrididae > Schistocerca > Schistocerca piceifrons. Next base: position 893,443,561 of record NC_060138.1, on the reverse strand, counting down.
ATTTTGTTGATATACTTCAGTGAGGAATCTGCCGTCCTTCGGAAGATTCATACATGGTCAGTCGATCCTATTGCAGCTCAGGCAGATACTGGTAGATGCTTTACGGCATTTAGTCTTTACAGTGTAGTCAAATTATATCGAGTCTTTTCATCTATTTGGGTCCATTATATTGTATAGATTTATATGTATATATTTAGATCATGGATTAACTGTTTCTCCTTATACCAAACGCTTATCATGTTCCAATCTTCCAGTATTTCGCGAGAGGTGGCGTATATTTATCGTAAATGATGCAACTTTCCTTTCTCTCTATATGTATACTTTAAAAATTGTGTTCTTAATTTTCGTTCTTTGGTTCTTCTATCATCGTATTTTAGTTCAAATCTTGTTTAAATGTTTATATATTTCTCTGCTTACTTTTATGTCCCTGGAAATCAATGTGTTCTCGGAGATGTTGCTTGGTCACAATTCATGCTCACGAGCTTATTAGTGAATTCATTGATTTTAATGGACATTTTCTTTATCTCAAATAACACATGGCTGCATAAATCTATCTGATCTGCACTGAACAGTTCTTTCTTACAGCATCAGTCATTAAATTACGATCTAGCACAACGCGTAGAGGACTTTTTCCGACACACGCTTCTGGAGTACCACTGCTGTCATGGGAGCTATGGTTCTAAGTGTCTGTAGTGACGTCTTTCATCCTGTTATGTATTTTATGTGCTTACAGTAATTCTGACAACTTTTGTTTCACTTCTTTAAGTATGGGTAATTGTTGGTACGTTACAATTGTACTCTGTCGTACGCCACGCCTTCTGCTACCTCGTCTGTCTTATGGTCACATTAAATGTTACCATGCCACTTTACCCATGCATACTAACTACATCCAAGTAACATAAGTCTCCTAGCAAGTATTAAAGAATATGAAGGTGTTGTTGTGTGTATATTTTAAGTGGTGATTTATCAGAGACAAATTTGATAGAGAGTCCGGCGTGATCATGATAATACAGTCTCATACGTTTTATTAATACTGTAAAACATCCAGTATTATTATCTAAGTCATCTTATATCCCCCTACAGTTACTCAACAACGGCATCTTTAAGTATATCACAGCTTCATCGGTAAACAGCTCTGCTGTCGCTATCGGTGCAAGTTCGTGTGTAGCTTCTAGGTAGAGCTTGTGGCGAACCAAGGTCATCTTAGAAACGAACTTCTGAGCACTTGAATGCTCTATGCTGTAGCTGTTACAGTTACGTCTCCTTTGGCATTGTGACATTTTTGGGGAGTTCGCGCGTGATGTTATTCAATTTTTCAATGAAGCTTTCCACAACGTCGATATTTGATGTGGGTGAACAAGAGTAATATCCGATGTTTTTGTCTTGGCTCACTTACGACACCTTCACCTTTCTTGATATTAAATGCAATGCAGGCCTGTAGAAAGCGACATACTTGGCGTGGACTGAAAGTCGACCTGGTGAAATTCCACCACCGTGGTAGCTTCCCGCAGTGCCCGTCGCTACACTTGCAATGGTCCCTGCAGTATCGCCTGGCTAAAAATCTGGAGATCACCTGCAAACGAAGTCAAGAAGTCACTACACTGAATTTGAACTGTGTATGTCATGTTCGCTATACGTATTAAATGAAATACTCAAAGCATGTAGGATAATGTATCTGTCTCCCACCAAGTCATATGGGGAGATTTATTACGCTTTGAAACACGTGGTTACTATGAAAATAATATTAAAATCTGGAACAGAGTGGAGGGAGGTACCGGCTCCTGAATGGCTGACGCAGACACTCATTGTGAATGCCATACTGGAGACGATATCGATTGAAAGCGACACTTATTCCTAGGGTTCTTGTGACCGGTAGATTCGTCGTCGACTCTCATGTTAGGTATGATTACAGTGGTGCTGAAAATTGGGGTGAAAATTTGAAACAGTTATCTTGCTCGATTGACATTGAGTTTTCCTCTCCAGGATCGGTTCGGAGCATAGTCACTTCAGTAGAAATAATTGGCGTAGAACTTAACTTGTGCTTCCTAAAAGCAAATTAATAACGTATTATAAATGGGGTGTATCACCATAAAATCCCGTTTCAACTTGACTACACTTAGTATATTTGGGTTGAGAGTCAGTGGTAACTTTGACATTTTATTCATTTCTGCTGATGCTTTTGCGCCTGCTGTATGGAAGTGTTGGGTGCATCCACTGTACGACAGGGTACAGGGCGAAAGTATAAGTTGAGAACATTGGTGCCGGAGCATTACAAAGCAATTCCCGTCCGCTGGATTCCAAAGGTGATGGAATCTACACGCACTAGGAAGACTCGTAACAGCATTCCGTACAGATGAACCACACTTGCCGAAAATTCTCCCAATAGCCCAAAGTTGACCATTCGCCTTCCCTACAACGGTCATGACATTCACGCCCCGTTTCACATCGATTTGCAACGTTACGCCCAGATATTCAAACGACAGACTGGGGCAAGCAGAACACTACTAATGTTGTATCCGAACATTATCGTTTTCTACTACCCATCTGCATTTTCTTTTCCATTCAGAGCTATCTACCATTCATCGCACCAACTAGAAATTTTATCTAAGTCATCTTATATTCTCCTACAGTCACTCAACGACGGCACCTTTCAGTACACCACAGCTTCACCGGTAAACAGCCGCAGATTGCCGCTCATCCTACCTGTCAGATCATTTATGTATGCAGGAATTAGTAGTTGGTCTCTATCACGCTTTCCTGGGACGCTCCTGACGATACCCTTCTCTCTGATGAACACTCGCCGTCAAAGACAACATACTGAATTCTGTTGCTTAAGAAGTCTTCAAGCCACTCACGTATCTGGGAGCCTACTCCATACGTTCATACTGTCGTTAACACTCTCATAAATCTAGGTACATTGAACCTGCTTGTTGCCCTTCAGCTATGACTCGCCGCAAATCATATGACAAGTGAGAAAGCTGAGTTTCACACGAGCGATCCATTCTAATGCTGTGCTGATTCAGTGGATAGACGCTTTTCGGTGTCAAGGAAACTTCCTGCATTCGAACTGGGAATGTGTTCAAGAAATCATACTTAACATTCCTCGCGATACTTGGCATCAGTTAATTCTATCCTTACGATGTTGCTATTTTCTCGTGTTTTTGATTCACTTCTATGCCTGGGAGATACTAAATACAAACTAACAATCTTCGTGGGTGTAAGACTTCCATCGTTCGAGTGTCCTCTATTTTAATTTCCTCTTTCATCTCTTCTCATACTGTATTCCACTTCCTTCAAGTCTAGGCTCGTCTCCATTGACACTATTCAGCAGCTATCCGTTGAGAGCACTTTGCTCGCGGAACACAGCCTCTGTGTATAGAGCTCTTCTTTGTGACATCGAGTGATTGTCCGCAGCGCTCCCGTTGTGGTCAGTGTAAACAAACGGCTGGCTGCCCTTCTTGTTGCGACAACGAGGCGCCTCCCTGGCGCCCACAGTGTAAACATCCCTGTGCAACTTCTCCCCAACGTTACTACGAAATCCATAAGGGTATTTCTTCGACATACCAGGAATTTTTCGGTCACTTCAGTGCAATAAATATATGCTAAACAACGACAATCTCAATTTTTCAATCACTGCATTTAGCCTCATCTGCATCAACATTACATTCCTATAGTACACACTTTTGCGCCTGGCAAACGGTTCATTGAACCATGTTAAAGCTATTTCTCCACTATTACACTCTCGTGCAGCAGGAAAAACTAGCATTTAAATTTTTCGTGCGAGGTCTGATTTCTCCTATTTTATTACAACAATCGTTTCTCGCTATGTACGTGGGGGCCAAAAAAATGTTTCCACAGAAGGAGGTGAAAGTTAGTTGTTGAAATTTCAATAGAAGATCCCGCTGAAAAGAAAAGCGATTTGTTTTAATGGTTGCCACCTCAATTCACGCACCGAATTTGTGGCACTCTGTCCCCTATTTCGTGATAGTACAGTGTCCTCTGTCAACCCTGTCTGATGCGGATTCCACACCGCGCAACAATTCTGAAATAACGTTAACTACGTGAGCGTTCCAATTTTAGGTATTCCTAATTGTAATCCTTCAATATTTAGCTGAATTCACAGTCTCTAAAGGGGCCTACAACATTTCCTCGAGGATCGCGATGTATTTTTCTTTTACTCTACGACTTTTCGTCATTTACTACCGTCTGTGACCTTGCTGACAGGAGTTCACGAATTCAGTCGTACATATGATACTCCATAGGCCTGTAATTCGAATAAAAATCGCTTGTGAGGAACGGTGTCAAAAGCTTTCTGGAAGTCTAAAGTATGGAAGAAATTTGAAATCCCCTGTCGATAGCACTCATTACTTCGTGCAAATAAAGAACTAGTGGTGTTTCATAAGAACCGTATTTTCTGATTCCGTGTTGACTGTCTGTCAATTATTCGTTTCCTTCTAGATAATTCATAATGTCTGAACACATAATATGTTCCAAAATCCTACTGCAGATCAACGTTAGTGATAAATGTATGTAACTCTTCAGATTATATTTACTTTCCCGCGTATTGGTGTGTCCTGTCCAATTTTCGAGAGTTTATGGTTTGGATCTTTCAACCAGCGAGCAGTTGTATACGAGTGCTTCATATGGAGCTATTATTGTATCAGCATACCCTGAAATGAACCTAACTGGTGTACTACATGGACCGGCGGCATTGCCTTTATTAAGTGATTTAAACTGCTTCGCTACATCGAATATATCTTGCAGGCAGTTGTTCTCGACTCGAATTTTCGAATACTGATTTCGTCGTCCTTGGTGGAGAAGTTTCTGAGAGCAATGTTTAGCAACTCAGCTTTGGTGGCACCGTCATCAGTAACATTAGCATTGCTATCACATAGTGATGATGCTGAGTGTGTCTTTGCACTGGTGTACTTTACATACGATCAGAATTTCTTTGATATTTTTGACCGATTTGGAGACAAAATTTCGTTGTGGAAACTATTTAAAATATCTCGCGTTTAAGTAGGTGCTAAGTAAAACGTCGCGAATCACGGAGAGATTTCGTTCTTTTAAATTTGGCACCCTTTTTTCCTTGTTTTGTGTAACATGATGAATCAGTACCATATTTTGTTAATTTATTTGGCAGATATTTCCCAGTTGCTGCCGATACTACTGATTTGAATTTAATCCACATTATGTATAAGCTTACAAAGACAGAGTGGAAGTATGGTGACTGTCTCTTAAGAAGGTGCCAAAAGATTTTTTATGTGATTTTTGAAATAAATATATTTTGCATTTATCATTTGTAGATTTGGATGTCATGGTATTCATTCTTGCTGCAACGACCCTGTGGTGACTAACCCCAGTATCCGTCATGCACCCAATTTGCTCAGGATTATTTACTGCTAAGAAGTCAAGCGTGTTTTCGCAACTATTTTCACTTCGAATGGGCTCTTGAACTAACATAATAAAATAAGTTTCAGAGCAAGTATTCAGTGCGATTTTGGACGTCGTTAAATAACTACTACAGACTTAAAAAATATATTTTTTCGACGTATCGGGGGCTGATTTAAGTCACCACCAAATGCAATTTGTGAGCATTTACTTCTTTCTGTAGTTGTTTCTCGAAGAGTTTTAATTAATTTAATATCGGATTTCTCAGATGAAAATTAAGTCTCGGTCCGTTCACCTTTATTGGTCGTATTAATAAGATTTAGAAACAAGGACGAACATAAATTACTAACCTTGATAACTGAGGCCTATGTGTGTCCATAGCACTGTACAGAACTGCAGATACATACGTTTGTATGAACGTAGAGGAACGTGATATGCAGGGTGTCCCAGCTATCTTGTCCACCCAAAATATCTTTGGAACAATAACGGCTATTGGAAAACGACTTTCACCGGTATCAATGTAGGGCTGGGGCCCATGAATGTACATATTTGGAGACATTCTAAAACGATAGCATATGTGTTTTTTAACACAAACTTATGTTTTTTTTTTAAATGGAACTCCTATATTTTTTCTTCAGCAAGCCATAGCATGTCAAAGCACATACACAATGGCGTTGATTGCATCGCAATATTCCCATTACATCCCGAGATATTGAGACGCGAAGTTGACCCTTGAAACACCCGACATGCGCTGCTAGTGCACGTCCTGAGGCTCAGGCGTGAACCCCATGCTGCCCGTAATCGCGATGTGATTGACATGTGTAATCACATCTCCATACTTATCAAGAGGTCCGAAACGAATAATACGGTCTGCTGCCATCAGCTCCCATAAGTACATAATGGTTTCCCTCTTGAACGCTTTACGTATCTACGTACACAAAATGAACCAGTACCGATCGGTGTACACCCGTCAGGGTGTCTTATTTATCCTGCACACCCAAAATAAGGTTTATCTAACGCGTTATATGACCCATTGTGCCTGTCGCGCAGGGCCTGGCTCTACCTAGTCAAGTGTCCAAAGTAGTTCCCACTACTGCCACAGTTACCACTTCGCCTTGTTTATGATTTGCGACCCATGCAAACTCCTGTACTCCACCACCTTCCGAGCATCCCATTTGTTGTTGCTTTGGCGTGCAGCACACCGCTTGCCAGTGTAGTCGTGCATCAGAGTAATCTAGTGACGGCACGGAGGTAGTACACATTGTGAATAAAGATGTGTTGTGGAACTTATACTGCACAGTATAATGTACACACATGAAGATATGGTAGAAATGCTGCTGATCTATGGAGAATGTACGCTGACGGGAAATACGTTATGAGATTGCTTGTTTGTTGATAGTACTGTTAGCGAACATTATGATTATTAAGTTAATGTGTCTGTTTTCTACCCTACTCTACATACCTGTACTGTACCCTGTTGTAGGTGGACGAAATGCTGTTCAGGCAGAACGACTGTACAGAAGACGATTCCCTGACAAGCCATCGCCTTCGCGCCGGATGTTTGGTCGTCTCACATCTCGTCTACGTGAAACGGAAAGCTTAAATCCAAGACCTCGAAATCGTCCTAGAACACGCACAGATGAACGTGCTGAAGTTGCTGTGCTCGCTACCATAGCTGTGAATCCTCAAATCAGCACACGTCAAATTGAACGTGAAGTTGGTGTGTCGAAATCAAGTGCACAGCGTATTCTTAAACGTCATAAATTTCATCCTTACCATGTTCATTTACACCAGGATATTCATGGAAATGGCTTCCGCAATAGGGTATCATTTTGTCGGTGGGCTTAGCAAAAACTTCTGACTAATCCAAACTTTTTTTGCAGATGTTCTCTTTACCGACGAGGTATCATTCTCCAACAAAGGAATTGTCAATATGAGGAATATGCATTATTGGTCCGCAGACAATCCAAAATGTCTCCGTCAGGTACAGGATCAACGTCCGTGGAAAGTTAATGTTTGGTGTGGGATTATTGGAGATACTATTATCGGACCTTTCTTTATAAATGGCATCCAAAATGGCAGACAATACTCCAGATTTATACGACACAATCTTCCTGTTCTCTTGGACACCGTACCTCTGAACCGAAGAATGGTCATGTGGTATCAGCATGACGGATGCCCTGCACATAACGCCTTACTAGCACGACGGCTTCTGAACCGTAAGTTCCCTGGTAGGTGGATTGGACGAGGTGGCCCAGTTAGGTGGCCTGCCCGATCTCCGGACCTTACACCGCTGGATTATTTTCTTTGGGGAGAAGTGAAGGATGCTGTTTAGCAACATGAACCAACAACACCAGAGGACAGCATTATTGATGCTTGTACAGCCATCAAAGAGGAAACAGTAGCACGAAGTAGGGCATCCTTCATCCGCAGAGTGACCTTATGTATGCAAGCCAATGGGCATCACTTTGAGCATGAGATGTGAACGCTATGTTTAGTATGTAGTGCTGGTATCACAGTGGAAGTTTCTACAAAGGGCCATTTTACCCAGTGATGTTAAGAAAAATTTGTTTGCAACAATTTGTCATTTAACGCATTAGATAAGCATAACATTGATAATTATGTGATAATAAAACTAATTGGTTAAACATGTTTACACTCATCTTCTATGTCCTACCTGAACTTCCCAAATCAAAACATTTGTACCTAAACAACGGTAAAACTTTTAGTCCACTTCCTCGTTTCACTAAAACCATCAACATGAATTTTACTATTACGAGTGAATGATTAACTGTCACTTGCGCTAGATCTACAGTAAAGTAAAGTTTTAAGGTTGAACGGCATTACCTTTTTAGTAACGGATTAACGATAAGCGAAGTTAACTTTGTGACTAACGTTGCGGTACACAGATATGTTACAGAACCGCATCACCCCTAGCCTATGGGATAAATACCTGCTGGAATGTATGACGTTAATGCAGGATGGAAGCAGACCGTATTATTCGTTTCGGACCTCTTGATAAGTATGGAAGTGTGATTACACAAGTCAATCACATCGCGATTACGGACAGCATGGGGTTCACGCCTGAGCCTCAGGACGTGCGCTAGCAGCGCATGTCGGGTGTTTCAAGCTCAACTTCGCGTCTCAGTATCTCGGGATGTAATGGGAATATTGCGATGCAATCAACGCCATTGTGTATGTGCTTTGTCATGCTATGGATTGCTCAAGAAAAAATATAGGAGGTCCATTTAAAAAAATGTAAGTTTGTGTTAAAAAACACATATGCTTTCGTTTTAGAATGTTTCCAAATGTGTACATTCATGGGCCCCAGCCCTACATTGATACTGGTGAAAGTCGTTTTCCAATAGCTGTTATTGTTCCAGAGATATTTTGGGTGGACAAGATAGCTGGGACACCCTGTATAGCCAGTTTAGTCCCAAGCAGTACAATTTTATAATCTGTTTGTCAATATTATGTCGACAGAATATTTTAATTTGAGCCTATTCCCCCAAAATAGGTTGATTTCACACTGAAATTTATAAACATACTTGCTTGTGTCCGCTACATTGCTCTCGTAGAGTGTATGGTCTGCACAGATTTTTTGTTTCCTTTAATTGAATTTTTGTGTCCTCCTCAAACAGCAACAACTTCTAAACTTTTCACGCTAATTAAAACCATAGAAGCCTTTAATTACTGAATGTACTTCCGCATAAAAAGCGATTCTGATAGCCGGAGTACAAGGCTTTTTGTTAATGATTACTTCTGTAATTAAACTGTGTCATTTCCACAGAAACTTTCATCCCGTAACACATATTTCTTTACATCCAACCAGGAAGTGGAATACCAGTTTTCATAGATTTAGTTTTAAAAATTCCTTAATATAACTAAATTAATTTTTAAAAATTTTCTTCCGCTATTTCACCCCCAAAAGGGTTAATTTTCAAAACACTGAAACAGGTATTTTATTTAATTTCTAAGTGAGAAGATAATTCAAATTTTCATACATTTAACTTTAAAAATGGTTTAACAATAAAATATTTTCATAAAATACTTCACCTCATGTTGCACCCCCTTAGAGGCTGAATTTACAAACGCGCTGAAACGTTTTTTTTTTTTTTTTTTTATTTGTAACCGAGATTCCAAACACGAATTTTCATAGGAGTTGCTTTAAAAATAACTCAACAGTTCTTAAAGAATAAGTTATTAAAGAAAAACTTTAACTCACTATTTCACCCCCATAGGGGTTAAATTCTTGTTGTTTATTTCTGACCAAGAAAGCGAATGCCAATTTTCATAGTTCTAGTTAAAAATTACCTTAACACCGACATACGTTCAAAAAACCTTCCTTCCCGTAAATTCCCTCCTTAGCGGTGGAGTTACGAAAAATCCTTTCTTAAATGAAGCCTATAGCATAAGATTCACATTTCAAGTTTCTATCCTTAGCGGTTTGGGCTGGGCAATGATGAGTGAGTAAATCAGGATATTCCGTTTTATACATATAGGACGTTTCAAGAAATGACGCAGCTGCCCGAGAATTAAAGAATTTAATTTCATGGTAGATTAATCCAGAACACAAAATCATTATACTATGTTGACACAAATGCCTTCATTCGTTATTTATCGTGGAACCCATGTCGAAAATCGACATGAATCAGCCAATTTTCACTATGAACTGTATTGAAATACATTATAATTTAAGTTTACAATAATTACGTAAATTTGTAACATAAATTTCCGAAACTGTCTATACACTAATGTAGGACCAAACTCACAATTATTGTTTTTAGTATGTGATCAATAGAAAACAATATCAACAGCATGGTGCTTCAGGAGACATTCTGAATATTATGCATGAAATGAAGCATTACGTAGCAGAGTTCTTCTTCTACTTACCATTAAGTTTTGGTTATCAATTCCTAAAACATGTTGACATGTTTAAAGCATTAGTTCCAGATCTTGCTCTCAGTAAACAGAACACCGATACACATGTACTAAAACTGACTCTGAGCTTCACACGAACTCTTCGAATTATATTTTTCACTGCAGCAAAGCGAATCAGAGCTCTACTGCAAACTGTTAGTAGCAGTCTAGAAACTACCAAATTGTCCTTGCACAACTTTTACATTGCATTGTCATATTACATCCTCTTCCTTTCCTACATGTGGAAACACGGCAAAAAATGCTTGTTTGAACATACAGATCCTAGCCAAGACTGCAGGCTGCGCTATTCTATTTAAACACGAACAGCAGCTGTGCAATACTTTGCAAGTGTCAGCCGTGTTATGTGTAGTTGTAAGTGCATTACGTCGGTGATAAATGAATTTCAACGTGGGCAAATTGTTGACGCTCGTGTAGTGGGTGCTTTCGTAACTAAAGGAACTGAAGGGTTGGTGTTTCGACTGGCACCATATAGAAGATTTATGCCATATACAGAGAAAACGGAAAAAAGTCATTCGCAAGGTCACAACGCGGAAGGAAGTGTCTTTACTAATAGTGACGGATGGTCATTGACGAGGATTGTGACGAAAAGTAAGAGAATGACAGCTGAAAAAGTCGCAGCACAGCTGAATGAATCCTGTCAACACCAAAACAGTACTCAGAGAGCTCCATAAGCAGGGAATTGCAGGGCGAGCTTCCTGATCCACATATCAGTGATGCATAAGCCCGTAACGGGAAAACGTGGTTCTGAAGCTATAAAACCTGCCTACGAACTAATGGAAGAATTTCATTTAGTCAGATGAGTCTCGTTTCACGATGTTTCCAGCTTCTGGCCGAGTTTGCGTCCTAAGAGTAAAACATGAAGGTGGGGTATCGAAAAAGATTTGGGCAGAGATACCGTGGTATTTCATGGGCCCCATGATTACTCTGCAAGGGTTCATTACGACCAAGGATTAAGTGAGCATTTTTGCTGATAAGGTCCATCTCATGACACCGGCACAATATTTGTTCCCCAACGGTCGTACAGTGTCCAAGGCGACAAGGCCGCTGTCCGCACAGCTCGCATCGTCCAGAACTGGTTTCATTAAAACAAGGATGAATTATCGTAACTCCTCTTGCCATCACAGTCACCTTAATCAATATAATTACGCCTTTGTGGTATAGTTTGGAGATGGTCGCTATCTACCTCCATCATCTTTACCTCAAATTGTCACTATTCTTACAGTAAGAATTAGGTAAAATTTCTTTAAAAACCATACAGGATCCGTATTTGTTCACTTTGAAACAACTGGAAGCTTTTTGAATACCAGTTGGTTTCCTACACGGTATTGGACATGGGAATGTGGTACGTTTCCACATATTTGTCCAACCCCTGTACCCCCTTTTTCTCACGAGGATTACAGAAAAAAAAGCTATTCCATTCAAACTTCGCCATTCTGTAATATGAGTAACATACATTCTACATAGTCAACATTATTGGAAAATGGTTTACGAACTCCATGTTCTGTGTTTTAAATTATTGTTGTATGTCATGCTACGATATTATACTATCATTTTTATGGCAAGGTTCAGAGAAAATGCCTTATAAGCGAGAACCAAATTAAATACAATGCTCTTTGTGATCTTTATCTTTAATCTTTCATTTGTAGTTTGAAGATTTATCAATAGCATTGTAATTTTTTAAATATAATTGTAGTTCTGTTTATTTGACTTCATCAATACGTAGTGTCTGTCTTTTCTGCGTACATACTAATTCCTCATTTGTATAGACAGTAACAGACTGTTTGACGTTCTCGCTGTTATTTTTACTTATATTATCAATTTTTTGTGTCAAATATATAATTTGGACATAAAACTATGTGTCGTTAACAAATTCATAACAATTTTTAAATCTTGTGGATTAATTGTCTGGCGTTTTCTCTCATAACAACATCTTTACACAACCGTTCGTGTGTATGAGTGAAGGAAAACTTTAAAATTGGATTTTGTGTTTTCGCTTTTTTCATGTTGGACAACATCATAGAGACACCACACATTTCGATCAAGGCATCGACCGTACTCTATGCATTCACAAACAGTTTCAGATGGACGTATTTTAAGGACTCGAAGAAAGTTTTCATATTTAAGAACCTCAGAACAAAATATGTTTAAAAATTTCAGTTTTGAACATGGCTGTCTTTCAGCAACCGCATACAAATTTCAGTGGAGAAATAACACAACCAACCGGTTGAAAATAATTTTTTAATGTTTTCATCTATGTTTTTCCTACGTATTATTTTATAGGGTTGTTTAGATTTAGTTCTGATGAAGACAGACTTAGAGGTGCCAAAACCTAGGTCAAAGTATTGAAAAATTATTTGCAGCGGTCTCCCTGTGTCATTTCTCCGTTTAAAAATGGTTTATCAATTATATTGACTTGTGTATGTGATATCGTAATAAGAAGAAATGTTAGGCTGCACAAATTTTTCTGCATTTTGGGATCAGTCTACTTATACGAAATGAAGAATGGAAATTCTATTTCGTCAGCTGAAACCCTGATTCCGTCTTTTCCAGAAGAATGATTTTCCTAGAAGTAGCTTTTCACATGCTAAGTATAAGTAAAGATTTGAAGTTATTTCTGATTTTAATTCTTCACGAAACAGAGTGCCGATTTTCAGTCTGGAATAATTTACACTTACGACATTATACATTTATTAGTCAATGGGGAAAGACAGCCGAGAAGTATTATTAACCTTAATTGAGAATATCCGGGAAGTTTCTAGTAACAAGACTGCTTAATATTCTCTCGGATCCTTGTTGGCTACCGAGCTTTTCCCTGGGACACTTCTGTGACCAAAGTTATAATCACCAAAGTTCTCTGACTCTAGAGGCGTGTCATTACTGCCACGAGACGATAGCTCCCTCGCTTTTTCTTCTTTCGTCTCACCTCGTCAACGGATTGCTTCATCATTTCGACAAATCAGTACCCAAATCTAGAAAATACGCTTCTCTAATATTTTACATTACTCTTTTGTACTATTCTGTTTTGTTATAAAATGTCCCTCTGTTCGAGTACGTTCTTAATTGGAAACAACTATACTTATTAGACGACTTTGCATGAAGGAGAAAGGTGTGTAATATTTTCACACAGTGAAATGTGAATCGATTTCATTTTTGCTACCTAACCGATTTTACGTTTCTTACTTTCTATGACCCCATGCTGATTTTTTTCTTTATAATGATTCACTGCAGCCATATATTATGATGTGAGTTGAGATGCATGACGTGAATGTGGGTGGCAGTATTTTTTACGTTGTTGTTGCTGGCACCCTCTCTCCAGTGGTGTCAAATGGAAAGACTTTCATCAGGCAGTCATAGAGTCTCACACGGTGTCACGCAGCCAGTACGCCATACTATCATTTTCTCGCTAGCATTCTTACAATAAAAATTATTCATCGTTTAGCGTTCCAGTGTTTCCTTCCTTTTAAAATCCTCGTTACCGAATAAAAGATATCGTCTCTAAATGTCTTGTTTAACACTACAGATGATTGTGAATATGTGGCGACAATTTTCCTCTGTGTACAGTGTGAGAAAAGAGTCAGATTATAGTATTAAAAGTAGATAATTGATGAACGTTTGTAGCAACTTTAATCTGGTTCATCAATCTGGCCGTGAGTCTGTATCTTGATTGCGTGGTTAGTATGACGCTGCCCGCTAAGACAGGTATGGAATCTAGCGTTGTCTTACAACAAGCTCTCACTGCAGTTTATACGCTTCCGACATCAGAAAAATATCGCCTTAGATAAGACATTTCATATTTCAAAAAGGTCACTTATACAATTTAATCTTTTTTCATCCATTTTAAGTTTTCCTTTTTCATTTATATATAAATGAATGTTGTTACCTTTAGTGAACTTTACACGTGTCAAATTTATTTAAAGTCACGTGAAAAGGCGGTTTCTACTGGTCAACAATTCGTGATTTCTTCAATAAGAAAAGCACAGTAAAGTGGAAATATCGGTAATGCATTTGTAATGAGCTGCTCTGTTATCATTTGTTTGAAAACATAATTTAGGTACCATTGGCTAATCGTATATTAACCAATGGGCAAACCAGTGGGGAATATTCTAAACAGAGTTGTTCAGAATCTCTAGTTGTGCCATGCGCCAGCTGTGTAGATGTCCTTGGTGGTTAGTACCGATATATCGGCAGGCTGGAATATCTGTGGCGACTGGCTGACCGTAGGGGGTCATTACAGTTGGTGAAAAAAGGGAAATTTTAAGTTTGGCTGTGGCGGTCGAGTGAGGGGAATTGGAGTTTGATCGAAGGTATATTTTGAGCTGCACGGTACCGCGGCTTGAAGACCGTAGCAGTGGGTGTTTGTACGTTCGGGTGAGCAGTGCCGAAACTGGGAACTACGCGATCTGTTTTGAACTGGGGATTCGTTCAGGACTGCATTTTCTGGTGAATAACAGACCTGTGGATCTAGTCGGTTTCTAATGATTCAGAATACTATTCAGCAAGGGTCATTATTGTGTACACTGTATACAGGAAGTGCGTAGCCCTTAGTGGCGTTTAGAGGGTTATTAAACTGCTTTGCGGTTACAACATGCACGTCACTGTAGCGAACGGTTATATAGTGTGCATATGTGTGTGGTGTTCAATCGCTTGGGACATTCAATTTCAGATCGTTTTGTGTTGTTTCTTTGGTGTGTGAAATTCTTGTCATAATTTTCAGGCAACTACGGCATTTTAAGTTTCCGAAGCATGAATACCTCGACTGGCACAGTTCTGTAGAGTTCTTAAACGAGTGGTCTTGATGATTGTATGTTTGCTGCTATTTATCTGATGCTGCTGTCTCTACCTCAAAAGGTGAATGTTATCGTACCATTTACTATTATTTAATCCTGTATGTTTATTGTAGTCCTCGGGTAGGTTTTAAGGTAAATTAATAGCAGATTTACGTGGCAAAACTTTGTGGCCCCCAGGGCTGTTTTCGTATTCAGGCGTCATACTGTTAGCATTAATTTACATCTATATGGCTACTATGCAAGTCACACGTAAGTGCCAGGTAGAGTATTCACCGAACAACCTTGACAATAATTCTCTATTGTTCCACTCTCGAACAGCGTGCGCAAAAAACGGACAACTATATTTCGGCGCGCGATATCTGATTTCCCTTGTTTCGTTATGATGATCGTTTCTTAATATGTAGGTGAGCACCAACAAAATATTTTCGCATTCGGAGGAGAAAGCTGGTGACCGAAATATGGCAGAAAGCTCCCGCCAACGAGAAACACCATTGTTTTCATTATGTCCACCCCAAATCCTGTATCAAATGGTTCAAATGGCTCTGAGTACTATGGGACTTAACATCTATGGTCATCAGTCCCCTAGAACTTAGAACTAATTAAACCTAACTTACCTAAGGACATCACACAACACCTAGTCATCACGAGGCAGAGAAAATCCCTGACCCCCCCCGAGATTGGAACCCGGGAACCCGGGCGTGGGAAGCGAGAACGCTACCGCACGACCATGAACTGCGGACAAATCCTGTATCATGTACATGACACACAGTCCCTTATTACTCGATAATGTAAAACATGCTACTTTTCTTGGAACTTCCTCGCTGAACTCCGTTAATCCAATCTGGTAAAAATCTCACAACGCGCAGCAGTATTCTAAAAGAGGACGGAAAAGTTTAGTCGCAGACAATCTCTTTGGTAATCTTCCCATCTTCTATATATATAGTTGATACTTTCACCTAGTATAGAGTGCAATACATATTTACTTCGTTTTCGTACATTGTACGCATAACTCTACTATTTTCTCTTCCTTCTCTGTTTAAGGTATAATAGTGATAGAGTCCAGTAACATTCTCTAACCAATGTAAAACTTTAGCTAAGTCATTAGAGGCTTAGCCATTAGGTATGTATTTTGAGAGGCAAACAGAAAAGAATTCTTAATCTAATCCAGGATTAGTGATTGCTAAACAAAATATGTACTTGAATATGCAAAGACTCAAAAACTTTGAATGGAATGTAGACCTTGGGCTGCAAATGACTTACCTAACATATCAATGCTTGAAAGTTTTGTAATAATAGCATTTGAGAATAACAGTTTTAATTAAAAAAGAAACGTATAACCTATCACTCATTAACATTTTTAAATGTGTATGATGAACAACAATAATTACTCAGGATGTGGATAACAAACCATAATACAACCTATCTGTACTGCAGCTGCAAAAGAAGAAAGCTAACAGGAGATATAAGAAGACTGTGTGCAATAATGTCATTAGCATCAGATGTTGACATTAAAATTCTAATCCGCCCCGACAGCTGAGTGGTCAGTGGGACGGACTGTCATGCCAAGGGACCCGGCTTCGATCCCCGGCTGTGTCGGAGATTTTCTCCGCTCAGGGACTGGGTGTTGCGTTGTCTTCATCATCATCATCTCATCCCCATCGACACACAAGTCGCCGAAGTGGTGTCAGCTCAAAACACTTGCACCAGGCGACCGGTCTACCCGACGGGAGGCTCTAAGCTCACGACATTTCCATTAGAATACTAGATAAAAATTGTCACATATACGTCAAGCAATCTCTTCATGTTATCAAACTATACTATAAGGTTTGTCATGAAGACAGGTCTAAGGGAATGAGAGGATGACGAGGAGGAGTAGTGGAGAGTTGAAAGAGAAAGGTAAATGAAAAAAATCTGAACAATCATCTATGAAGGCCTTGTTTTTCAAATCCTTTTATTAACTGGGAACATCCTTAAAATGTCTTTGCAAGTAAAAAAAAAAAAAAGATTTCAATTTCATCCAGAAAGTTCCTACTTAACCCTTCTTTTGCCTGATGTAGTATTTTCACATTCTCATTAGTGATACCTGTTGTGTGGATAGAAGCTTGAGGATCTTAGCTTCTTTTTATGGTGTGGATACTATTTTCATTACGTTTATGATATAATTGACGTTTGTTTACATACATTTCATGGAGTGTATACGATGATTATGATAGGGTTCTACAACGTTGTGAGCTTTGTATTGTAAGATCGATGTTAATCTATGTTTAAGGATTGAAACTTCTCAGCAGTAGAAAAACGTGTAAATCAGCTGCCACGACCACTCGTCATCGAATGTGCTCGTCGCTTAAAGTGTGTTTACGAGTGTTTTGTTCCAGGCAGTTGACCTTCAACTCGTGTTTATTATACTTCTTAATGTTTTTCAAGTACAAATACCGTATTTTTCTGCTTGCTTTACATTACGTACACAATAGAAGTAGAATTTATCCGTCTCTTTACCTATGCTACCTAAAATACTTCAACTATTATACATATTATATTTACTTGCGGCACGCTGTTTGCTCTTAAGATGTAAATATTTTCTATTTTGCTTCTGTGCCTATGTATCTAACAGTCTGCAGTAAGGCTTTGTTCTATTTGATTGGAAGTACTGAAGTAGATAGTAAATATTATTGAGCTTCGTTTTTCTAGTTCTTCTGTTGATACAATCAGAATAAAATTATTTGATTTTCACTTGGGTAATGACGCTCTACATGTTGTTGCCTACAGTTTTGAGAAGTGTTACCACATGAGGTGAAGATATGATATCTGATTAGGTCCCAGTCTGATAAAAGTAAATGTTTTATTGTTTGCTTTTGTCTAACAAGCTTCGGCTTTATGTATATCTGATAGGAAACCGTAGATTCTTTTTGCTTAACCACTCCAATGTTTGCGTATAGAGGGAGAATGAAGATTAATAGTTGCTGAAATAAAGGAAATATATTTCAGAGGTGGTGCTTTCGTAATGATACTGTTCCTTCTGTGCAACATGTCCATATAACTTCTGTATATTCGTGTGAAGTCGCGTTAACAGTAGTAAAACATGATATTGATTAATCCAAAAGTTAATGCTTTGAATGTGTTCCGTGATACAGGGACTCAGTTGAATTGCATTACATAATTCTTCGGCACTACATCCGTAGATATCTCTACAACGGAATGTTGATTATTTATTGTTTAGCCTAGTTATATGCCCAACTGGATTTCCATGTAAGTTCTATGTCTACTTACCTCACATTTAAACTAGATATAAACAATTGTAAGTTTTCGGTGTACGGCGGAATGCATGTGCAACGTGCCTGATTTTATCTTTTATTACAGTATGAATACTCAGCGTTAAATGACTGCTGTGTTGTTCGTTGGTATGCCATTGTTTCTCCGTGGATCCCGTTGCTGGCCTGAAACTTTATTTAGGGATTCTAGTTTCTTTTTAGGTTTCAAAAAGATTTTTCAGGCGTTTTTTGAAGAAATGCTACCCATGGGCTGCAAGGAGTATTGCTGCCTTTGTTGTTATGGTGTAGTGGTATCACACGGCTTACTTGTCGCTGAATTTTGGAATTTTCCAAGCTGAGCATGCCTCTTTCCCTGATGTCGGCCTTGTATCGCTGTGTGTGCAGCGACTCATTGTTAGAGTCGCGTGCAGCTACGTCGCGGATATACTGTTTGAAGTACGAGAGACGTTCAGCAAGTACTGCAGCTCATTTTACTCTCAGCCAGTTTCGGTTGAAAAATGCCGACTTGTTGTAGAACGTCGTGGAATATTCCCGCTTTATCCCCTGTAATTTCATGAAGTTCCGATACCTGGCAGTGCTATACGTAGCCTTCAAACTGGCGTCTGTAACTAATGTATGTTCAAAGTGGACGGCTGTCACTGAGTTTCGTTTGGCGGGAAACCAGAGCATCGTAGATATTCATAGTTCCTTGCAGAATGTCAAAGGAGACCTGGCAATGAACTAAGGCACGGTGAGTCGTAGAACGAGGCGCCTGTCATCGCAACAAGGTCGCGTAACGTGTCCATTCTTCCACGTGCGGGCCAACAGCACATAGCTGTGACTTCTACAATGTCTTAACGTGTGGACACTCTCATTCGAGGTGATCAACGGACACAAACAGAGACCTCGCTGCTCAACTGGACGTCTCCATTGGTAGTGCTGACACACTAGTTCATCAGTTGAGATACTCAGAAGTGAGTGCCCGCTGAGTTCCTCGCTGCTTGACAGACGACCATAAAGTGCAACGAATGATCATGTGTGCGAATTTGCTTGCGTACTACGAGGATGATGGTGACAATGTCGAGCATCGTCACAAGTGATGAATCATGAATTCTTCACTTAAAGCCGGCCGGAGTGGCCGAGCGGTTCTAGGCGCTCAGTCTGGAACCGAGCGACCGCTACGTTCGCAGGTTCGAATCCTGCCTCGGGCATAGATGTGTGTAACCTCCTTAGGTTAGTTAGGTTTAATTGGTTCTAAGTTCTAGGCGACTGATGACCTCAGAAGTTAAGTCGCATAGTGCTCAGAGCCAGTCTTCACTTAGAAACAGAAACATCACGGCAATCCATAGAGTGGCACCACACCACCTCTCCTCAGAAAAAACTTCAAAGCCGCACCGTTAACCAGCAAATTCAGACGACGGTCTTCTTCTATTCCGAGGGGGTTGTTCTTTTTGATGGGATCCCTCATGGTGCAAAGACGGAATGTAATGTTTACTGTGCTACCTTCAGAAAAGTTGATAAAAGACTTCAGCGTCTTCGTCGCAAAAAAAGAAAGGATGCGGTAAGACATTGGATCTGACGTCAACCAGTAGAGTTAGTGCATGCGGGCATCAGGCCCTCCCAGCACGGTGGCGTAAGGCTATCGCAATGAACGGAGATTATGCTGAAAAATAGGGTTTTGTACTCAAAAGATTTGGGAATAATATGGTGTTCTGAATAAAACCAATCTACCACCCGAAAAAATGTTGGAATACTTATTGACGACCCTCATATTTGTTACGCAGCGTTATTGTAAGTTGAAAGTATTGCTTGAGATCGTAGAGTAACCGCGTCTCAATGATTCAGCTTATTCCCAGAAAGTCCTGCGGGGTTAGTTACGAAGTTTAGGACTGAAACAGAATAGTTTTTGTTCGTCGATGACTTCCGTGATGGAACATATTGCTATTTTTTCTTAACTGAAAAAGTCTTCCTAATTAGCTATTAAATTAATTTGAAAACACAGTGCCACAGTGGTATCTTCAGCATGGATGTTAAATGAGCTTTACTGTTAATACAAGGGTCGATGAGTCTCAGTACTATTAGTGAGTGTTACGTGACAAATAGGCTAATAAAACGAGATAATATTCCTTTTGATTGTTATTATTTCTAAGTCACACTCCTTTTATTTTTTAATCGAGAATATTTTGAAGGTATAAAAGACACACTATCATATTAGGCACATGGTCAGATTCATTTAGTAACGAAGCCTGTTCTCTATGTGAAGTTCCTATAGTTCAGTCCGATATCCGCAAACCGACTAAAATAACGTGAATAGAGCTTTACATTTGCCTTCGAAACAGGACGGGACATTTCACCAGTTCCTGTTCGGATCGGGATTTTATTTCTTTATTTCAAATGTCTCAAATGGCTCTGAGCAATATGGGACTTAACATCTGAGGTCATCAGTCCCCTAGAAATTAGAACTACTTAAACCTAACTAACCTAAGGACATCACGCACATCCATGCCCGAAGCAGGATTCGAACCTGCGAGCGTAGCGATCGTGCGGTTCCAAACTGAAGCGCCTAGAAGCGCTAGGCCACAACGGCTGGCTATTTCTTTATTTATGATTAAAGCCGGCCTTGAAGATCTTTTATGAACGCTACAGTTTTTTTGGATTTGAAAGGATTATCCCTCCCACAGTTCGGATCCCCTGACTGCTTTCTTCTTCCATTGAGCAAACTTTTCGGCGGCCCCTTTCTTGTACTCTTGTATTACATCTATTTGCTGCGATCCCTTAAAACAGTTTCCATTCACTGATAGGCATATGTTGAGTGTCTTATTTTAGACAACTAAGAACAAGATTTTTCCTCAAAAACTATCATGTGGAATATTGCTTACTATCCGTGAAGCATTGATTTTCACGCCATATACAGGCAACGCTTCCCAAGTTTTGCGCGGTAGCTACAATTCAACATGCCAATGTTTTAATGGCTGTAATTACTGTTATGCCAGTTTAATGTTGCCATTAGATCCATGACAATATGATATAAAATAAATGGGAGTCAGTCCTTTGTGGAGAAGCATCATCATTAGGCTGCTCTTCAACTCTTACACCTCAGCAGATTCAGGATTTGTGTTGTGTCACATTTCTAGTGACGTTTCGTATTACTGGATAACTTCATACCTAATGAAAATTTGTTTCTCGTCTGAGTATAAGTACTGTATATAGTTACAATAGCCAGTATATCCATTAGACTGTGAGACCCTGACTCTCACAGTGTAAACAGCAGGTAAAAATAATTATGTATTCACTGCTTCTGCTAACATACTAATGATTACATAGCCTTATGTTGAGCTCAGCTTTAAGGAAAACGTGACGATATAAGCTTATTATTACTGCATCACCCATGTCACGTATATGGGTTTAATGGTTGTGACTCTCTTAACTGATTGTCATTGCCTTACAAGGTAGAACGCAGGAGTATTGGCAGTAACCTTCAAGGACAATGACTGTCACTCACAGTTTTACAGTAAAATGACAGTGTTACTTGTCAGAACTGTTCAGAAATATGGAACTATTTAGAACTGTTGAAGACTTTCTGAGTCTAAGCTGTGTACGTATGTTTATACAGAATACCGCTAGTTATAACGCACTTTTAGACGGGCTCTTGTGCCTGATTAAAGTATAGAATTATGACAATAACGCTAAATGAGCAATGAAAGCTCACTCTCTCCTTAAAATTAATCTCTATAAAACTCTTAATTAATACTAATCTTTGTTGTGCAAAGTTCTAATTTCATTGTATCTGCAAGAACCGAGTTAATTTCCCTTTGTCTTCCTCTCTTGACTGTGGCCCTATACAGATTTAAGTGCGTTATCTGTAACCTTTATACCTACGATAACTGAACAATTTAGTTTTAAAATGTATTTGTTTTCGAAAATAATCTTCTCTTCAGATCTCCCTCTCTAAATGTGAGAAGCGTATGACTTTTAGCCATTTAATGTAGGTTCTAAGTGACTTTATTGGTGATGCAATGATCGAGCGCCATAAGCGCCATCAAGAACACGGTGGGAAGTTTCCAAGTTGTAGTTAGTCCCTCTTTGGTACGCCATCCGAAACAATTCAATACTCAAAAATTTCGTGCTGCTGTCAAACGTGCGTTTCCGCCACTAAACAATAACTTTGCGCGAGTTTAGATATGTTTTGCGATGAAATTTTGCGGTGGTAAACCGGGAATTGGATACTGATTCTGCTTTTATGGCAGCTTCAATAACTGACGAAAGTGACATAATTTACTCGCTTTCACGCAGTGTTAAGTGAACTTAACTATAAATTTATATCCTTGACTTTAATGTGGAAATTGATACGCGATTAATTACTTAATGTGGGGTTCATCACATTTTCTGTATTTAAAATATAACAGTATGAATTTATATATGTGTTTTCCTCAAATTACCATTAACTTTAATTAACTTATGTATTTTCTTATTTTTGCAGCA
Source organism: Schistocerca piceifrons (assembly GCF_021461385.2). Classification (NCBI taxonomy): domain Eukaryota; kingdom Metazoa; phylum Arthropoda; class Insecta; order Orthoptera; family Acrididae; genus Schistocerca; species Schistocerca piceifrons. The sequence goes on along the minus strand of NC_060138.1, from coordinate 893,420,712 downwards.
TATGTCTAACTTCATTTACGTAATCGACGCTTGCTTGACAGAACCTATTTTACAAAACTGGCGCTGTTATTAGGTGAACGGCCGTTAAACCTGTAGAGTCACAGTTTCTCTTTAGGATCGTTCACTCGCCTGAACCCCAATAAAGTTCTATAACCAAAAGGAAAACTCACAGCACATCTACGCCATCTATTAACTCACTGGTTCCTCAGATTTATTGACGCTCTCTGTTGCTGTCTTTACCTTTCACAAACGACCATGAGCATTTTTCAGTGTTGCTCTTCGTCCATTTCCATTCTGAATAGAATTTTAAACTTATCACATATTTGACCAACGTCTTATCTGGAATATGGAAAGACAGATAACCTTTAAACGTTGTTCATAGGTCCATCCAGTAATTGGGCGACAATTCTAGTCCTAGCAAAGTCCTCAAATACAAATCATTTGAACATGAAGAGGGATACTGAAATTACCCTCACATCTCGTATCATATCACACACAAATTTTAATTAATACACTCTCGTTTTTTCATTACTTTTATCGTCTCCGGAGTGACTGTAGACGTTAAGTTCCAAATTACTGTCCACCATATTCAACGTATGACCAACACTGTCCATTAAGTTGTTGCATAAAAATAACTCATCACTTAGATGTATACAAATTTTTTAACACATGGCGGCTAAATACACGCTTCAGGACATAGTCCGATATTCTCTGATAGATCTCTTCGACGGACACAGGAAAAAACGTTTATTTCAAAAATGGTAAAACTGGACACGGTCCACTGCTGTATTCAAGCATAAAACAGTGAATGAAATTAAACATTAAAGTAGATAGTTCAATATGAGCACGAAAGAGACGTTAAACATTTTATTAGGTACACAGAAGAATAATTGAAAAGAAATACAATAGATCAGTATAAGAAAGTGAACAATGGAATGTTATAAATTTTTAATTCGGTGAAAAATAACATATGTTTCTTGTAGCACATCCGCCATTAAAAGAGGAACTGTCCATCTCATGAACCTGAACCATATCTCAAGAATCACGGGAAATGCATCCACATCACATTGAATACTGATCACGATTCCACATACAGTCGACTCACTAACTACTGCAGAAATCTGATGACATCACACTTCTCACTTTCTTACCACGAAATATCGTTTTACAGCAGTACATAAACAAATCAATACCACTTCTTTGTTAGTATCATACCATGCTCTACCTGATCACACTACTCCCCTTTTGACTGTCAAATTGGTCCTGGCGGTGATAGGATATATTTTCAGGCGAATTAAGTATCAATCTCTTTCTCCCTCCCTCTCTCTCTCTTTCTCTCTCTCTCTCCCTCTGAAATGTATTATTAATCAAGCAGTGCAGTTCTCGTTGGACAAAGATATGTTGCTTAAATAAAAGTGCACATCGTGCACACTCTTCTTGTCTGCTGTAACAGTCGGAGATATTTTGTCGGCACTGCATCTTTTTATTGAAGCGGCCACCTTCTCTTACGTTTAAATGTGCTACAAACGAAAGATAAACATTTTTGTATAACATATGTAGTTCCTCAGAGAGTGAATAATAAACTCCAATTACTTCCAAATATAACAGCAGTACATAATCAAATGGCAGATAAAGATACCAGCGATGTACCCCCGTGCTAGGGACGTTTAGCGCCATTTTCCAAGTGTCAGACCTATATTACATCAATTCTTGTTGGGTGGCACAGCGTTTCGAACCATGTATCTTACCCACGAGAATGTGATGTAGAAGAAGGCTGACTGTAGTTCACTGCTGCCGGAACCCTGTACTTCTTAACGAGATTATTTCCCTTCTGTTCGGCTCCTGAAACAGCTCTTGACATTTTTGCATTACTGTAATGTAGTGTGAATTCCTAAGGGACCAAACTGCTGAGGTCGTAGGTCCCTAGACTTACACACTACTTAAACTACCTTATGCTAAGAACAACACTCACACCTATGCCCCGAGGGAGGACTCAAACCTCCGGCGGGAGGGGCTGCGCAGTCCGTGACATGGTTCCTCAAACGACGCGGCCACTACGTGTGGCAACTAATGTAGTCTAGGCATTATGTTGTGGTAGGCCTACTAAATCATAGCTGTTAACAATTTTGAGCTCTTATGGTGAGAATATGCTCTGGTCACATTGCATGTCGTACTATGCTTGTTACGTAACATCACAGTTGCAGGCTGAGAAAAATCAGGTGGAATTTTTTATCTTCGTGTTGTTCATCAGTGCGTTGGTTAAGTAATTTACCTATCCATCATGTAAAGATGCTGTTTGGCAGTTTTCTTTATTTCTTTTTTCGTTCCTGTTCAGAGGTACTGACAATGACTGTAACTCACACAGAATATAATGACAATATTTTGCGAATTTTTGACCACTGTGAACTTGTAATGCTCTAATTGCAGCCGCGATTGGTCTCGTTTAGTGTAGCAAGCATGACCAACATAGAGGTAGCATGTAGGAGTAAAGAAATACAGGGTGCCCATAAAGTCCCGGGACACTTTCAATTATATAATGCATAATTAGCAAACATTGTGCAGATATCATACATATGTCATTTTTAAGAGAAAATTTGGAAGTTGCTTTTTTCATATACACCGCCACAGCGTTGTTCGTAAATAGCCGATAGTCAGCGCTAGTGGAAAACATTTTAAATGTGCGCTTATTGTGTTTCGTTTTGCCTTTAATTGTTGTTGCTATGGTCTTCAGTCCAAAGAGTGGTCTGATGCAGCTCTCCATACTCCTTTATGCTGCGTGAGCTTCTACATATCCGAATAGCTACTGCAACCTACACTCTTTTGAATCTGCTGAGAGTATTTATCTCCGCCTCACTCTACGATTCTTACCCCCCCCCCCCTCTCCCCCATACTTGCCTCCAATACTAAATTCGTCACCGCCCTTATTATGTTTCCGAATGTGTCCTATCAACCGATCCCTTCTTTTGATCAATCTGTGGCATAAATTTCTTGTCTTCCCACCTGTACTAACACCTCATTACTTACAGGGCCTACCCATCTAATCTTCAATATTCCTCTGTAGCAACACGTTTCAAAAGTTTCTATTCTCTTTTTGTCTAAACTGTTTATCGTCCGTGTTTGACACCCATATGCGGCTAGACTGCAGACAAATACTTTCAGAAGACTTCCTAATACTTAGATCTATATTAGATATTAACAAATTTCTCTTCTTCAGAAATGCTTTTCTTGCTATTTCCTGTCTAAATTTTATATCCTCTCTATTTCGCCCATTATCAGTTCTTTTGCTGTCCAAATAGCAATTCTCATTTACTATTTTAAGTTTCTCGTTTCCTAGCCTAATTCCTTTACCATTATCTGATTTAATTCGACTACATTCCATTATCCCTCTTTTGATTCTGTCGATTTTCATCTCACATCTTCCTTTTAAGACAATGTTCACTCCATTCAATCTCCCAAGTCCTTTGTTGCGTCTGACAGAATTACTATTCATCAACAAGCCTCAATTTTTTTTTCTTTTCGCTGAACTTTAATTCCTATACCAAACTTTTCTTTGGTTTCCTTTCCTGCTTGTTCAATGTACAGATTGAATAACATCTGGGAGAGGCTACAACCCTGTCTCACTCCCTTATCAACCTCTGCTTTCCTGTCATGCACGTCGACTCTTAGATCTGCCTTCTTGTTTCTTTAAAAGTTGTAAATAGCATTCCGCTCTTTGTATTTTACCCCTGCTGTCATCAGAATTTCAAACGAAGTACTCCTGTGTACCTTTCATTATTACTATAATTAAATACCAGTGCAAGATATTGTACGTCTCTTACATCAAAAAACTTTCATTTTTCTTCCTCAGGATGTTTTATATTCAATGTAAATATCTCTCCTGTTTGTTTCTTGCTTCTTTTCTATGTTGCCTGTACCGCTGACAGCCCTCCGCCCCCCTCCCCCGTCCATATGGGTCTTGGGTGTATAAAATAAGGATGAAGAAAGAAAAGCAGTTTAATAGCACAGTGTAGGTGTTGGTACGTCAGCTCCGTGGTACGTGTATAGAGGGTCCGCTTGCTTTGATCAGAGCGCAGTCCTCAGGAGAACGCGCGGCAAATTAAATGGCTGTGTGTGCAGCGGGGCGCGCTATTAATGAGTGCAGAGGACGCGGCGCGCGTGGCGCCAGAGTGCCCTTCCGTGTCGCGACCCTCGCCGGACCCACCTGTCGCCGCCGCCGCCGCCTCCGCCTCCGCCGCCGCCGCCGTCGCACTCTCGCCTAATGGGCTCTGCCACGGTCGCTGCCGCGCCATCTTCCCAGCTCGCCTTTTAGTCGCGCGGGTAAATGCGCGCCTCTGTTGTCCGATATCTTTCTGCATTACCGGAGAAGGAGTCAGAAAGCAGGAAAAAAGCATCGCCACACTAGCTCGTCCGACGCCTTTTGTTTGCACGTGGCTGCAAAAGGTCGGCAGTTCCAAGCACTCCGTTCCGCACGCTACTCGACTATAAGCATCACTGCGTTTGAGTAATATAGGAAAAAATTAGTAAATGCTGGGTTTTTCAACACGGCCTAGCCGATTTCAAGAGCGTGCCTCTGACAAACTACAAAACGTGGAAACACCTTTGAACACTACTAGACAGATAAAAAGGGAAGTTTTCAACAGTCGGCGTGGAAGTTCAGTTCTCCTTATGCTCGGTTGGTGTAGTAGTGCATCAGACTGCTTCTAGCGCATCACAGCATTTGTTTCCATTTATGTACTGAACTTTCGATAAGGATAAAAGCTGAAGTAATGAAGCAAAATTTGTGGAAAAGCCGGAACTTAAACCCAAGTCTTATATTTGCTAGGGAGATGTGCTAACCACTAAAGCACCGTGCCACTGTGGCTCACACAGCTGCAAGGACTACTCTAGTCTGACACCCTCCCTCAGACAAACCTCAAATCATGCCATCACCTCGTTTTTTCCCTTCTTAAATCATCAGTTTTGCCGACGCTTTCCGACACTTGAAGGGGAAAGCCTTGCTTGAGGTACAGGTACAGTCATATGAAAAAAATTAAGATGTACATATTTCAACTTGATAAGACAGAACACCCTCACAAAATATTAAGAACTACACTGCGAATACCATAGTTCCTTCTTGCTGTCAGCATCTTGCGTGACACATCGTTTATGAGCCTATTACTGCTCATCCTAACTGGAGACACTATTGAACGAGGTTAGGAAAACTCCTTACCAAACAGTCCAAATAAGGCTGTCGGATATTGTCCCACTCCACCACAGCGGCCTCCATGATGATGTGTGAGGTCTGTGGAGGGACAGGACGATTGCAGACCGCTCCTTTTAGCATGACCCAAGCATTCTAAACACAGCTGAGATGTGGGGAACATGGTGGCCATTGTTTTCGACGGTTTCTATGCTCCACTAGGAAGGTGTTCACACGCCGGCCCCTGCGGACGAGCGGTTATAGGCGCTTCAGTCTGGAACCGCGCAACGGCTACGGTCGCAGGTTCGAATACTGCATGGGGCATGGATGTGTGTGATGTCCTTAGGTTAGTTAGATTTAAGTAGTTCTAAGTTATAGGCGACTAATGACCACAAATGTTAAGTCCCATAGTGCTCAGAGCCATTTAAACCATTTGAAGGTGTTCACGAGATCGTGACGATGGTGACAAGACGGGGAGGGGGTGCATTGTCGTCCATCAGCGTGAATCCCGCTCCAGTATCTTCGCCAAATGGAACTAAATTACGTGCGAGGATGTTGTCCAATACTGCACACCATTCATCCTCCAACGTATAGGGACACAGAAACATGATTGAACTGCCTTATATTCGTGTCAGAAGGGTGTCAGTGTACCGTACAGTTAGGTGCAAATGTTGTCCTCATTGCCTAGACACTTGAGTATGCATTTTCAGCTTGGGTATCGATAGGGATTTAATTAGAAATGATCGTTGTCTCCCACAGCTGCCTAATCCACAAAGAGTGACCTCATGCTCATGCGACACGATCCCCTCTCCGAACCCGAATAAGAGATGCACTCTTGTCAGGTCCAATGGCACGTAATTTCTGCTCATGGAGCCTATTTCGTATCGTTTACTGTTTGCAACTACAGCCGTAGACGTGTAGCATTGTGCTGACGGTTTCCGCTTGTTGTTATACACAAATGACGGTGCTACACACCTCCTCTTTTTCCTTAGTGATCACTCCTGTGACGATCCTGAACTGATCCAGTCGCTAAAAACTTGTTGCAAATTCTACAAATATCACTTTGACTAACAGTTACATTAGATGACACTCCCATTTATCTCGTTCCCTGCTCCCTAATAATGACTATAAGGAACCTCTGATAGTGCGTTATTGCTGTCCGAATCATACCGAATCGAAATACACTACTGGCCATTAAAATTGCTACACCACGAACATGACGTGCTACAGACGCTAAATTTAACCGACAAGAAGAAGATGCTGTGATATGCAGATGGTTAGCTTTTCAGATCATTCACACAAGGTTGGCGCCGGTGGCGACACCTACAACATGCTGACATGAGGAAAGTTTACAACCGATTTATCATACACAAACAGCAGTTGACCGGCGTTTCCTGGAGACACGTTGTTGTGATGCCTCGTGTAAGGAGGAGAAATGCGTACCATCACGTTTCCGACTTTGATAAGGGTCGGATTGTAGCCTATCGCGATTGCGGTTTATCGTATCGTGACATTGCTGCTCGCGTTGGTCGAGATCCAATTACTGTTAGCAGAATATGGAATCACTGGGTTCAGGAGGGTAATACCGATCGCCGTGCTGGATCCCAACGGCCTCGTATCACTAGTAGTTGAGATGACAGGCATCTTATCCGCAACGGATCGTGCAGCCACGTCTAGATCCCTGAGTCAATAGATGTGGACTTCTTCAAGACAACAACCATCTACACGAACAGTTCGACGACGTTTGCAGCAGCATGGACTATCAGCTCGGAGACAATGTCTGCGGTTACCCTTGACGCTGCATCACAGACAGGAGCGCCTGCGATGGTGTACTCAACGACGAACCTGGATACACGAATGGCAAAACGTCATTTTTTTCGGATGAATCCAGGTTCTGTTTACAGCATCATGATGGTCGCATCGGTGTTTGGCGACATCGCGGTGAACGCACATTGGAAGCGTGTATTCCTCATCGCCATACTGGCGTATCATCCGGCGTGATGGTATGGAGAGCCATTGGTTACACGTCTCGGCCATCTCTTGTTCGTATTCACGGCGCTTTGAACTGTGGACGTTAGATTTCAGATGTGTTACGACCCGTGGCTCTACCCTTCAGTCGATCCCTTTGAAACCCTACATTTCATCAGGATAATACAGGACCACATGTTGCAGGTCCTGTACTGGCCTTTCTGGGTACAGAAAATGTTCGACTGCTTCCCTGGCCAGCACATTCTCCATATCTCTCAACAATTGAAAACGTCTGGTCAATGGTGGCCGAGCAACTGGCTCGTCACAATACGCCAGTCACTACTGTTGATGAACTGGTATCATGTTGAAGCTGCAGGGGCAGCTGTACCTGTACACGCCATCCAAGCTCTGTTTGACTCAATGCCCAGGCGTATGAAGGCCGTTATTACGACCAGAGGTGGTTGTTCTGGGTACTGATTTCTCAGGATCTATGGACTGAAATTGCGTGAAAATGTAATCACATGTCATTTCTAGTATAATATATAAGTCCAATGAATACCCGTTTTTCATCTGCGTTTCATCTTGGTGTAGCAATTTTAATGACCAGTAGTGTAATACTCGTAATGACACACAGTACGAGTACTGCAATGTTTACAAGTGACACGGGTGCCACAGACTGTACATACTGCCCCATCACGGTAGAAACATGGACCATTTACGCTAGAATCACATTACAAACAAACCAATGTGCTTATAATGTAATGTATTTCTGGGCCACAATGTTCAGTATTCAAGTTTCGGCAACATGCAACATTCACAGCACCACTGTATTTGGCCTATTCCCGACATATTACTGGTTGGAACAGCTCCTAATATACTCAGAAAAAAGTATTTGTTTTAGTTTATAGTCAGACTTTTTCTGTATTTTGTCTACTGGCTGGCAGTTTCGGTATACAGTACCATCATCTGGCCGCCCCTGGAACGTATTCATCTCGCTTGCATCCCCAGTAGGCGCGTCAGAAACTCAAAATGTGTTGAAAGTCACGAGCTCTATCTTCTTATCTCTTGTTTTCTACTGAAAATCTCGTGCTTGTACTCTTGTTAACTTTACTATTACAGAGATCGCCTAAACTCTATATTTTTTTTATTTGGTCCTGTGCGCAACAAATAACTTACTTGGTCTTTCTGCTGCCACTGCTTGATCTGCTGCATTCCATTATTTAACAAAAACATAAAAAAACCTATTATTCATGCTGAGTGCAATGCATGTCATGTATGGCGGCTCCTGCTGTTGCTGCTGCTTCTGCTGCTGCTTACTACAATTACATATAATTCAAGAGAAAGTGTTTTGTCAAATCTAAACTCGATAAATGATACCCAAACAAAAAACTCTATTCTGAAAGCGATTCTTCCTCATTCAATTAACAAAACGCTAGAAGCTCTTTGAACAATCGCTTCGTATGTAAATCTGCCTCCAGTGACATTACAAATTAATCAAACTCTTGAGACAGACTGAAATACTTCTCAATTAAATACGTAGTGAAACAATTCCCTGACAATTACAAAAGAAATCAATGACAAAAATCAATATTTAATCTATTCGCCTAACAATGGTTTCCCTTAAAAATTCAACTCCTATCATTATCAAAATTACCGTCTGCTGCTACGCACATACACAAACCCTTTTCTTTAAATTAATAAGCGCGCTGCAAATTATAAAAAATATCAACTCACTACCAAGTCCTGTGTCGCTGCTGGCGGACACAGCAGTACGGCCGCTCGGCGACGACCCCTCGCCCAACACACGTGCGCACCACAGCACGCGGGCTCCTACACTGGCTTCAAAACTGCCACTATTAATCCGTGCGCTGCGAAGAGCGACAACAATATTTTAGATTACAGAGCTTGTGTATGAGCGCTGTAGCCAACCTTTAAATCCTAAGAGAGTATTGCCAACTCTCAGTGTGACTATAGACTAAAAAGAATACTTTTTATGATATTTTTTTATACACTAGTAGCATAGGAGTACATATGGGGAAAGTCATCTGCGGAATTCTGGGCTAAATAGATGAGAACGTCCCAACCATATAAAGATAATCACCTTGCGTTTGTACTGAGCATACTCCAGGTCTTGACATGTAGGCGTAGCCATGTTTCCACTGTATGACTGACACTCTCGTCATCTTCAAAGATGGTTCCCCATAGAGAATCCTTAAGCGGCCCACAGAGATGGAAGTCCGAGGGTGCCAGGCATCCGCACGATTCACCATGTCTGGAGCAGTGGCTGTGACAGGTCGTCCAGAACATGGCTGATTATGGATCTTTGTTTCTGCATTTCCTGAGGCTATAACTTTCTTTACAAATCGCCCAACTGTACTCCTATAAAATTGAGCATCGCCATACACTGCACACAAACGTTTATGGAAGTTCACCACGGTTTCTCTTTTTGCACACAAGAATTCAATAACAACACAATGCTTGTAATGTGAGTCGTATGTAGACGCCATTTTGACGCTGTACTACGGTTAGGAACTTCACCGGCGCACAGAACGAATATCAAATGTGAAGCATCAAAAGGCCGTTTGCCTATGTATATTAATGGCATTTTTTTTAAAAAAATATGGGATATTACTTACTCAAAGACCCTTGTATTTGTATGGAGTGTAGCCATGTACGGAAGTGAAACATGGACGATATACAGTTTAGGCGAGAAAGAATATAAACTTTCGAAATGTGGTGCTATAGAAGAATGCTGAAGATTAGATGGGTAGATCACGCAACTGATGAGAAGGCATTGAATATAATTGGGGAGGAGTATGTGGCACAACTTGACTAGAAGGAGGAATCGGTTGGTAGGACAAGTTCTGAGGCATCAAGGGATCACCAATTCAGTATTGGATGGAAGCGTGGAGGGTAAAAGTCATAGAGGGAAACGAAGAGATGAATACACTAAGCAGATTCAGAAGGTTGTAGGTTGCAGTAGCTATTCGGAGGCGAAGAGGCTTGCACAGGATAGAGCTGCACGGAGAGCTGCGTCAAACCACTCTTTGGACTGAAGACCACAACAACGACATTATACAGTGAATGATCCAAATCAGAGTACGTAAAAAGTAACTTCCTGAAAATTTTTTTTTTCTAATTCTAATTATAAGCAGCGGCTCAAGGTCTGCAAAGGTCGCCAATGACCGGGACAGGGGTGTATGACAGCACGCCCCTCCTTACTGGATCCCATTGACACCATTGGCTAAGGGTCGGTGGATCACGCTTGACCAGTCTGAGGCGGAGCTTCTCTTTTCGTTTCCGTATGTCAATGCTTGGCACAAGACAACACATTTTCGTCTGTGTGCAGCAGCCAAGCATTGCGTATTCTTGTGTTCATGTGAGTACGAATCACTGTGAACCTTCAAAATAATTATCGTCTTATTGACAGTAGGTCACCTCAAAATAATTGAAGCTGGGCTACACAAGTCAATATCCATCATGTCTCGCATTTCTAACGACAAGTACGATTTCATTCCCCTCACCTAGTTTAACTAGAAATTACCAAAATTAGACTACCAGCCAAGCCACGCAAGAAAATTTGTTAACATTTTGTTACTTTACGAAACAATTGAACTGCGGTAGCTTTAGACTGGCTGATCAAAAAATGCACGATCATGTACCAAGAGAGCAGTGTGGTCAATACTTTATACAGCAAGTATAGTCGTAACTAGGTTATATTTACGATAGGTCATTCTGTATCAGTGTAATAAGGGGTAAACTTTTTTCTTAACTCTGTACTTCGCAATGCTGTTCTTAAGAAACATCTGTAAACTGTATTGTGGTACACGTTGCGAGTTTCGTCATTGGAAGGACAATGGTACTTGCAAGTAATGGTCAACCTCTCATAAAAGACGATATTATGTTGTCTCCGGTGAAAAGCTGGTGAACAGCATTCATCTTTAGTGGAGTCCACCCCTGTTAGCTGAGTGGTTTACGGCGTTTACATTTTCATCTTTAGCGCACAGCGTGCAAGGATATGTAAGCATCAGCTGCTATAAGCAAGTGAGTTACTATGGACAAGTCCAAAATAAGCTGAAAATAGCACCTCTTGCGCTAGTGAATGATGTCGGTATGACAATTTACGTCACTGGCCAGAGTATGGGCTAAAAAGGAAGATGTAGGCATTGCCCTCAGGGGTATTTGACTGAAAATGTAGAAACGGTGGAATTATTCTGTACTTTGCAGCAAAAAGGAGCTGTTTTAAGACATTTCGCATGAAATGTCGTAAAATGTAACCATTCTTTCGGCCACATGGACAACATTGTAGTATTTATAATGTAGCACCAATGCAGCTTTTGTGGGCAATGAAACTTGTAGGCAACATATTGTGTTAAAAAAAGTGCAAGTAAAATTGTTCATATGATCACACACATCTAATTTAAATAACATTTTTTCATCGCAGTATTTCTGTGTGTGTCAAACGTTTTTCAAGTATTGCGTAATTTATGAATTCAGTAGACTGCTTCAGTAGATTTTATCTTTTCAGTTATTGTCTCAGGTCGCTTTACAGTTACGAACGACAAGCCTTTCATTTAAGGTTCCAGAGGTACAGCCGCACATCGAATAGTGTAGCGCTGAGTCTACAGCTTGAACTATGGCGACAGCACACGCACTACGATTTAGTTGTCCCCAGCGGCTCCAGTACAACGTGCTTCCATAGAGCGCAGTTCTTAAAGAGTGCCGCAGTTACCAGCCGAACTTAACCAGTATTCTGCTTACAACACAACTGGAAAATTGGACATTTTACTGTTGTTAGAAAAGCGATGAAAAACTGAGTTAGAATACAATTAAAACTCTGATTTTTTATACAAGAACAGGAAAAAGAAGTAACTGCTAATGAGGGCTATTTTGTAAAGAAAACTAAAACAATGTAGCAGCAATTAAAGAAGATTCAGAAGATAGCAAGTCTTGTTTTAGGAAGAAACAAAATATATTCCACAGAAATTATGTAGAGCTGTCTTAAAGCGTGCTGACATTTTGATGAAGGTGTGAGAAACCTCTACGAAAATTCAGAGAGTAAATGTCAGCAGTATCCATAGAAGGTGATAATCGGGTGTGGTAAAATGAAAGTAGAACAGGAATTCTCCACCGGGTAGCTTTGTGCATAATACTATAAATGAGAACTCTTTCAGTATTAGAATTTGCCAATGATAAAATCATGTCAGTCCTTTACAGAAGGTTTCAAAATAAGGAAATAGAAAATTACGTTGACTCGGATCAGATGATTAGCAAACAGTCTAGAAATTATCAAATAATGAGGTAGTTGTAGCATTTCAAAATTTCAAACGATGTTAGCCTAGTGACAGAAATGACTGGCGAAAAAATGTGAAGACGGGGAAAACCAACAACAATTAATGGTGGGTAGACACACCATTTCATCAGCTGAGATCACATACGGTAATTTTTTATTATATACTATGCATGAAGTTAAAACAGATTTAACCATTGCTTGACACTTACGCTCTTGGCACTATATTATATGAAAAGAAATCATAACTCACTCTTAAGATTATTAGAGCAAATCTTAAATTTTTAGAAGACCCTAGAAGCTTGTAACGAAGTAACTCCTCATGTGAAAGTGAGTATTAGACTTACTTTTGAATAAAAGAGAGTGTTACAGGGAGTTATTAATAATTCCTCGTGTTTGTTAAGGCATGATATCCGAAAGAAATACTTAGGTCAGGCGTTGTCGATCTACTTCTCGCAGTACTTGAAGCTGGAGGCGCTATTTGCATCGCGGTGCACGAAATTGCTGTGTTCTGAATGATTGATCATTGCTCATCAGAGCTACAGGAATTTTGCTGAGAATGCAACATTACGAACTATTGGAATCAGTGGTATACGTGTTCGTTTATCCTTTGCCCTAAATAGTGGCAGCTGTCAGGACTACTTACTATGAACGATCTGGTCTCAGTAGAATCCTTGCCACTATAAAATTCCTTCAGCGAATTAAATATTTACTATTCTTCTTAAACATTTTCAGCCCAATTAAGATAAGTCACAAGCTGCAGAGAAATTGGATGAACCTGTTGCAGCCATGAAGTTTTCAAGACATTACATTTCAGCTATTCAGCCTTTTACTGTTTAGCGTTACGCCGCATAAAAACCATTTCCATCTGCATCACACGCATCTTCCCAATACGAAGAGGCGTATAGACGCGTACAGAAATATATAGGTTGTATGAGGATGGTTGAAGAACTTAGATATGGGTTTGTCTTATTTTAACATATGTTAAGGGCCCCTTTATATTATGTGGCGCTATGGAAGTTCTCTCACTACCACTTATTTTGATAACAGCAATCATATTTGGTTATGCAGGTTGACAATTAATGAACTATATGAAAAAAAAAAAAACGTAAATTAGTTACCAACTACGACGTGCACACACATTATCCAACACGTAAACGTCACTACAATATTCAGATTTAGATTATGCCATGTTCCATATGACTACCATCGTTGGCGATGATGTGACGCAGATGAATAGCGAACTTCTGCAAGACCGGCTGAAGTTTCGGAACATTCGTTCTGCCGATGACCTCCTGAATGAATGTTTACAACCCAGAAAATGTTTTGGGGTTATTGCTGTATGCATTGCCTTTAATATAGCGCCACCAGGAAAAAGTCGCATGCGTTCAGATCCGAAGAATTTGGCGGCCAATCGAGGCCCATGCCAGTGGCCTCTGGGTACCCCAGAACCACAATGCGGCTCCCCCAGAGTGCTCCTCCAGGACATCAAACACTCTTCTGCTTCGATGGAGTCAAGCTCCGTCTTGCGTGAACCACATCTTGTCGAAATCAGGTTACTTTGATAATGGGGATGAAATCGTCTTCCAAAACCTTCATGTAGCGTTCGGTAGACACAGTGCCATCAGTGAATATCACATCGATTATTCTGTGACTGGACATTGCACACTACACTGTCACCCGTTGAGGGTGAAGACACTCCTCGATCGCGAAATGCGGACTCTGAGTCCTTCAAATCCGCCAGTTTTTCTTATGAAAGTGGGCTTCGTCGCTAAGCCAAACCATACATGCGCACATTAATTACCATCATACCCGCGACCAACCGTGTACTTTGAACGTCCTAACACAAACCGTTCAGAAGTTATGGCGATTTTATTTCATATAGCTCAATAACTGTCACTTTATATGTTCATTCATGGTTCAGTTCTCATAAAAAGAGAGCTATATTCAGAGAATTAAGTAGTAGCGAAGGTTTCTAATCTTATCCCCATTTATATATATTAGCTGAAGACACATTTTTCACATCTCCCTGTTATTATTTCTTCCCTGTTTGCAGTTTCTGTCCGTCGAAGCTTCTGTTGTCTTACCCACTCTATAGCTTATCCAATAAAATAATGTATTTGTTAATTTCGCATCAAAATGCTCCGGACACCTGATACATCCTTTACTCAGTAGAGAAATGTTGACTGTAGCTATCCTTGAACAATAAAAAGTGAACAATCTTATGATATGCATTCTCGCTTGGTCAATTTTTTCCGTGATAATGCTATGAAATATGATTTTTGCTGGCGAGATTATTTTCTGTCCTGCCATAAGGTTTCGTCATCCTTCGTGAGGGCAATTTCATGAGGTGAGTAATGTTACAAACTGTCTATAAACACCGAAATAGTGAACCAATGTAAGACCTTTAGCTGAATAACCATATATTTATAGAAAAAAAAAGTTCACATAGAAGTTATCTGAAAAAGCGATCAAACTCTCGTGCACTCGAAAGAGAAAAAAGCGCTAGAGCTGTATCCACGTTCTTAGACATTTAGCATTCAATTTGTATGCGGCGAGTAGTTAAGCTTGTTGGGAACTTTAACTTACAAAATACGCCAAGCCAACAAGTTGAAATATGTTCTGTTAACTAATTAAATTTTTTCGTGCGCTGCCAGCCGTAACTTTCCCATTTAATCTACATTTAAAATTAACTCCGATCTACGGCAGAGCGCTCTGACATTTTTCTCTTTCTCTGCTAGTACTGTATAACCGCACTGCAACATTTGGTTAGTCTGGTGCAGAAGCGACTATGCACCGGTGTAAAATACCCTTACACTTAACACATGAAACTGCAGCTATTTAAGTATGGAATGTTTCATTGTTCATTAAGTGAATTAGGGGGAATTTAAGTACACGGCTTTAACACTCAAATATTCTACGAATCCCTCTTGCAATAGGAGTGATACTTGGACATAAGTGCACACTGCGTGTGAAACTATAATGCACGTAATTTTACTGTAGCTGTGCTGACTAAGAAAAACCGTCTTGTTGTGAAACTTTACATTCATCAGACGGACTATTCATTACTGTGAAAGAGAAAGATCTTCAAGGAACATTTTTTAGTTTCACATTTGACTGGATGCATGACATGTTGCATTGGTTGGTCCACGTTATTTGTTTATGTTAACGAGCAGTTGACAAACTTTTCAACACAGTGATATCTTGTCGAGGTACTGCGAAATACTTATTAGATAAAACTGCCGTATAAATAAATGAGAGGTTCTGATTAACATTATTTGCTAAGTTGTTGATACGTAGTATGAACGACGAAGGTCTACATGAAGTTAATGCAGTACGAGTGACTGTTTCTTTGCCTGACAGTAATTCCTAGATGTAGTCGCTAACTTACCTTGGGGACTGAATCAAAGAATTTCAGAAGCTCATAAACGAAATTATCTGATATGCTCTGACAATGGCTGTGAATATTTCCTTGTAGCTGTGGAGTGTCATACATTTTTTTTGGTCATCAGTCTACTGACTGGTTTGATGCGGCCCGCCCTCATGTCTTAGCAGATGTCCTATCATCCTGTCCCTTCTCCTTATCAGTGTTTTCCACATATTTCTTTCTTCTCCGATTCTGCATAGAACCTCCTCATACCTTACCTTATCAGTCCACCTAATTTTCAACATTCGTCTATAGCACCACATCTCAAATGCTTCGATTCTCTTCTGTTCCGGTTTTCCCACAGCCCATGTTTCACTACCATACAGTGCTGTACTCCAGACGTACATCCTCAGAAATTTCTTCCTCAAATTAAGGCCGGTATTTGATATTAGTAGACTTCTCTTGGCCAGAAATGCCTTTTTTGCCATAGCGAGTCTGCTTTTGATGTCCTCCTTGCTCCGTCCGTCATTGGTTATTTTACTGCCTAGGTAGCAGAATTCCTTAACTTCATTGACTTCGTGACCATCAATCCTGATGTTAAGTTTCTCGCTGTTCTCATTTCTACTACTTCTCATTACCTTCGTCTTTCTCCGATTTACTCTCAAACCATACTGTGTACTCATTAGACTGTTCATTCCATTCAGCAGATCATTTAATTCTTCTTCACTTTCACTCAGGATAGCAATGTCTTCAGCGAATCGTATCATTGCTATCCTTTCACCTTGTATTTTAATTCCACTCCTGAACGTTTCTTTTATTCCATCATTGCTTCCTCGCTGTACAGATTGAAGAGTAGGGGCGAAAGGCTACAGCCTTGTCTTACACCCTTCTTAATACGAGCACTTCGTTCTTGATCGTCCACTCTTATTATTCCCTCTCGGTTGTTGTACATATTGTATATGACCCGTCTCTCCCTATAGCTTACCCGTACTTTTTTCAGAATACCGAACAGCTTGCTCCATTTTATATTGTCGAACGCTTTTTCCAGGTCGACAAATCCTATGAAAGTGTCTTGATTTTTCTTTATCCTTGCTTCCACTATTAGCCGTAACGTCAGAATTGCCTCTCTCGTCCCTTTACTTTTCCTAAAGCCAAACTGATCGTCACCTAGCGCATTCTCAATTTTCTTTTCCATTCTTCTGTACATTATTCTTGTAAGCAGCTTCGATGCATGAGCTGTTAAGCTGATTGTGCGATAATTCTCGCACTAGTCAGCTCTTACCGTCTTCGGAATTGTGTGGATGATGCTTTTCCGGAAGTCAGATGGTATGTCGCCAGACTCATATATTCTACACACCAACGTGAATAGTCGTTTTGCTGCCACTTCCCCCAATGATTTTAGAAATTCTGATGGGATGTTATCGATCCCTTCTGCCTTATTTGACCGTAAGTATTCCAGAACTCTTTTAAATTCCGATTCTAATACTGGATCCCCTATCTCTTCTAAATCGACTCCTGTTTTTTCTTCTATCACATCAGACAAATCTTCACCCTCATAGAGGCTTTCAATGTATTCTTTCCACCTATCTACTGTCTCCTCTGCATTTAACAGTGCAATTCCTGTTGCACTCTTAATGTTACCACCGTTGATTTTAATGTCATACATAGAATACGAGAAACTTACAGCAATTCTCTCGCTGATTTCGTCGTGCTGGGGCAAAATAATTAAAGAATCGGTGAAAATTCGCTGTTCGACAAATGCTGGGTACAAAGGTACATATTTCCAATTTTGCACAGCGGGGATCGAGGAATGGCAACACTAAAGTCACTACCACAGAAGGAATTATGTCGGTTATCCAAGGAATTACATTTCAGTGGTAACATAACACACTCTAAGAAAGGAATTGTTCGGATGGGACGGAAATCGGTAGAAGTGAAGTGTATGTACTCGTCCGGGCCTCTCCAGGCGCGTCTTCACTAGTCATCGGGTCTCGTTTCAGAAAGGGTCTCATCACTGAAGAAAATTCTACTCCATTCAATGATATTCCAGGCCGAGTACGCGTCTGAAGACACCTCGCATTGCCGTGGAATACCAGCCTGGCTGCCGTCTGTCTCACGGCCCGAGGACCAAGACT
Organism: Schistocerca piceifrons; assembly: GCF_021461385.2. Taxonomy (NCBI): domain Eukaryota; kingdom Metazoa; phylum Arthropoda; class Insecta; order Orthoptera; family Acrididae; genus Schistocerca; species Schistocerca piceifrons. The sequence goes on along the minus strand of NC_060138.1, from coordinate 893,402,773 downwards.
GATGGTTTGGGTACCATTTCATTTCATAGCAGACCCCTTTGGCCGTCAGCCACGGCACTCTTACAGCACAGAGGTAAGTCAACGGTATTCTACGCACCGTTTTGCTGCCCTTCACGGCAAGCCACCCTAGACTTACATTTCAGCAAGATAATGACCGCCCGCAAGCGACGAGTGTTTTTGTTGCTTGTCTTCCTGCTTGCCAAACCCTTGTCGGCAAGGTCGCGGATCTCTCCCGTACTGACAAGGGTACCTCCCCATCGCACCCCCCTCAGATTTAGTTATAAGTTTGCACAGTGGATAGGCCTTGAAAAACTGAACACAGATCAATCGAGAGAACAGGAAGAAGTTGTGTGGAACTATGAAAAAAAAGCAAAATATACAAACTGAGTAGTCCGTGTGCAACACATGCAACATCAAGGATAATGTAAGCTCAGGAGCGCCGTGGTCCCGTGGTTAGCGCGAGCAGCTGCCGAACGAGAGGTCTTTGGTTCAAGTCTTCCCTCGAGTGAAAAGATTACTTTCTTTATTTTCGCAAAGTTATGATCTGTCCGTTCGTTCATTGACGTCTCTGTTCACTGTAATAAGTTTAGTATTTGTGTTTTGCGACCGCACCGCAAAACCGTGCGATTAGTAGACCAAAGGACGTGCCTCTCCAATGGGAACCGAAAATATTTGATCGCAAGGTCATAGGTCAATCGATTCCTCCACAGGAAAACACGTCTGATATATTCTATACCACACTGGTGACGGCATGTGCGTCAAATGACAGGAATATGTTGTCGACCCACCTAACTTGTACACTTGGCGAATGGGTGAAAAGATTGTTCTACCTTGCCCGATTTAGGTTTTCTTGTGGATGTGATAATCACTCCCAAAAAAGTGATGAAAACATAAGAGTTTGTCACATAAACTGCGACAAATGAATGCAACAGTTTCACAGTCGCACAGTTTTCCCTGTGCTCTGTCAAAACATATGTTTTTAAGGTTTTCGAATTTTTCCGTGTGTAGACCGTCAAATCCTGCATATGCTCAAGCTAATCTGAACATGTCCTGGAATTTTGGAGAGCGAAGTTGATTATGTATGAGTGCCTGAACTTTGATAATTGTCTGAAAATGAAAAATTAACCTGTTCACTTCTTTTTCTTTTGCGTTTTGTTCGTTATTGATCGTTGTGTTTGGTCGTTGCGGACGCCGTAAGACATTCTGTTCAAGTTCGGTGGTTGATGCTTCCACTCAGTTTTCTTATTACAGAGGCCAACCGGCTCTCTGACCGAACACGCTCAGCTACCGTGCCGTTCACTCGAGGGAAGACTTGAACCAAGAGCCTCTTGTTCCGCAGTTGCTCACGCTAACCATGGGACCACGGCGCTCCTGAGCTCACATTATCCTTGATGTTGCCTATGCTGCACATGGATTACTCAGTTTATATATTTTGCTTATTTTTCATAGTTCCACACAACTTCATCCTGTTTTCTCGATTGATCTGTGTTCAGGTTTTCAAGGCCCATCCACTGTGCCAACTTGTGACTAAATCTGAGGGGGGTGCCATGGGGACGTTCCCTTGTGAGAATATTTGTAGCAATATGGGCAGGGTCCTCCAAACAGTTCGAGATTTTGATGGTTTAACGAGCGAATTGGACGAATTTGGCACAGTAAACTTTAAGAGGACGTCCAACAACTGCTTGCATAAAGGATACAGCTTGACCAACGCGTTATTCACTTGCTCTATTTGTGAAGCTCTTTCTTTTGACTGTACCTTTCAATTTTTCTGGAACTATAATCATTTGACATCACTTCAACCAATACCCGTCTCATTCGGATAATTGTCTCATTGTGAGTCATGTCTTTTTGGAGTATATTGGGACGAAAAAGAAGATTTTCACACGAGAGTGCGGAAGCGTATTTCGGCATGTGGCCTCCGACAGACGGCGCTGGGACGACGAACGGCAGCGAACAGGATCGGCAGTCAGTGCTCTCGCTCCCAGGCTCTTGGTTCACATTCGCACAGGTGGCATAACTGTCCTTGTCGCTAGCTATAAGAGAAACGTCGCTTTTGACGACACAGTTTGGCACCTCCACGTCCGGTCATTTCCCATTTATACTAGAATAAATAGTATAGTTTAGTCATAGGTCAGCAGTGTGTTCGTCGCACCTGAACACGTCAGTCAGTCGCACCGATTAAACACTGTGGAAATTTCACAACATCTGACGTTCTCCCGGGAAAGCCACAAATAACACGTTATTGTGTGAATGTACGCCCCGGGTAGCTGAGTGGTCAGCGAGACAAAATATCACTCCTATGGGCCCGGGTTCGATTCCCGGCTGGGTCGGAGATTTTCTCCGCTCAGGGACTAGATATTGCGTTGTCCTAATCATCACCATTTCATCCCCATCGACGCAGAAGTCACCGAAGTGGCGGAAAATCGAAAGACTTGCACCCGGCGAACAATCTGCCGGACGGGAGGCCCTAGTCACACGACATGGAACGATTGTGTAAATAGTAGTAATGTGTCTCCCATGAATATTATTTGAAATACAAACTGTTTCCACTTAGGAGGACTTTTGTTCCACGCAGATCATTTCATCTGAGTTCTAGAACTCCGCTAAAGTGAGAGAGCCTATGTTTATAGATGGGTGAAATATGCGCTTTCTTAGAATAGCTTAACTTGATACTTGACTCGAGGAAACTGCGCTAAATACTGGATAAGAGCCAAGCTAATGAACTTGGAGCGCCTGTGTAGAATTTCATAGCTCCGTTGTCACGGTCTATGAACCTGTCAACGGTTAACCATTAAGTTTTCACCTAGGCCCATAATATCTACACTGTCCAGTCACAGTAATGTGACCACCAGTCAAAAGCCTGAATAACTATCTTTTCAGACGTGTGGGAAGAGAGTTAGTAAGATTCTGGAAGGTAACGGCAGGGATGCGCAACGTTACCGACTCCAGTGCTGTGGCCAGCTGCGCTATGTTTCTCGGTTGAAAATCCACGACACGAAAAGCCCTATGTAGGTGGTCCGACAGATTGTACATTTTATTTAAATCCGGGGAGTTTGGTGGCCAGGGGAGTACGGTAAACTCTTACTGGAGCACTTCGAAACACGCTCGTACTCTGCGAGATGTGTGAGACGTTGCATTGTCCATCTGGTAGATACTGTTGCACCGAGGAAAACTAACTGCATTTAGAGGTAAACATGGCCCCCAAGAATAAATGCATACTTGTTTTGATCCGTTGACCTTATAGAATGACGAGATCATCCAGGGAATTCCACGAAGACATTCCACAAATCGTAACGCTCTCTCCTCCGGCCTGAAACCTATCGAACGATCCTACGGCCATCTGTCCGATGGGCAGCAGTCAGTGTGGTGCATGAACCTTGCACTTGCTGCGGAGGTCCCCACGCAACAACGTTCGCCATCTGATTCAAATTGTTCAAATGGCTCTGAGCACTGCGGGACTTAACTTCTTAAGTCATCAGTCCCCTAGAACTTAGAACTACTTAAACCTAACTACATAAGGACATCACACACATCCATGCCCGAGGCAGGATTCGAACCTGCGACCGTAGTGGTCGCACGGTTTCAGACTGTAGCGACTACAACCGCTCGGCCACCCCGGCCGGCGCCATCTGGTTGTTGAGGAGGCAATATTGCTACCCCCTCGTTTCATCCGGGCGGTCAGTGACTCAACAGTTGATCGTCTATTCGCCCATACACATCTCCGCAGCCGTCGTTCGCCCCTGTCACCTATAACGCTTGGTGCACCACAGTGCCTCGGCGCCAGTTTTGGATAACACCATTCTGCCACGCACCGTATAGGTTAACAACGGTGGCACGCGGACAGTTTACAAACTTAGCAGTTTCGGAAATGCTTCCACCCTTGCCCTTTTAGGTGTCAGATAAATAGCTCCGCTTACACATTACGACAACGACGTCACAGGTTCCCGCGTCTCTCGCCCCACCCCTCCCCCCTCCTCCCCCCCCCCCGGCACGCTTTTTAAATCCTCCACTAAGCGGCCACCTGCCGTCTATGAATGGTTATTACATGTTGACGTCGAACATTAGTGACGGTCATATTAATGTGAATGGATCGAGTATATTACACAACTTCGAACTGATACAGCAATTAAATACTGCCACCATTCACTTGATTCCCCTTTGTAAATGAACAGTGCATGAGACCTTCATCGTCTTTACTATCTTTTGAAGTCACATGTTGTTGTCGAAGTGTCGTTAATAAGTGTCTGAATACAGGAAGTGTTCAAATGTTTTGAAACATTGTTTGGGAGAGGCATCACGATTCCATTTTTCTATTTTAGTTACTGAAAACAATGGGAATTGGTCTTCTTGTAGGCAATTATGCTTTTATTTATACTTATCTGAAAGTGGGGGAATAAACCTTGTAGTGGACCTGAATTCGAACCTATTTGCCTTTGGTGGGAAAGTGTATCCCAACTGAGCCTCCCAAACACGGAACAGGTCCCGCTAGTGAAAGTTGTTCTCCTGCCTACAAAACCTCACAAATGTTCTCCTGCAAAAGCTAAGGGCCTATCAATTCCAGAAGAAAAGCTACTGTAGAGAAATGGCTTACAAATGAGCATTTCCAAGTGTCAATAAACGATCTTGATGAAACTAGACGGTTGTGTAGAGGGAGCAAGATAATACAGTACGTATTTTTTGTTTGTTTGTGTTAGGGTGAAAACACCCCGAGGAGTAATTTGACATAATAGGTTTGGAGAGAACATCATCGGAGCGATGATATATAAAAAATGTTTCTCGTATAGAAGTTTATATGTAATTAAGTTCTTGAAAGCTATACAATCCAAATTTGTAATCATTTAAAATTTTACAGAATACATTAAGACCATTAATTAGTTATGAAAAGTGAAAACTGTTGTTACAACACAAATTAAAGGATCCGGTTTCTGAAAAACCGTTTTTGGAAAATAAGCTGTACACAATTTGTTGTCAGAGTTTTTTTTTCAAGATACCCAAATAAGATATCTGAGCATTCCATATTAGTCGAGTTATTTGTTTCACTTATATCTGATTTATGTTTTAAATTGTTATTTTATATTTATTTTTGTATTTTGGTTGTTTTTGTTTTTTTAGGTTATCATTTGGCATATGCGTATTTTCTTAATTGAAAATAATAGGTAACTCATTATTATGGTACAAAATCATTAATAATGTTGATTTGTAAATAAATCTTCGAAATATAACGTTTTCTTACACCATACACACAAATAGAACGAAATTTCGTCTCCCTTTGTACACGGAGAGAACACAATATAAAACAAAATTCAGCTGAATATAAAATTGTCGCAGGTGATCCTCTAAACAGCCTGATTGGTATCACTCATATTTCAGTAAATTGGTAAGCCTTGGCGAAGAGAATGTGCTAGTGAATGCAGCTTGATTATATCGTTTCTCAAATGGAAATTAACATCATAATCATTCAACAGAACTAGGTCTGCAATCTCCTCACAAAATTCTTCCAACATTGTACCTGTGCTGTTGAACCCTTTTTGGATCACCAGATGAACAACTTCCTTGTCTCGAGTGTGATGTTAAAAACGGGTTTCTCACACTGTCCGCCCGCCTTCTCACAGTTTTAAGAGAAACTAATGGTGAGTTTGGACCAAGAATTCGATAATCTCTTGTTAAAGTCTCAAATGTCCTACTGACGGCATCGAAATCTACTAAGCAAACCTCCGATCAGGTCAAAAGATAACTGAAACATGTTTTCTTTCCCAGTGAGAGAGGATAATCGGTATTATTATTAGAGGCTGTCAATGTGAAAGAACCGTATAGAGCATTACTTGTTCCGTGAAAGATATGTGTTCCACAGAAGCGAAGGTGAACAGGCGCTCATAGCTTTCAAATTATGCATTTAAAGCCCAAGTTTTTGGAAATTTTTTCTTTCTTTGGACCATATTAACATCTCAGAAAGTTTGTCGGTTGAGGTGTGTTCACTCTGCATGCTTCTGACTTGAACTACAGTTTATGTAAATGGTCACATTTAGATTAACCACCCTGGACAGGAACGTAGGAAGTCCGTCCAAACGTCGGCAGTTTAGCTATTTTAGCAGTTTACTATGACGCTGCTCAATACCCAGAATCACTTTATCCAAAAGATTTCTCTACCGTTCCACTCTTGAGGAGCTTGCTGGTCAAACAAACACTTAAATCTTTCTGTACTATCCCTTATTTGTCCTATATTATAACCATGATCATTTATTCCTGTGCAGGTGGTTGTCAACAATACAGAGTGTTTCACCTGCCCCTACCGCTGTCGTTTTATGCAAGTTACAATGTTACACCTGGTCTTCAAAAATCATGTGTGACAGTTTCAGACTTCCTCACTCGCTACCCGCAAATTATTAGTCCTACAGAAAAAAAAACTGGAGCTTTTTTGTAGGAAGTTTAATGTAGTTAAATCTTGTACTGGAATACGATTTCACTAAAGGCTGTAGTTTACGAGTTATTCAAGAAAAACATACAAACTATGGTCTTTCGTTGCTCTTTGTGGTCTTCTGTTAGGCGGCGAGCATTTCAGCGGGCACACACCTTTGAGTACCCCAAGTGGCGGACTACCAACAAAGACATCCAGTTGTGCAGCAAGGTATTTGATTGTGGTTCTTCGATCACTTCCAAAGACAGTGTGGGCACGTTCCAACGTTGCAGGAGTCACAGCTGCAGAAGACGTATATGCGGTAAATAGGACAAGTATACGCGACCTTGTAGTGACGATGACTGACGCCTCACCCAACGACTCGCCGTGCTTTTGTTCACTGCCACGTCTCCGTAGATATTCTACAAGCGCCTATGAATATCTGCGGTGCTCTGGTTTCCCACCAAAAGAAACTCAATAACAGTTTTCTTCTTGTAACACAGCACGGTCACATACGCCATTTTGATGGCTACGTTTAGCGCTGCCACCTATCGGAATTTCATGAAACTACAGGGGTTGAAGCAGCGGAAATATTTTATGGTGTCTCATTACAAATTCTGGACTTGTTAAACTGAAACTGGCAAAGAAAAGAAATGCGTTGAGTATGTTATTCAACGCCCCTTGTATATGTGAACCATTCATTTGTTTCAACATAACCAATCGTTCTGCCACTGTATTGTCCTAGAGCAGCGGTTCCTGACCTTTCTTAGACCACTACACCTGAGTGCAATCAGTATTATTTGGTACCTCTCTCCCCGCCTACCTCACTCTCACACCTCAACCGCTTCTGTTCACCATCGTCAACTTCAAAACCTAACTAAACATTATAATGAAAAAGAATTTTCCTTGAAAAGTCTACTTTTTTAAAATGATAAATGGTTTGTGTGTGTGTGTGTGTGTGTGTGTGTGTGTGTGTGTGTGTGTGTGTGTGTGCTGTAACGAATAATGAAGTAATTGCCAGTGAATACCATTTAAAATCCCCCTAGTTAAAATATGAGCACTCTAGTTACCGTCTGTAAATCACTTGACTGCTGGACTTCTTACTTCTGAAGTGGCAGACACTGCAAGATTTCAGGCTGTTAACGCTTTGTGTCTGGCTACTTTAGTAACAACAATAATGATAATAATTCTTTGTACAGCGCTATAGTATTTTGCTGCCAATGACTTCATATGTCTGTTTCAAAGTAAGTAATGAAGCAATTTCTGGTCTATTGCAGAACTATCTACAATTTACAGAAGACACTCTCTTGAGATATTTAGCGTTTGTTACATACATCTTACATTTATTTTCGTAGATGTAAAGTTCAAAGTAAAAAGCATGTGTGTAGTCGGTGGTCTATGTGAGGTGCATGTGACCTCCATCGCACTGTGTCAAGCGTTACTGATAGTAATATGAGCAACTGATAACTTATTAATCAGTATTAAAGTCTTACAAAATTGTGATAATAGTAGTGATGTTTTAAAAGTAATTTAGTTTCATGACTGAAACACAGTCACACCCTTCTGGTTTTTTACCCCTCAGAAAATCTCATTTTACCCCTCAGGGGATAATTACACTCAGGTTGGAAACCACTGTCCTGGAGAATCGCCGCAGTAATTTAGTTTGAGAACTGGCGTCGTTCAAATAAAGAGATGTTTGAGTTGATATCCAGTAATGCTGCTCGTGGTAATCCTGTCGTGTGATATGTGGTGTCACCGCCAGATACCACACTTGCTAGGTGGTAGCCTTTAAATCGGCCGCGGTCCGTTAGTATACGTCGGACCCGCGTGTCGCCACTATCAGTGATTGCAGACCGAGCGCCGCCACACGGCAGGTCTAGAGACTTCCTAGCACTCGCCCCAGTTGTACAGCCGACTTTGCTAGCGATGGTGCACTATCTACATACGCTCTCATTTGCAGAGACGACAGTTTAGCATTGCCTTCAGCTACGTCATTTGCTACGACCTAGCAAGACACCACATTCTTCAAGAATGTATTCTGAACAGATAATATTGTGAATCATGTACCGTCAAGAGCGAAGTTCATCATTAATGGATTAAAGTTAAGTATCAAACTAATTACGTCCCCTTTCTGAAATCTAATTCCTGGTCATGTTCCAGACCTCACGTCAGTTCTTCCCTCCTCACGCCAGCCTGCGTGAGCTAAAACGCGTGCATTTCGGCCTCCACTAGTAACACCGCGTTGGCTCTTCTGCCAACACAACATGATATAACCCCAACATTATCATGATGTTTCGGATTATGAAAGAGGAACAAGGCGGACAGCATTTTCATGACTTTCAGTCTGTCAAACCTGCTTTATGTTTTTACTTACGCGGCATGCAGGATCATTGTTGGAAAAAAATGGTGGAAACAGGTCTCTATTAAACTATGATATTGTCCTTTCTTTATCTGTTGAAGTTTTGTTCGAAATAAATGTGAGACTTAAGTTTCGAAATGAGCTTCGTGGCTTAGCTGTGAGTTGACACTGACTGAGGAATGAAACGAACACATGTTACGTTCTGTGATGTTCCTCGGAGGGTGTAGGCTTCGCTGCATTTCAGGTTATGAGGCAGCACAAAATCATTAGTACGTCTTCAGCAGATCACCGTTCAGTATGGAGCCCTCTGTCGAAGCAACTGGGAGGCGCAATGGTGGTGCTGCAGAAGAGCCGGCGGCGGCCAGCGCGGATCCCGGAGCGCAGCTGCGAAGTCCGCGCTGTGCTCCGGCTCGGCTTACAGCCAGCCCTTATCTAATTCCGAATTCACAAGTCGAAGGTGGCAGGAGGAGTCGGGGCCTGCCGGGCAGAAAGGTAGGGTGGGGTGGGGTGGGGCTCACAAAAGTTCAATTAGAGTAAACTTCTAACTCTCGCCAGGCTACAAACTACCAAGAATTAGCATCGAAGCAAATTACAGAATCCAAACCGGGCGCGTTCGGGGAGAACAACAAGATTGCCCCGGGAGAAGCTGATGTAGTAAGATTTTTCGTCTTCCAGATGCGATTTAGTGACCGGCGTTAAGTCCAAAGAAGAAAGTGTTTCTCAATGTTTGCCTTTCCCCTTAGGAAACTTTGCTTCAAGTTGAATCGTTTCTCAGTGAAGACTTCAGGCTGTTTAATGTACAAATTTCACGGAAATGTGGCACAGCTGCAGGGGTGTGAAAGTCGACATTATAGGCAAACAATAATCGCATCTTTGCCATTGAGACTAAATACGCAAATCCACTTCTGGGAACTGGAGATTCATCACCGGTGAATTCGAGTACTTTGGTGCATCATAAAGCAGGATCGTAGACGGACAAAGACAATTATGAAAAATCGAGATTAAACCTGATAAGATTAACAGCCTGACAAGTAAAGTGCAGAGCGCAGAAGAGGCGAAGGAAACGAAATCAAACTTCACACGTTGAGACGGTATGTGACGTTATTTCATTAATTACAGAATCGAGTCAAATTTGCAAAGTACTTGGTAGTATGAAACCGCTTATGAGTACGACGTTGCATCCCCTCTGATCTGGGTGCATGCATTAACGCAGTTGCCAAGGGTGTCGTATAGCCTTGTACCCTCTCCTGAGGAATGCTGGCCCACAATTGTTCTAACTGATCCTCCATATTGTGGATACTGCCAGTGGGACGGAGGTAAACGTCTGAGTCGTGCCAAACATTTTCTATCCGAGACAAAATTGGGCATCTTCTTGGTCACAGGAGTGTCTCAGCATCAAACAGACAATTTATAGGGACACGTGTCATGTATGGACAATCATTGTCTTATTGAGAAATGGTACCACTGTACTGCCACATATGAGTTAACGTTTGAAGAAAGACGATATCTGTGTGGTACCGTTGTGCCGTGAGAATCCCCTCAATCACTACCAGTACTAGTTTATGCCCGATGGCTCCCCACACCGCAACACCAGGAGCAACAGCGCTAATCCTCTCCAAAATTCAAGATGAAAGGCATCTCTCCCTAGGTCGCCACCATACTTACTGACCATGGTCATCCTGGGTAGTTCAGAACCACGATTCACCGCTGAACACAGTGTAACGCCATTCACAGAGCAGTCCATGCTCCCCGTCATGGCATCATCACAAACATAGCCGTCTGGTAATAACGGCAGCCTACCCATGGAACGGTAATTCCGTAGTGAGTGCGCTAGGATCCGATCGATGATGCGAGATGACACAGAACATTGATGGAAGTCCAGCACTTGTCGTCGGATGATAGGAGCGGAAGTGAAGGGGTTTCGATGTGCTTGGTCCACAATACAACGATCTTCCTTTGTGGTGATGAGACTTGGTCGATCGGAACCTTGATGACGAGTATGACTTCCCTCGCGCTCCCCCACAGTCCCACAGATTTTCATATTGCTCGATTCGACCAGGCTGCCAGAAGAAATCCCACAATTAGGTCCCTTTTAAACTCTGACAGGTGCTGATAACGATGTCACACATAAGTACACTTCATCTCCGAGTCCTTCAGAGTTATTACTCAACAACTCATGCTATTCACTCCCCTTACACTCGTTACCAGCCCTGGGAACAGCACTAAGTACGAACCACACTAACATACTATGGTGGCGGTTTTACCTGCCACAGAGAATTGCAACTCTAATCATTTACAAACCTGATGGTAATGTATGCATATACGAAGTTGTATTGTCATTCGACTGTGCCTCCTGAGTTCTTACCTTTTTTAGGCGGGCAGTGTATTAGTCACAAAAGAGATAATAAACATACTGAAATTTCTACATAAAAAGAGTAACTGTAGAGCAACAACTTTTCTTCGTCTGCTTCTGTTATGTGTAACATCATTAGTCTAATTTCTTAGAGATGTAATCGTGGTGGCACACACATCCAGAGAACATTTCTTGTAGTTCACCTTTCTTTTTAATCATCGAACGAACTTACAAAACGAACTGTTAACCTAAAGGGGACTGATGACCTCAGATTTTAAGTCTCATAGTGCTCAGAGCGATTTTGTTAACATAATTTGTCAGTATATTGTATGAACCCTATTTTCATAATAAAATTGTGTTCTACAACAGTATTGAAGTTAAGGCGTTGCATTTCGCGTGCAGTGCTCTTACTTACTGAGTTATCCAGTGACCTCTCTCAACTCGCTGTCACACCTTTTCTTCCGTCAGTTCCTTTCTGCTGCCTTCCTCTCTTGATTCGACTGCCCTCAGCGGACGCACCATCTTCAGCTTTACGTGGTGTGTGTTTAACACACTTTGCAATTCGGTATCCGTCAGTTCATCACCCTGTCTGGACACACTCTGTACAGAGTGTTCGGCGAAGGAGTCCATAATTTCTAAATGAAATATGTCGAAAACTAAGGTCGCCAGCCAAGAGCAAGAAACTCGAAACCTCAAATAATTTTATACAGAAGTTATACGGATTTTTCGAAATAGCAAGAAAAGCTGCTAGCAGAGCGGTTACTTGCAAGCACTGCACGTGTGTCACGAAGCAAGCAAGCAAGAGCAATTACTTCACCGTTGAAACCTGAAAGCATGTTAGCGTACTGAAGGGAGTCCGCAGCTCGTGGTCTAGTGGCTAGCGTTGCTATTTCAGAATCACGGGGTCCTGGGTTCGATTCCGAGTTGGTTTGAGATTTTCTCTGCCCAGGGACTCGGATTCGTGTTGCCTCATCATTCCACCATCATTTGTGAAAGTGGCTACATTGGACTGTGTACACATTGGGAATTTGTACGGGCGCTGCTGACCGCACTGTTGAGCGCCCCACAAGCCAATAATCATCTTCATCGTGCTGAAGGGAGAGGTTGAAATCATGTAATCCACTGATAAACGTGGTTTTCTGTTAGTGGTGTACCACACAGTCCATCGGCAACAAGCAGTTTCCAAACTCTGTTTCATGATCCAAAATGATCCGAAGCGAAAATTATTCTCAAGCTCTTCACCAAATTCCAAAAGACAGGCACGTGGCTGATGACCTTCCGGGGAATGTTGGCACCAGGCAAAATGTACTTCCTCCTGAAAATGTCTCCACGGTTTCTGAATCAGCAAAATACAACGGAATCCGTCTGAAAAATTGCAGAAGAGACTGGTTTGAATAGCGGCAGCACGCAGAAATTACTGAGAGGAAGCCTACAAATGTTTCCATTCGAAATCCAAAGCCACCAGGCTGTACGTGTACGAGCTGTGTGACAGAGGCCTGATTCTGGTAATGATTGAGGCAATGAAGGTTTTTGATTTTGGTTGCATCTGGTCCACAGATGAAACACACTTCCACCTCAATGGAGTGGTGAATAAACGAGAATGCCGATGTTGGACCTGCGAAAATGCCCATTTGTGTGAAGGAAAACCACTGAATTCCGCTAAAGTTACTATTTCTTATGGTATGAAGCATAGTCATTGTTGGCCCTCTTTTCATATGAAAACGGTCGCTAGTGAACGTCAGGTCGCAATTCTGGAGCGATGTGTCGCCATACAGCTAGCATTGGATGATCGATCACGCACCGACTGGTTCATACAATTTGGGTCCACGCCACATCGCACAGAACAAGTGTTTCGCTTTCTTTATGAATACTTTGGGAATAGAGTTGTTGCGTTGGATTGTTGCAAATTTACTGGCGCAAGAATGGACTGGCTTCTATATGCGCCCACTGTGACTCCTTGTGACTACTTTCTGTGGGGAACTTTGAAAGACACTGTCTACCGAACCCTCACACCACGCCGGACGATTTTGACTTGGCGACCTGCGTGGCACCTGACTCCATTTCCATTGAGACACTAAAGGTCATGATGGCATATTTCACTGTTGACTTTGTAACCTCCCCCCTCACTTATCGACCTTAATGACAGTGAAAAATTAAACCGCGTGTACCTAATGGAAATTTGGGAAAAGCAATCGTCACCGAAGTTAATCTATCGGTAAAGAGGGAGGAAAGGGTTACATCTAAATGAAAGGAAAAATGCAAATGAAACTGGTGGAAATTAATTTTGAAAAGGGGTAAAGTTAATAAAGAAAGTAAATGTGCGGCCGTTACGTTAACAATTAACTAGCGGTAATTAGATATTTGAGATTTGGGGGAAATCACGGTCGCCAGTCCTAAGGACAATTACTATAGTAACTGAAAAAGAAAGGTTATTACACATATAATTAACACTAGAAGCGTGGCAACTGAAGGTTGACACGTGTAGTGTGAAAACTGAAAGTTTGTCAGAAGTAATAAATTTCGCTACACTCTGACTTAATTTAGCAAAAGAATTAATAACCGGAAAATCGAAAGTTAATTTAGTGACTGAAGTTAATAGTGAGCTTTCTTTCTGAAGCACATCGAAATTCAGTAAAATACGGTTAGTCTTGGACTACCTCAACAATCATTTCAAAAACTACTTGAATCTACGCAATTTAGAAATAAGAGATTTAACTTTGAACTTGAATTAAATGATTCTGAACAATTAACAATAGTAAAATTTAGTACGTACCAAGCTGAGCTGCAGTCACAGGTAAGCTAAAATACGGTAACAAAACTCGCACTCTTAATTTGTGCTTGTGTAATCTAACTATTGTAGCCAGCTAATGCTTGAATTGAACTTTGAAATTAAAGCAGTGAAATGGAATTATGCTGGCGTTTGAATTTCAACGACACTCGGGTTCATTTCGGAAAAGGAAGGGACCCTGCTTGGCAATGCAACTGGGACAATGAGCAACAGAGGTTCATGCTAAGTTGCTGTAATTTTGCGAGGCAAATGGAACAATTTGAAAATCTGAGGTCTGCCATACAGTTCTGAAACTTTACGTGCTTTTAGTCTTCCTTGTTGGTTGATTGAAGGTTTGAAGCCGTCGATCGAGGAGGTGGCGACAGTCACTCATTGTCGGCCGTCGCTGTTGCAGAAGCTGGATGTTGGCGCGCCTTCTTCTCGACACGGTCACCAGGCGAAACGGGCTCTTGATGTGCGCCAGCTAATGCTTCCCGTCCGCGACACCATGTCAGAAACTATCATCGCGAGTCGAGCGCAATTACATGCTGCCAAACCCCGAAAGCGCGGCAACTCGCGGGAGCGTCACACAACACACCTGCTCCACTCGCTACTCCAGCCAGACCCCGACTGCCCGCGCTCCACGCGGCAGAGTTAACACTACCAAAGATCCTACACACTTTGATTCTTCACACGACCTATCGATGTAATCGTTCGATAGCAGTTTTCCCTAGGCAAGACCCAGCGTAAAAATACAAATAATATTTACGAAACAAACCAATTATACATCGACATAAATGCATAAATATATATATACAAACAATAAAACAATTACAATATGTAAAGAGACAGAAATGTCACATCTTGAGGTAACAAAACAAGGAAAAAAATAATAGTACAATAGATGGAAATACGAGGATATGCATTTCCGGCGTTACACGTGCCCCACATTGTCTGAGGATGTTCGTGTAACGTAAACAGACTCAGAAAATGTCCAAAAAAAAAGAAACAGCGGAAATGCATATGCTCAAAACATCAACAAAATTTAGCATTCGTCTAATGAAGCATAAATCAGTTTTTAGACCATAATAATTGAGTGGAGACACTCCTAATCTTATTCCACTCTGTCATCTTGCACAAAATAAAACAGGTTGACAACATATTAAAATTCATAGAAAACATAGAAAATGGTTTAGCTATTCTAAAATTGTCAAAATTCCTAACAGTATCAAGAAATGGAATACTATTTACAAAATTAATCAGAGTACATGGTCATAAAAACAGGTAGATCAAAATACGCAAATTAATAATTAATTACATAGAATACACATTTTTACATAACCCTTTCATAATTAATATTCTCGTCATGGGAGTCCATTAAACGCTAAACAAGAAAATAACACACATCAGATCGAAAAAAACATAAATACGACAGTAGAGTTCTTTCAGCTGTCCAGGAAGAAAAACAATTCCGCCTTCCGTACTCGCAAGTACAAAGAATGCCGACAGCGGCCCAAGAGCCGACAGCGGCACCGCCTCGCCAGTGTTGTTGCGCCCGCCTGTGCGGCACGCTTGATCTCACTCGCCCTTGTGATGGCGTTTCCAGAACGTCCGTTTCACTGAATTCTTTCGGAAAAACTCACTCCCGAGTAATCTCAAGGAGTCCATAAACACTATCACAGTGGATAACTCAACACTGTCCATCATCACACGCATGTACTAGCCTGAAACTTAAAACAGCGTCTAAGTACATCGGCAATGACTAGTAAATCACATATTCATGAAATCTTACAGCTATTTACAAAACCATATTTACATTCCTTAATCTACTGTGACTCAGCTGAAAACTTAAACTAGCAGCTTGGATTTTTCAGTTGATTAGATCATGATTAAATTGATTAAAATTAAATTGATAAATCAAAATTAATTACTTATTAATTACAACTTCTTTAATGACCTTGGCCAGTCAAAGGCATGGCAATCTAGCAAACCTTAAATCTTACACTCTATATTTACATATTGTACAAATTACCCATTGTGTGATATTAATCGATCCTAGGTTGGTACAATTTCAAATCTACTATATTTCGTATACCTAATAGCTTTCCAGAGCTTGGATACTCTAAGCAATAAGCATTTGTGTGAGGTATACCAATGACTTTATATGGTCCATTATAAACAAACTTAAATTTAGAGATTTCATTGTCTATCTCGCTCGATTTCTCATGAGCTTTTACAAGTACTAAGTCTCCGATCGCAAACTTAGCAAAACGCGCTTTAGCGTCATGACGACGTATGCGAGCATCGGCTTTTAGCTTCATTACTTCTCGCAAACGATCTTTTTTCACACCAATACTAATGTCAATCCGTGGAGGGAATTTGATTATCTCTTCCACTAAACTTTTACTTCTGTCATCCAGCAGGATTTCCTCTGGAGAAAATCCCGTCGATTCATGTCTCAAGGTGTTCATAATTCTCTCAAATACTGCTACATATTTGCCCCATGCCCTATGGTTGTGATGGCAATAGGTACGGCACAGTCGGCCTAGCTCGCGCATATACCTCTCAGCGGGATTCCCAGCCGGACAATAAGCTGAAATATGGATCACATCGACCCCATTACTTTCCATGCCTTCATTCCACAACTTAGAAGTAAATTGTGCCCCATTGTCTGATAGAATCGCCTTGGGCTTCCCAATATGAACAAAATAATCGTTCACCAGCTTGCTATAGACCGCTTTGGCTGTAGCTTTCCTAATCGGGTATAGTTTGATGAACTTGGAAAAAGCTTCTAGCACTACTAAAATGTAGGCAAAGTTTCCTGATGACTTGGGCAAAGGTCCGTACAAGTCCACGCACAGTAACTCAAAGGTGTCGTTAGGCCTTATACTTTGCATAGGACCACGACTCGTACAGTTGGTAACCTTCACCTTCTGACATAAATCGCAAGTTTTCACTCTGTCAGTAACTCGTTTTAACATGTTGTTGAAATGCACTACTTCACTCAGCTTTTCCGTACATTTCTTTGGTCCACAGTGACCATACGCCAAATGGTAGTAGTCTATTATTTCCGTGACGTATTTGGTGGGCCAGCATACCCGCCAAATATTACTATCGTCAGCCTTACGTATGTACAAGATATGATCGTATATCTTGTAATACTTCCTTAATTTCTCTCCTTCTGGGCTCTTTTCATCATATCGGGTTTTCACCATATTTAAACAACCATCCTCGTTCTGATGACGACGTAGATTCTTACAAATGTTCATTATTAATTTACGTCCCTCAACTTCTTTAAAATAGTACAATTTGACCACTCCATCTGCCTCATCTTTCAATAGACCTTGATTAGACTCGGGCAACCGCGACAGCGCATCCGCTACGCAATTGTCGGTCCCTTTTACGTAACAGATGTCATAGTTAAATTGCTGTAAATACAGCGACCACCTAGTCAGTCTTTCGTGAAGTAGTTTACAATCCTTCAGATAAGTGAGCGCCTTATGGTCCGTATGAATAATCACCTTACGGTCCCATAGGTAACCCTTGAACTTCTTGAATCCCCACACGATAGCGAGACACTCTTTCTCAGAAATCGTGTAGTTTCGCTCACTTTTTGATAAAGTTCGACTCGCGAACGCTATCGTCCCGTGTTCCTTATCCTCTCCTTTACCAACTTCTTGGAACAGTTCTACCCCCACCCCGTAATTCGACGAATCCGTTCCCAGATGGAAGGGTAGCGATAAATCAGGATGAAATAGTATGTTAGATCTTAACAACTCGTCTTTTAATCTCTCGAAAGCGGTCTGACACCCGTCACTCCACACAAACGGAACATTTTTGCGTAAGAGGTTATTCAAATTTTCATCATTAAACACTTGTCCTTTTACAAATTTACGGTAAAATCCTGTGAGCCCTAGAAAACTTTTTAACTGTTTCCTAGACTTGGGTGGAGGACAATTCCTTATTGCCTCTAGTTTCTCTGGGTCTTTCGTAATACCAGCAGTGGTAATTACATGCCCTAAAAATTTCAGTTCCTGCTTCACAAATTCGCATTTCTTTAGCTTTAGAGTCATTCCGCCACGGCGCAATGCTCTAAAAACTTCATCTAACAGGTCACAATGGTCATGCCAAGTGGCATTGGCCAACAATAGGTAGTCAACATATACAGTTAATCTTGAACTCAAAGCCGGTCCTAGCACTTCATCTAGGGCCCTGATGAATACGGACACAGATATATTAAGTCCAAACGGCAGTACTCTATACTGATAACACCTGCCCGCAAACAAGAAGGCGGTGTATGGCCTAGATTCTTCTTCGAGTTCTATTTGCAAGTAACTAGCCGTCAGATCGAGGCTAGTCATGAACTTAACGTCATGAAAACGTTGCAAAATCTCCTCCATACTCTCTGGTCTGTCTGTTTCACGCTGAACGACCCTATTCAACGTGCGTGCGTCAATCACAATACGCACACTACCATCCCGTTTTGCTACAATGACCAAACCGTTATTGTATGGACTTGTACTTCTTTCAATCACTCCCCATTCGATCATCTTATCTATCTCCCGTTGCACTGCTTCCTTTTTGGACAGCGGTATAGCATACGGTCTCACGAAGAATGGTTCGTGCGGAATTACATGCAACTTGCATTTATATCCTTCCACAAGACCCGGTTTGTCTGAAAACACACTCTTATTCCTCATTATCACTTCATACAGGCCTCGTCTTTGTTCGTGTGTTACGTTTGACACACCGTCTACAATACTTTCCAATTCAGTTTCTACACTATTGTCAGTGCCGAGATTCCTCACATTACAGTAGTTCAAATTCATACCTACGTCAATACCAATCGGCCAGTTAACAATGTGTATAGGCTGGTATTGCCTATGCACACCGTCTCCTGCCTCGTCAAAGCTAACTACTATCGTTTTATCTAGTGACATACATGTCAAAGTTTTGCTTTCGCAGTTAATCACTGCACGGTACTTTAATAGCCAATCTAACCCGATAATTACTTCTGTAGTTAAGTCTGGCACGACGACAAACTCTTGTTCAAATCGTGCCCCACATATCTCGAAGTTGACAAAAATCTGTTTTGTGACCGGTTTACTGGCCTTCCCAGTAGCACCGATAATTTTCACTCCTGTTACTGGCATAACTACGATGCCAGGTCTGTCTTTCAGTAACTCAAATATTTTCCCAGATACAGCACTCAATTCTGCACCGGTGTCCATCAACACGTTTAGTTGTAGGTCATGCATATTAACAGACACTACTATCTGTCTACACTTGTCCTCGACTGTTTCTTTATTTTCCCACAGTAAATCCTAGTCTATATCCAGGTCATTCCAGAAAAAACCATCCGGCTTTGATCCTAAATCCGGTTTATCTGGCGGCTTTTTCAGTCTCTGTTCACATACAGTTTTAATTTCAACACGTTTGTCCTGAGGCTTAGTCTCTAGCTTCGCCTCCAATACCGAAACCTTTTCCTGTAACTCGTCAACTAGTGAGTGTTGCTTTGCTATCAATCCACTAATTGTCACCTTCGTTGATTCCACTTTGGTCAGATTGATCTCATCTGCCAATCTACCTGGAGGAATGTGCCCAATAGCATCTGAAATTACTTCCTCTGGATCTCCGCAACCCACACTGCTATCGTCTGACTGTATAATGTCAGCTCTAACCTCATACACGCTGTAATCTATGTGCTTTTCTACCAATCGTGTCCGGCTATCACTAAAATTTTCGTAATCTTTCTCCTTAATACTCTCGCAATGTTTAAACTGGAGGTTCGCATCGGATGGGTCGGCTACTTCTACCACTATAACTTTCGGTAAAGTCTGCCGGTTAGGGCCAGAACTTTCCGTTACTACTTCAACATCTAACTCCTGCGGGACGAAACACGACGAATCTTGCTCGTGCTCCCCATTAACATCAACTATTTCTGGTAAAGTCTGCCGGTTAGGGCCAGAACTTTCCATCACTTCACAAATACTATCTTCCTGTGGGACGAGACGCGGCAAATCCTGCCCGCGCTCCCTATAAACACTCCTCCCGTACAGGCCCCTATAATCTCTTAGTTCGTCGTATAAGCGACCGAACTGCCTTAACCAGACCTCATCCCTCTCTGCATCCCCTCGCTCGATGACGGACGTTTTATCCGACATCTGATCTTCTCTCAACAATTGCGAATCATTCTTAAACTCAATCTCCAGTTCCGCTGTGGGTATTACAGCTGCCACTTTATAATCGATTTCCGGAACACTACTTAAATTGTTCTCACTGACAGTGAATGTATTTTCTGCTGCCATGTATACAGCTGATTTACTACTTGTGGGCGCACTCCTTTCTCCTAACACTGGCACACTCTCCCGCCGTTGATTATTCCATACGGAATTTTCATAACGACGACACCTGGGTTTTCTCCTGTTATTGGGCCGCCAAAATTTCTCCACGCCCGGTCGGCCCCTCACCGGCGCGGCTAATGGTTTCCCTGTCTCGTCCCAGCAGATACGCTCCCCGGATACTGCTGAGGCGGCTGGTCACACCCTCTGGCGTTATTACTATTCTGCGCAGCCCGTATCACGCTAGTATGATACTGGTTTCCGTCATTCCGGTTATTATTTGCATTGTACCGATTGTTATTACGGTCCGAACCATTATTGTCATTGCTGCGGTATGCATTATTCCCATGGTTATCGTTGTTATGGTTGGGGTGGTACCCGTTGTTGTTACCACGGCCTCCACCACTGTCGCGATTATTGCGCCAATTGTCCTCGTCCTCAACTCTTTCCAGGAAATCATTGATTGTCCTGTAATTGCTTCCTACGTAGCGTTTTGTATCATCTGGAAGCTTCTTGTAGAGTTCCCAGACTATTTCGGATTCCGTGCGGCGATCACGCAAATATTCCAACTTGCGGATCCAGCCCTCACAAAACTCCCTCATCGAACCGCGCGAATTCGCATCGAAAGGCCTCGATACGACAAATTCGCGCCAGACACTTTGCTGTTTTTGCTCTGACCAGTATTCAGCCAAAAACAAATTTTTAAACTCGTCAAAAGTCAGGTTCGTAATGTCGAGGTTTAAGCCCCAACGCTTGGCATCACCAGCCAGCACATCAATAACCGCATTAATTTTTCTCTCATTAGTCCATGATCTGGGTAAAACTCTTTCACAATTTTTAATGAAATCCGTCGCGTGTATACCGCCTTTTTTCAAGGGGTCGAACCGCTCCTCTTTCGTCAACAATTCCGAACTATGTGCACAGATTGGCACATAGCTCTGTTTTTCGTCAAGTTTCTTTTCTAATTCCGACACTCTCGTAATTACTTGGCAAGTGGTTGTCGCAAGCGTTTCCACTTCCCTCTTTTTCTCTTCGCAGGTATTAGCCTGCTCCCTCACTTTAGTGTCTACTTCGGACACTAAAGCCTTTAAAGTTTCCACCTTCTGTTGATCCTCTTTTTTCACTAATTGAATTTGTCCCGTCACCTTATTCTCGATGATCGGAGCAACTGCTTCTCCTACACTTTTCTCGATTCTGCTAATTTCGGAATCAAAACGAGTATTTATGCTCGCAATTTCCGCCTGAACGCCTATCATTTCCTGTTTAAGATTACCGATTTCGGTATTAATTACAACAATATCTTCTTTGATTTTATCAACTTTTGTATTAACAACTCCAACATTGTTGTTAACAACATTAATAGCTTTGTTCTGATTGTCTAGCTTTCGTTCAATTTTTTCAGACTGAGCTTCTTGCTTGGCAGACAGAGCTATAATTTCTGCCGATTGACTCTTGATTTCATTAATCAAAACATTCAATAAATCAGTTAAATTCCCGGAGACTACCGGTTTTACTTCCGTAGCTGGTTCCTCTATACATGTTCCCCCGTATTCATCATCAAGGGGTACAGATTTGATTTTCACTTCCGATTCCGAAACATTTTCTAAAGTCTGGAATTCCATTTCTGCTCTTTGTTGCGTTTCGGCGGTCGCATCTTTCATGCTAGCCGCCTGCCCCGGAACAATGGGTTCCGCTGTGCGCGTTTCCCACTGTTCGACCGATTGTTCCGTATCCAAGTCTACCAGATTTTGGTAATTGTTGCCTTCACTCATTTTAATAATTTTCAATATAAATGCAAAATCTCAACTCTAATTAGGATTCCTCACACGAATATTCTCGCTGACGTATCGACCATTTCGTAACCAGTACTTTGTTACGAGATTTGCACAATGCAAAATTCGTGTCCAGAACAACCTCAAATTTGAAGATTGTCCTGTCACCAGGTCGCCACGTGTAACCTCCCCCCTCACTTATCGACCTTAATGACAGTGAAAAATTAAACCGCGTGTACCTAATGGAAATTTGGGAAAAGCAATCGTCACCGAAGTTAATCTATCGGTAAAGAGGGAGGAAAGGGTTACATCTAAATGAAAGGAAAAATGCAAATGAAACTGGTGGAAATTAATTTTGAAAAGGGGTAAAATTAATAAAGAAAGTAAATGTGCGGCCATTACGTTAACAATTAACTAGCGGTAATTAGATATTTGAGATTTGGGGGAAATCACGGTCGCCAGTCCTAAGGACAATTACTATAGTAACTGAAAAAGAAAGGTTATTACACATATAATTAACACTAGAAGCGTGGCAACCGAAGGTTGACACGTGTAGTGTGAAAACTGAAAGTTTGTCAGAAGTAATAAATTTCGCTACACTCTGACTTAATTTAGCAAAAGAATTAATAACCGGAAAATCGAAAGTTAATTTAGTGACTGAAGTTAATAGTGAGCTTTCTTTCTGAAGCACATCGAAATTCAGTAAAATACGGTTAGTCTTGGACTACCTCAACAATCATTTCAAAAACTACTTGAATCTACGCAATTTAGAAATAAGAGATTTAACTTCGAAATTGAATTAAATGATTCTGAACAATTAACAATAGTAAAATTTAGTACGTACCAAGCTGAGCTGCAGTCACAGGTAAGCTAAAATACGGTAACAAAACTCGCACTCTTAATTTGTGCTTGTGTAATCTAACTATTGTAGCCAGCTAATGCTTGAATTGAACTTTGAAATTAAAGCAGTGAAATGGAATTATGCTGGCGTTTGAATTTCAACGACACTCGGGTTCATTTCGGAAAAGGAAGGGACCCTGCTTGGCAATGCAACTGGGACAATGAGCAACAGAGGTTCATGCTAAATTGCTGTAATTTTGCGAGGCAAATGGAACAATTTGAAAAGCTGAGGTCTGCCATACAGTTCTGAAACTTTACGTGCTTTTAGTCTTCCTTGTTGGTTGATTGAAGGTTTGAAGCCGTCGATCGAGGAGGTGGCGACAGTCACTCATTGTCGGCCGTCGCTGTTGCAGAAGCTGGATGTTGGCGCGCCTTCTTCTCGACACGGTCACCAGGCGAAACGGGCTCTTGATGTGCGCCAGCTAATGCTTCCCGTCCGCGACACCATGTCAGAAACTATCATCGCGAGTCGAGCGCAATTACATGCTGCCAAACCCCGAAAGCGCGGCAACTCGCGGGAGCGTCACACAACACACCTGCTCCACTCGCTACTCCAGCCAGACCCCGACTGCCCGCGCTCCACGCGGCAGAGTTAACACTACCAAAGATCCTACACACTTTGATTCTTCACACGACCTATCGATGTAATCGTTCGATAGCAGTTTTCCCTAGGCAAGACCCAGCGTAAAAATACAAATAATATTTACGAAACAAACCAATTATACATCGACATAAATGCATAAATATATATATACAAACAATAAAACAATTACAATATGTAAAGAGACAGAAATGTCATATCTTGAGGTAACAAAACAAGGAAAAAAATAATAGTTCAATAGATGGAAATACGAGGATATGCATTTCCGGCGTTACAACTTGCGCCACCTCCGTACTACAAATGGTCGACGTTTCGAAAAGACTGTGGTGCGACTGCAAAAACTGCTTGCAGAAACCGAGTTTAATTAAGCTGCACAGCGTACAGGGCAGTCTGTTAGCAGCTTATCGAACAATTCCAAAGCTTCACCATAACTTCTGTATAAAATTCTTACAATTTTCTCAAAAAACGTACTTCTCGCCAACGTTCTTAGTTGCCGAGACATTTGATTTTGAAATCAGGGATACCTTCTCTGGACACACTGTATTTCCGCATCTTCTAGTAGGTTCCCGGCGTTTGAGAGATTCCGCTACTAATTTATGTTGTGTTCCTTGACCGCAATAATCAACTGTATGTGCTAGAACTGACGTAGTTGTGTGTGGCACTGGTATATATTTCTCTCAGCACCACACACAGACGGCGAGCGGTTCTATCCGTCGCTTCTGTCCTCTAACATTCACACAGAATTCCGTCAGCAATTGTAGCGGGTAACTTGCGTAACTTGCGAAGCGTCGTTAGAGACTTGGTCGTCCCGGAGAAATCCAGTTATTGCGGGAGGGTACCTGTCAGTGGAGGAGCTAGAAGGCCAGATGGAAGACACTGAATAGAGAGTATACGTGTCTGTATGGTGGAGAAGTGGTAGGCAAGGAAGCGTCTCTGGAGAAAACGAGGGCCGGGTAGATGGATTTAATAACCGTGTAGCAGCCGTGGAGCGAGTACGATATTTTCAGCGCGGCTGCACGTGTCGACGGCTTTGTGTTTACTCTACTGAAAAATACAGAAGAGAAACAGTGATGAATACTGTAACACGTGTTCTCCATTGCTACTGACTGTGTTTTCTTTTTCCTTCACGTTGCATATTAATCTCCTTTAGAACGTAGTTAAGGCAACTGCCTCCAAGTCGTTATTTAACACAGCGTCACATCCTATAGTTGTTATTTTTCGTTATTTCTGAGGATGTATAAGTATGATAAGTTTCAAAAAACGGCGGTAAATTTTGTTAGGCGCACTTTCTTTCAATTTATTTGATCGTACTGTCCTACAGAAACATTAAGGGATGAGTATTGTACAGTGGCAGAACTGTTTCCTTCTGTATATGTGTAACTAAATGTAGTTCTAAATAAGAATATTTGATGTAAGTTATATTAAAAGTTAGGAAGTGTGTGTGTGTGTGTGTCGCAGAGAGAGAGAGAGAGAGAGAGAGAGAGAGAGAGAGAGAGAGAGAGGGAGGGAGGGAGGGAGGGAGAATTGAATTTTTACTGTGAGGTATCATATCAGTGTTATAACTCTAGCAAATATCACTATTTACAAGTTACCACTGCCAAATAAATGTCATTTACTAAGCTAACAGCAACCATGATACTAACTGAGTGAAGGAGCTAACAACTACCATGTCTTACACAACACGTCTTCCACGTTCAGGACGCCAGAGTGTGGCTCTCCTGAAGAATATCCCTAATGGATCCTATAGGCACAGAGGATTGTTACCTTGACGTTCGTGATGATTTTGAGATGTGCAGGCATTAAAATTGAACAGGTACGTAACAAAGAAATGTTGGAATCACAATGGGTGTGGTATTTGGTAAATCCTCGCCAAAAGCATCACAGAAACGAAATTTTAAAGTAGCTTTCGGGGAACATGGACACTGTGAAATATTTGTTAACTGAAATCTTTATCGGTCATTACACAACAGAGCCAACGGCTTTGCCGCAGTGGTAGCACCGGTTCCCGTCAGATCATCGAAGTCAAGCGCTGTGGGGTATGGGGCAGGGCTAGCACTTGGATGGGTGATCATTCGGTCTGCCGGGCGATTTCGGCAAGCGTGGTGCTCTCAGCCCTTGTGAGGCAAACTGAGAGGCTACTTGACTGAAAAATAGCTGCTTTGGTGTCGTAAACTGACATACGTCCGGGAGAACGGTGTGCTAACAGCATGCCCCTCCTTATCTGTATCAAGTGATGCCTGTGGGTTGAGGGTGACACGGCGGCCGGTCGGTGATGGCCTCTTCGGGCGGACTTTGGTTCTAGTTTTTGTTACAAATCGGAAACTAAATTACAGTGGAAATTTTAGATTAACTAAGAAAAAATCCAACGAAGAAATAAAACCGTTATGTCGGTGACATATGTAATGGCACTGCTTTTAGAAACTACTTGGGTACCATTATTGACTATTTTGAAAGAGTAAATCCGTAACTCGCTCTTATCACGCAACGTTGACGAACCACTGGAATCACATGAGCAAGATGGGAAACGTTGAGCATCAACTGAGCACAACAGTATTTCATGGGTGGTTGCAAGAGGTTAACAGTCTCTGCAGCAGCATGTTGATGAGTGAAAGACACAAGGATTGCGTCAACTGCAAAGAATCTGATGACACAAAACATCGTACACATAAAACCGGTCAAATACGTTACTAGACATCAAAATAAAAACGTGAATTTCACTAACTTCGAAATATATGTTCCAAAACATCCCCCAAACGTAGCATACGAACCAATTCATGGTCGTCACGAGTAAAACTAAAATGAGGGGACTAATCAACGGGACGCAGCACACGGGTGAAGTCACGATCCAGCATTAGGTTCCAATGATTATTACGCAAAAGATCAGCGACCTCCTTTGTGGAAAATTTCAAGCGCGCCACCATTTGACCCATGACAGACGGCGCGTAAAGCACAAGGTAAGGTAAAAAAGACGACAATCAATCACGCAACCACAATCGAGAAATTCAGTGTCAATGATGGGAACACCATCACGATAAAACAGAGCAATACCTGTCGAATCTTCAGCCGGTACACTGAAAAAGGTCTCAAATTCCGTGAGAGGAAAGGTGCTAAGCAATACTTCCTGCAAGGGTGTAATATTTGCGTTAGTAACAGAAATAACTAGATGGAGAGCAGCGAGACGTAACTCATATTCAATGCAATTAGCAGTCAAGGTAACAATGATGTATGTCTGAGTGCTCTACCAAAATGGGACAACAGGAAAGTCCATCTATGCCACATTCTAACCACCACTCCATTTTCTAATCCATAGATGAGTCCGAGGGAGGGGGACTAGTCCTGCGGCTTGCAGAAACTTTAGGCGCGATCCAGTTGGATAGGCTGGCCATGAGGCAAAATCGCCTCAGCAGCAAGAATAGTAGGGGGATTAAAATGGACAAAGGAAGGTAAACTGCTCCGCAGCGGGATCTTCTAGAACGCGGACAGTGACGGAATAATAGGCTCAGCAGGAGACAAGAATGAAACAACCTAGGATGACCTCAGCTCCGAAAGCCCACATACCGGTCAGCGCGGAACCATGGAGGCGTCATTGTTCGTCAGATTGCGATAACTGGGCCGGCGACGAGGGGGATGGACCAGACACGCCCGATCTAAGGCTCACTGGCAAAACATGCGGTGCGAACCTGAAATAGTAGCAAAGGTTTCCAGTAACTAATCATGAATTTTTAGTGAACTAGGCTGCATATTATGGGTGGATTTACAGAACCCAAAACTAACTGTAAGGAGGGTGACGGGAGGGGGAAGGGGGAGGGGGGACAGAGAGAGGGAGAGGGATGAGAGGGATGGAGGGATAGAATATCTACAGGACTCTCACCCTCTGTCCTACACTCTAAAAATCCCAATGATCCCTCCAAACCACCAAACTCAGTTAACCTCCTAGTGTAGCCAACGTTCGATACAATTTGGAGCCGAAGGCCCACTCGTGTACTCCTGATGACTGCCTGACAAAGCTTTACGCCTCGCCTGGGTCCGTCAACACCGACATTGGGACTGTTCATGACTGCAAACACGTTTCCTGGTCGGACGAGTCTCGTTTCAAATTGTATCGAGCGACTGACATGTACAGGTATGAAGACAACTTCATGAATCCATGGACTCTGCATGTCAGCAGGGCACTGTTCGAGGTGGTATCAATGTATTGCCCAAGTCTGTCTGAATGCACAATGGGCGCTCCAACTGCACACGCCCCACATCATTGTAGAGCCTCCACCAGCTTGAACAGTCCCCTGCTGACACGCTGGGTTCATGGATTCATGACGTTTTCTTCATACCCGTACATGTACATCCACTCGATTCAATTTGAAACAAGACTCAACCGACCAGGCACCATGCTTCCAGTCATCAACAGTTCAGTGTCGGCGTTGATGGGTCCAGGCGAGGCGTAAAGCTTTGTGTCGTGCAGTCATCAAGGGTACACGAGTGAGCCTTCCCCTCCGATAACCCATATCGATGATGTTTCGTTGAATGGTTCACATGCTGACGCTTGTTGATGGTTCAGCACCGAAATCTGCAGCAATTTGTGGAAGCGTTGCACTTCTGTCACGTTGAACGATTCTCTTCAGTCGCCGTTGGTCCCGTCGTTACAGGATCATTTTCCGGCCGCAGCGATGTCGGGGATTTGCTGTTTTGCGGTATTCCTGATATTGACGGTACACTCATGAAACGGTCGTACGGGAAAACCTGCATTTTATCATTACCTCGGAGACGCTGTGTCCCATCGCTCGTGCGCCGACTATAACATCATGTTCAAACGCACATAAATCTTCATAACCTGCCATTCTAGCAGCAGTAACCGATCTAACAACTGCGCCAGACACTTGTTGTATTACATAGGCGTTACCGACCGCATTACCGTATTCTGCCTGTTTACATATCACTGTATTTAAATACGCGTGCGTATATCAGTCTCTTTGCCGCTTCCATGTACAACATGTACAAGAACCGAGAGGAAATAAGGGAGTGGAAGGCCAAGAACGAAATGATCGGATTAAAAATTGTGTAAGACAGGAATGTAGTCATTAGCTTATACTGTTCAAACAGTACATCAGAGAAGTGATAATGGAAATAAAAAAAAAAACGTTCAGGAGAGAAAGGATATCAGTCATAAAGTCACTGATGATATTGCTATCCCCAGTGGAAGTGAAGAAAAATTACAGTATCTGCTGAATGGAATGAACAGGCCAATGAGTAAAGACTATGGATTGAGTGTAAATCGAAGAAAGACGCAAGTAATGAGAAGTAGCAGAAATGAAAACAACGAGAAACTTAACGTAAGGATTTATGGTCACAAAGAAGACGACGTTAAGGAATTCTGCTACCTAGGCAGCAAAATAACCCATAACAGATAGAGCATGAAGGACATCAAAGGCAGACTACTACTGGCTAAAAGGGCATTCCTGGCCAACGGAAGTCTACCAGTATCAAACATTTGAGAAATAAATTTCTGTGAATCTACGGTTGGAGCATACCATTGTATGTTAGTGAAACATGAACTATTTGAAAACCGGAACGGAAGAGAATCGAAGCCTTTGGGATGTGGTGCTACAGACTACTATTGAAGACTAGTTGGACCGGTAAGTTAACGAATAAGGACGTTCAGCGCAGAAACGGAGAGGAGAGGACATAATGGAGTAAGTTCTAGTACTAGAGGGAGCTGTAGAGGGTAAAAACTGTAGAGGAAGACGGAGATTAAAATACATCCAGCAAATAATAAACATCGTCCAAGGTCTTGCTCTTCCCACCTATTTCCAATCCAAATCAGAGTTTTTGCGCCCTCCCCCTCCCTCCACGCCCGTCACATATCTCCATATCACTTTCTTTCTTCGTGTCCTGATACCAAAGCCCTTCTCACCCCCACTCAAGTCATCCTTCCATTCCGTACGTCCTAATATTTACCTTACGATCTAGCATATTTCTACACATATCACCCAACAGCATATAAAATTTATACCCTTTTACTTTCATCTTAAAGTTTAATCTCCACGCAGCTTCTTGACCCATCGCTGGTCCTTCAGCTCTTTGTGAAAGTGCAGTGCCTCTTTGTAACTTCAAAGTTTTAAATGTCTACTTTGTCTTGTTATCTTTACCCATCAGACTTTCTATTTCCAGTTTAAACTTTAATCGAAGAAAATTACTCTGTGTAGTTTTAACCATATCTACACTGTATTTTACATTTTTTTTTAGAATTTTGCCTCCATAGATGTGTTTTACCATTTCTTCATAATTTTCTGTAAAGGCTGTAGGCAAGAGAGCAGGGTATTGTACTCCTGGAAGCTATTCCCACCCGAATGGGACAAGAGGTTTAAATAATTGTAATAAACGAACAGAATCTACGATGAACCCGAAACATGGGCAGTGGGGAACGAGTGGAGAAGAGAACCAAACATGTTAGATATTCTACTAGAGAAGGATGCTGAAACTCTGGCAACCTAATAAAATACGACATGGAGAGCTTTTCCACATAGTTTATGAGAAAAGGAGTATGTGGAAAACATTGACCATAATAAGGGACGGGGTGATGGGGCGTGTTTTAAGCATAACGTCCATGGCAATAGATGGAACCATAGAAAGCAAAATCTGTGGAAAGTTGTGGCAGGCTGCATCAAAACTAATGCCAAAATGACGACAAATAAAAAAATTATAAAAATAAAAAAATGATGGTCAAAATACGGTCCTGCTCAATGACCATTCATTAGACTTCAGAAATCTTGTACTGGTAAACCGAGGTTATCAACGCTACTCAACTAGTGCTAAATTGTTATGGGTGTGTTGGTAATGGGTGGATTCGTATAAAACAATAAAAATGACGTAGCACATGATTGTGCCGTATAATGGTGTCTTTCTTCTTTACAGAGGTTTACACGAGCATTCAACAGCACCGTAGCTACTGCGGTCATTTTCGCACTGTTACTGAAGAAAGAAGATACAAAGATTTATTGTGTAATCCATAACATCTGCCAAGCAACTGTCTACGTAAGTATACAAAGAATAAAATCGTACCTAAATGTATATGCTCTAACTGGTTTCCGTTGCATTGTCAGCATTACTTGGCAACAGCAGACAGATGTCGATATCTTGTAGACGGCGTGAAAAATCCTCTCTTTCTTCGTTGGCGATTTATCTGGATATAAATATACAATCGGTAGTTTTTTTTTTAAATTATGCATACGATTAATTGTACCTTAACTATGTTTCTAGCCACTGCAGGCTCATCGTTAGTTGGAGACGTTAGAGGAACATTAACCATATCCTGGAAGAAGTGTAGCTAGACGCTGTGGCGATGGGGCTGGCGAAAACTGCGGAAATTTAGTAATCGGTAACGAAACTTTCATGGAATGGAGATAATACTACTTTTTGTCTACTTACATTGAACTGCATCGTAGTATACACACTAATCCATTCCCACAATGTGTACAAATACACACGGTATTTACCTGCATTTAGTTTCACACTTATTCACAGAATGTAAACACTAGACGTAAATACAAAGGATATGTACAGAAGAGCTATAACACTTTGCTACACCATGATCTTTGGCCTGATATGCATTGCATTACAAAATAAATATTTAGAATAACAGATAATACGCTAAGTGAATCTTGATAGCAGCAGGTGTGCTCGTAGATTGACGATATACAATTAACATAGATTAAAAAGATACAAAATAGACAAACTATTTACTATGTAATTATAAGGTCAGCAAGTTACAGTATGTCATAGTTGTTACATGACTAAGAGAATATAGTTTATGCAAGAGGACAAATATGTCTTACTATTATCTTTTTTTGATTTGGAACCTGTATATCTTGGAAAATGTGGCAGAAAAAGCATTGCATTGATTCAGTTTGTTCTTTAAGGATTTTTAGGCGATTTTAGCCTGCGAACGTAAATGTCTAATTGTTCAAGGAGATCCATCTGTAACCCTTTGTCAGCAATGTGTAGAACAGAAAAGTTGTTAATATCAACAATAGAGTGTTCATGATGAGCAGTATGTGATGCAGTGCTGGACTTACTTCGGTTTTTGAGTTGAAAGCCATCCATATGTTCTTTGCAGTGGGTTGCAAAATTTCTACCCGTTTGTCCTATATAGAAGCAAGAACAGGAGCATGCGACTTTGTATATGCCAGACTTTTGATGCCATTCTTCTGCACATTTATTTTTGTGAATTGTTTCATTCTGTAATTTATTGTCTGTGTAGAGGGATATTTTTATGTTAAATGGTCTGAAAAGATTTGCATGTTTGTATAATCCGTTACCGCAACGGAATACTTATAAATTTTGATATTTCTTTGTTATTTCGTAACTGATTAAGTTTACGTTACATTCTTTCAAATAAGGTGCTATGATGAATGTGTTACATCCATTATTTTGGGTTAAAGAATTAAGTACGTTAATTTCGTTACATACCTCTCCTTTACTGACGGGAATGTGTACAGGTGAGCTTAAGAAACCAGTTTTAAGTTAGTTCAGGAAGAATGGGGTATTATTAATAGCTACATCAGTGGTAGTGGCTTTTCTGTATATTTGTAAAGCATGATTGTTATTGTGACTGGAAATAGTAATACCATGGAAATTAATTCCTACAGTTGGCTGAAGCTGTAATGCGAATTTGATGTTTGAGCGCATTTTATTCATTTCATCTGCTAGTCTACTTAGATTTTCTTTTGGACCATTTAAAAATATGATTGTGTCATCCACAAATGTTTCCTAACATTTAATTTAGTCTGTAAATGGAGTTAAGAAGAATTCTTCTAGGCTATGTATATGTCAGTAGGCAAGCCTGCTAGGCTCCTGCCGTTGCTAATGTTTTGAATATAGAACCTGTCTTTGAATGAAAAACAGTTAGGTGAGGAGCTCAGTTCAGGCAACACCATGAGTCCATAAATTCATGCATTGTTTCGCTTTTTGTATTTGGTTCAGTTCTTTTGTATTATTGAGAGAGTGTGTTTCCAGAGAATATTACATGCAGAGGTTTACTATGCCAAAGCAGATAAATGTTGCTGTATCTGGCTCTACTAAATACTTAATGTTGGTATAACTAACTAAAAACTGTTCTTAATGGAAAAGGTATTTCACAAGGTGTAATTTTTAGTTAGTTTAGCATGAAGTTTTCTGTATCCTTGGCCGTTTATGGCACTTACAGTTGGGCATGCAGGGCAACCACTTTTATGAGTCTTAATCTGAGACCTTAGCCTGGGGGCTTGTGAATTCATTACAATACTGAGCTTAATTACTGGTCAACAAAAATTGCAGTTCTCGAGTGTTTTTTTTTTCAAATTATCTTGATACTTTTGCGTAGGGTCTGTTTTTAGTTCAGTGATACTGTTACTTTCAAAAAATTCAAGAATTTTTTATTGTAGTCTCGTTATCTACATTGGTCACAAGGGTCTCATTATCAGTAGATTTCTTAAGGATATTGGTAAATATTATGTGTTCAGCCACTTTTTTCTATTGACACATGTCTAAATGCGCTAAAGGAATTACTACTATGGCACAGATTTTACATTGATTAATGTAATGTATGATGATTTTTAAGCCTTCTTAAAAGCTTTAAGCATCTTTTACACTAGAACGGCGGAGGTGGTGTAAATGACTCCTGCCATACTTTTTTTTTCATTGTCATATCCAATTTATGTTCTTCGTTAATGGAATCATATGACTCTTCCTAATTTTTCTCCTCTTTACGATGATGTATTATGATTTACAAAACATTTATATTCTCTTCGACATTTGATTCGGTATACCTAGAACGGCGTAAGGGGTCAGTTTGAACTCACTATAATTTCCCTTCTGAGTGTATGTAAATTATGCAACAATGAAGTGTCAACCGTCAGCAGTCATGCAGAGCATTTGGTACTCATTGTTGAAATTTGGCGTGTGCAAATTCCAGTGTACCACAGTTTATGTAGTGCCATTCAGATGTCCGCGAAACACGTTTCCGAACGTGTATCGTCGGCGTCAACTTTGTGATAAAGAAACCTGACACCTCTTAGACAATTCCGTAGCTGAATCAGAAAGACTTTGCTGCTGAAGATGATGATTATGTACCTGAGACAAGTGAAGACGAAACCATCGTGAACGAGGAGCTATTTGTGGAAAAAGACTCATATAGTTATATACGTCAATCATCACCTCTTTCATCACAGCAGGCATAGTGGAAGCATCTACAGAGATGGCTGCTAAGGATGGAACCATGTTATTTCATTTTCTGGAAGAAGGTCGCCTGCCAACGACTAGACGACTTTGCCACCAGAGCCTCCCGTTTTATTTTTGGCGTAGCAATGCTCGAAAAGTACTGAATACAATGACTGGATTGTGTCATTTGAGGTACTGGAGAAACTGATAGCCATTATGCATTCTCGTCGTGTCATTTGTACAAAAAGTTTGTCTGTTGATGATCTCTCATCGCCTTCTTGATGACCTACTTTGGTCAAGGACATTATGCCAAGCGACAAGTTTCGGGAGTTTCTCAGATATCTCCGTTTCGATGAAAAGTCAACCGAGTTGAATGCCTGGCAGCCAATAAATTCGTTCTTGTATCCGAAATTTGGGGAGAATTTATTGA
This sequence comes from Schistocerca piceifrons, assembly GCF_021461385.2. Classification (NCBI taxonomy): domain Eukaryota; kingdom Metazoa; phylum Arthropoda; class Insecta; order Orthoptera; family Acrididae; genus Schistocerca; species Schistocerca piceifrons. The sequence goes on along the minus strand of NC_060138.1, from coordinate 893,368,665 downwards.
AAACATTAAGATAACCACGACGAGCAACTATTACCAAGAAAAACAAGATGCAAGTTCACTTAATTCATGACCGGACAAATATGGTCCCAAATAATGGTTAGCTGTCGATGTAGCAACAAAGTATATGTGTAATGCTTTCCCATACCTCGGCAAAGAGGAAACGCATAGGCAGAAGAAACCACTTGCAGAGTACGTCGTTCTGCGACTCATGGGACGATTTGTAAACCAAGGAAGAAATGTGACGACAGATCACTTCTTTACGTCTCCTCAACTTGTTAAGAAACTCAAAGAAAAGGAAGCTTCATTAGTTGGTACAGTGAGCAAGATCCGCCGTGAAATCCCCGATGTAGCAAGGACGTTCTATATATGAAGACAGTAACTGTTCTCGAAAGAACAGATACTGTTGATGACCGTGCAGCTTTTCCCTGGAATAAATGATAACTAACTGAAACCCTCAGCTGCCGACAGGTGTTGTTAATATACCTCGATGTGGACAGCTGAAAATGTGTGCCACGACCGGAACTCGAACGCGGGATCTCCTGCTTACATTGCAGACGCTTTATCCATCTGAGCCACCGAGGACACAGTTGAATAGCGCGACTGCAGGGACTTATCCCTTGTGCGCTTCCCGTGAGACTCACATTCCCAACTGTCCACAATTCTACATATGTAATGTACCTTATAGACATTTGCCCATCCACTCATTACTCGCGCACGCTTTGGCGATTCCCGTAAGAGACGGCAGCTGAGGGTTTCAGCAAGGACGTTCAGTGCTGAAATACACTCCAGCACCATCCAGCACCATAGGAATAACACAGGCTGCACCATAGCTGTATACAGAGTACACTGTATGCTGAAGTAGCAATAAGCAAGGAAGGGAGGAAGAATTCTCAAACGATAACATTCTACTATGCAATGAGGTATGAAGTGGAGGTGGTTGATCGTATGACCCGAAAATATACTACAAAGGTTGCATGTTGGAGTTGCCCAATGTAAGTCTCCTACAACACCTTGGACATGGCGGCATAAATGGATGGGTGGGATTCACCTCGTGGACTGAAGATGAGAGCTGGTGAGGTGGCCAGCCGGCCGTTTTGAGGTGGCCATTCTGGATGTAGTGTGTAGGCTGTTTACCACATCCAGCTAGGTGAATAGTGGGCTGGTAACTGCGTCCCCCCTTTCTTACACACAACGCAATCATTTAGAACACGTTGTCTCTCTTGAACATAAAGTCACTCCAGACACAGACGCATGGGGAGCACAGATTCCGTCCCAAGGGGAGTGGTGCCCCCAGCAAGGTCATTCGGCCACCAACTACCACTTTCAACAACTCGTACTTTATAAAATATACACCCCACAGAAGAAATGAGAAAGGCAAAAGCAGAAGTAGAAGGGGAACGTACCGTAGCTCTTGTTGCAACTGGAACTATAAAGCACACTTTGGGATGTAACTAACAACGGTGGACCGCAATCATCATACCGTAAAGATGCTCAAAATGTTGTCACTGCATACCAGCGTGATAAACTGCCACCACAAGATTGACTGCTGAGCGTTTCTTTGCGTCACCAGCAAGAGTATCCAAACCAAACAAACGGGGGGTGTGGACAATGAACATTTACAATGTTAGTAGCAGAGGAGGAAGTAGAAGACAGCATTCCAATGAAGACAAACAGAAAAACGGCTTAATTAAAGGCGTTTTAAAAGCCCTAGAAACAACAAATTAGAAAACTGCTTAGGAGGTCACTCTTATAAAAGCGTTCATAATATATAATATTACTGGAAGAGAGTGGTTTGACTGGGTGTGGGCCTAAGTCTGCCAAAGACATGACGGACCTGTGCAGTAGAAGGAGGACCCAGTGAGGATATAGTAACTTCTTTATCACTTCAAATTGCAAAATTTGGCAATTGACACCAAGTATTGAAAAGTATGAGGTCTTCATCATGAGCGCTAAAAGGAATCCGTTAAACTTCGGTTACACAATAGATCAGTCAAATCTAAAAGTACTAGAGGTTAAACTAAATACTAGGAAGTACAATTTTTTTTTTTTTTTTTTTTTTTTTTTTGTCATCAGTCAACTGACTGGTTTGATGCGGCCCGCCACGAATTCCTTTCCTGTGCTAACCTCTTCATCTCAGAGTAGCACTTGCAACCTACGTCCTCAATTATTTGCTTGACGTATTCCAATCTCTGTCTTCCTCTACAGTTTTTGCCCTCTACAGCTCCCTCTAGTACCATGGAAGTCATTCCCTCGTGTCTTAGCAGATGTCCTATCATCCTGTCCCTTCTCCTTATCAGTGTTTTCCACATATTCCTTTCCTTTCCGATTCTGCGTAGAACCTCCTCAGCCCACCTAATTTTCAACATTCGTCTATAGCACCACATCTCAAATGCTTCGATTCTCTTCTGTTCCGGTTTTCCCACAGTCCATGTTTCACTACCATACAATGCTGTACTCCAGACGTACATCCTCAGAAATTTCTTCCTCAAATTAAGGCCGGTATTTGATATTAGTAGATTTCTCTTGGCCAGAAATGCCATTTTTGCCAACAGCGATTCTGCTTTTGATGTCCTCCTTGCTCCGTCCGTCATTGGTTATTTTACTGCCTAGGTAGCAGAATTCCTTAACTTCATTGACTTCGTGACCATCAATACTGATGTTAAGTATCTCGCTGTTCTCATTTCTACTACTTCTCATTACCATCGTCTTTCTCCGATTTACTCTCAAACCATACTGTGTACTGTGAGACCTGAGTTTCTCTTGGCGTATACAACTTTCAAATTTATTTAAAACCCGCCTGTTTCTTTAGATACGTTGACAATACCTTCGTTGTTTGGCCTCACGGTAGGGAGAATTTGAATGTCTTTCTAGAACATCTGAACTCGATCCACCCGAACATTCGTTTTACTATGGAGGTGGAAGAGGATGGTTGCTTTCCCTTTCTCGACGTGTTGGTTAGGAGGAAGGATGATGGATCATTGGGACATGCAGTCTACAGGAAACGTACTCACACCGACTTGTACTTACAAGCTAATAGTTGTCACCATTCGGCTCAGCGTGAAGGGGTACTTCGTACCTTGGTACACAGGGCATATGTCGTTTCTGACGCTGAGACTTTGCCAGCTGAGCTGTCCCATCTTGAAGTTACAATTCGTCAAAATGGTTATAGTGATAGACAGATTGTTCGTGCGTTGCGCTATCGACCAACTGTACATCGAGTGATTGATAATAATTCTGAGTCAACACCTAAGACTACTGCCTTTTTGCCTTACGTAGGAAACACGTCCAATAAGATCGGTCGTATTTTACGGAAATACGATGCGAAATGTGATTTCCGACCTCCATCTAAAATTAGAGCACCTTTCAGTTCCGTTAAGGATGATCTTGGACTGCGTATGGCGGGTGTATATCGTATTCCTTGTAGCTGCGGCATGGCATATATTGGTCAAACCATCAGGACCGTGGAGGACAGATGTACTGAGCATGAACGGCACACACGATTACAGCAGCCAAATAGAACTGCTATTGCCGAACATTGCTTGGATACTGGTCACCCCATGTTATATAATAACACCGAGATATTGGCATGCACGTACAGCTATTGAGACAGTGTCATTAGGAAGGCAGTTGAGAATAAATTAGCGAGAAACCTCGTTAACAGGGATGGAGGTTTCTGTTTAAACTCTGTTTGGAATCCGGCTCTCTCCCTTGTCAAAAAACAGAGGAACTGAGTCAATGCTGCCTCACCTGCGAATTCATAGTCTCACTATCGATAGCTCTGACTTTGGTCATCTTTGGTGGCACTAGAGTTCAGTGTGTGTGTGTGTGTGTGTGTGTGTGTGTGTTATCTTTCCCGCTTCTGTCGGAGAACCGAGGTATTAAATTTGCATGTACGCCGCCTGTCCGCTGCAGTTTGCCTTGAAAATGGCGGGGTGTTCTCCCGCCGAAATATCGGCGGTCACTGAAAGTGTTACCTGGCTGAATTCCCGGAAGTTATTTGAAATAGTGTGTACTCATTAGACTGTTCATTCCATTCAGCAGATCATTTAATTCTTCTTCACTTTCACTCAGGATAGCAATGTCATCAGCGAATCGTATCATTGATATCCTTTCACCTTGTATTTTAATTCCACTCCTGAACCTTTCTTTTATTTCCATCATTGCTTCCTCGATGTACAGATTGAAGAGTAGGGGCGAAAGGCTACAGCATTGTCTTACACCCTTCTTAATACGAGCACTTCGTTCTTGATCGCCCACTCTTATTATTCCCTCTTGGTTGTTGTACATATTGTATATGACCCGTCTCTCCCTATAGCTTACCCCTACTTTTTTCAGAATACCGAACAGCTTGCTCCATTTCATATTGTCGAACGCTTTTTCCAGGTCGACAAATCCTATGAAAGTGTCTTGATTTTTCTTTAGCCTTGCTTCCATTATTAGCCGTAACGTCAGAATCGCCTCTCTCGTCCCTTTACTTTTCCTAAAGCCAAACTGATAGTCACCTAGCGCATTCTCAATTTTCTTTTCCATTCTTCTGTATATTATCCTAATAAGTAACTTCGATGCATGAGCTGTTAAGCTGATTGTGCGATAACTCTTGCACTTGTCAGCTCTTGCCGTCTTCGGAATTGTGTGGATGATGCTTTTCCGAAAGTCAGATGGTATATCGCCAGACTCATATATTCTACACACCAACGTGAATAGTCGTTTTGTCTCCAATTCCCCCAATGATTTTAGAAATTCTGATGGAATGTTATCTATCCCTTCTGCCTTATTTGACCGTAAGTCCTCCAAAGCTCTTTTAAATTCCGATTCTAATACTGGATCCCCTATCTCTTCTAAATCGACTCCTATTTCTTCTTCTATCACATCAGGCAAATCTTCACCCTCATAGAGGCTATCAATGTGTTCTTTCCACCTATCTGCTCTCTCCTCTGCATTTAACAGTGGAATTCCCGTTGCACTCTTAATGTTACCACCGTTGCTTTTAATGTCACCAAAGGTTGTTTTGACTTTCCTGTATGCTGAGTCTGTCCTTCCGACAATCATATCTTTTTCGATGTCTTCACATTTTTCCTGCAGCCATTTCGTCTTAGCTTCCCTGCACTTCCTATTTATATCATTCCTCAGCGACTTGTATTTCTGTATTCCTGATTTTCCCCGAACATGTTTGTGCTTCATCCTTTCATCAATCAACTGAAGTATTTCTTCTGTTACCCATGGTTTCTTCGCAGCTACCTTCTTCGTACCTATGCTTTCCTTCCCAAATTCTGTGATGGCCCTTTTTAGAGATGTACATTCCTCTTGAACTGTACTGCCTACTGCGCTATTCCTTATTGCTGTATCTACTTCAAACGTATCTCGTCATTCCTTAGTACTTTCGTATCCCACTTCTTTGCGTATTGATTCTTCCTGACTAATGTCTTGAACTTCAGCTTACTCTTCATCACTACTATTTTGTGATCTGAGTCTATATCTGCTCCTGGGTACGCCTTACAATCCAGTATCTGATTTCGGAATCTCGGTCTGACCATGATGTAATCTAATTGAAATCTTCCTGTATCTCTCGGCCTTTTCCAAGTATACCTCCTCCTCTTGTGATTCTTGAACAGGGTATTCGCTATTACTAGCTGAAACTTGTTACAGAACTCAATTAGTCTTCCTCCTCTTTCATTCCTTGTCCCAAGCCCATATTCTCCTGTAACCTTTTCTTCTACTCCTTCCCCTACAACTGCATTCCAGTCGCCCATGACTATTAGATTTTCGTCCCCCTTTACATACTGCATTACCCTTTCAATATCCTCATACACTTTCTCTATCTGTTCATCTTCAGTTTGTGACGTCGGCATGTATACCTGAACTATTGTTGTCGGTGTTGGTCTGCTGTCGATTCTGATTAGAACAACCCGGTCACTGAACTGTTCACAGTATCACACCCTCTGCCCTACCTTCCTATTCATAACGAATCCTACAACTGTTATACCATTTTCTGCTGCTGTTGATATTACCCGATACTCATCTGACCAGAAATCCTTGTCTTCCTTCCACTTCACTTCACTGAACCCTACTATATCTAGATTGAGCCTTTGCATTTCCCTTTTCAGATTTTCTAGTTTCCCTACCACGTTGAAGCTTCTGACATTCCACGCCCCGACTCGTAGAACGTTATCCTTTCGTTGATTATTCAATCTTTTTCTCATGGTAACCTCCCCCTTGGCATTCCCCTCCCGGAGATCCGAATGGGGGACTATTCCGGAATCTTTTGCCAATGGAGAGATCATCATGACACTTCTTCAATTACAGACCACTTGTCCTGTGGATATACGTTACGTGTCTTTAATGCAGTGGTTTCCATTGCCTTCTGCATCTTTATGTCGTTGATCATTGCTGATTCTTCCGCCTTTAGGGGCAATTTGCCACCCCTTGGACAAGAGAGTGCCGTGAACCTCTATCCGCTCCTCCGCCCTCTTTGACAAGGCCGTTGGCAGAATGAGGCTGAATTCCTATGCCAATGGTGATTATTTATCAACATTTAGGCAGTAGCGGGGATCGAACCCCGGACCGAAGACGTTTTTTGATTATGAATCAAAGACGCTACCCCTAGACCACGGGTACCTGACCTTCAGGAATTACAATTACAAACAACTTAAATTGGAAAGAACACATAGAAAAAGTTATGGGGAAGGCGAACCAAAGACTGCGGTTTATTGGCAGAACACTTAGAAGACGCAACAGATCTACGAAAGAGACTGCCTGCACTACCGTTGCCCGTCCTCTTTTGGAGTACTGTTGCTTCTGATCGAGATTGGAATAGTAGAGAATTATTCTGAAAGTGATTCAGTGCACGGTCTTGCAGTTACTTAAGTGTGATTTACAGAGTATCCATGTAACTGCAGATATTACTAATTTATGGAGCTCGGACCGCCCCATGTAACTGGTTGTGAACAGACATGAGAATGAACATAGGTCTTTAATCCAACCAACTCATTCAGTCACTGAAATGTGTTTCTGTCTCCACGTAATATTCTACATATTCTACTGCTGTAGCAGCGGGTGCCCCGTTCAGTGGACGTGCAGTGGTCTGGAGACAGTGTGCACCTCGGGTCATGGGGCGGGTCGACCAGCGTTGCGGAAGGTCACGGTTTCACGGCAGGATAGCGACGGTGTTGCCCAGAGTCGAAGTCTGGACCGGTGATGAAGAGCGGGAGTGGGCAGCTGGCGCTGTGTTGGGTGCCCGGACTGGCGAGACACACGGAGGTCCGTCGGGTAGCGGCCCGGCAGTGGCAGTGGGCACAGTGACGGGCCCTGCTGATGCCGACTCGGCACCACATAACTGCCCAGCAGACTGAATGCTGGCGGGCTGGATCGGATGGGCTTAAATGCTGCTTCCGCTCGCTGACTTCCTGGGAGTAATGCCGTTAGTGTACCATGCCGAGTGAACTGGAATGGAGACAAAGACAGAGTTCGATACTTGAAGGTGGGTGAAGTTGCAATTCTTCGTGGTGACCTGCCTGATTTCGTCATACGGATGGCTGTGATCCTGAAGTGGTAGAAATGCACTCAGCTCAATGGTTACTGACCAGTAAGGGCTAACTATAGTGTGTGGCCTAATTACTGTCCTGGTGCTGCTCGCTGGCTCCAAGTCCCATTTAACTTTTTCCATTGACATTTCCTCCCTGCTGTGGCGAAAATTCCTTCGTCTAAATTTGCTGAAAGACCGAGACTGATTTTCTTTACAATTACTTACACTTTCCATTTCCATTTCCACTCAGGGCATCATCAGGGCCTTTGCACTACGTACACTTTCTCTGCAACTTCACTAGCGCTTGGTTATATTCAGAGGTCTCTCTGTACATGGTTCACTTTGTCAAATTGCCCGTTGTTGGAGAACAGCTTTCCACTACTCTATATGCAAGGTAACTGGTATCATTGTGGTTTCCTAGCCCTACAATCTATTTTTCTGTCACCCACTCTTCCCTGTACCATTCTCTAGAAGTTTACACAAATGACTTACAATTTATCCTTAAAAGATAACAAATAAAAATACGTGTACTGCAGTCCAAGACCTTCCTTAACCTGGGGAGAACAAAACTAACTTGTCTAAACAGTATACACTGAGGTGACCACAGTCGTGGGATAGCAATATAAACAAATACACATGCCGGTAATATCGCATGCACAAAGTACGAAAGGCCAGTGATTGGCGGACTGTCATTTGTACTCAGGTCATTCATGTAAAACGATTTCCAACGTGATTAAACAGCACGACTGGAATTAACAGACTTTGAACGTGGAATGTTAGTTGGAGCTAGATGCATAGGACTTTATATTTTGGAAATCGTTGGAGAATTCCACGTTCTGAGATCCACAGTGTCAAGATTGTGCCGCGAATAACGAATTTCAGGCATTTCTTCTCAGCAGAAACAACGCAGTGGCCGATGGCCTTCACTTAGCGACCGAGAGCAGAGGCGTTTGCTTAGAGTTTTCAATGGTAACAGACAAGCAGCTCAGCGTGAAATAACAGCAGATGTCAATGTGGGACGTATGACGAACAAATCCGTTAGGTCAGTGTGGCGAAGTTTGGAGTTAATGGGTTATGGCAGCAGACGACCGACTCGATGCCTGTTCTAACAGTATGACATCATCTGCAGCGCCTCTCCTGGACTCGTGACCATATCGGTTGGACCCTAGACGACTGGAAAACAGTGACCTGGTCAGATGAGTCCGGATTTCAGTTGGTAAGAGCTGATGGGAGAATTGGAGTCTAAAGCTGACACCAAGAAAGCAATGAACCCAGGGTGTCAACGACGCACTTTGCAAGTTGGTGGGGTCTCCATAATGATGTGGGCTGTGTTTACATGAGATGGACTGTGTCCTCCGGTCCAACTGAAACGATCATTGACCATCTGCAGCTATTCATGGACTTCATGTTAGCAAACAAAGATGGAAATTTTATGGCTGACAATGTACCATTCACTGGGCCACAACTGTTCTTGTTTGGTTTGAAGAACATCCTGGAAAATTCGAGCGAATGGTTTGGTCCCCAGCTCACCCGAGACGAATCCCGTCGAAAATTTATGGGACTTATTCGGGATGTCAATTTGTGCACAAAATCCTGCACTGACAACATTTTCGCAATAGTGGGCGGCTATAATGGCAGCATGGTTCATTATTTCTCAGGGGTTTCCAACAACTTGTTAAGCCCATGCCACGTCGAGTTGCTGCACTACGCTGGGCAAAATGAAGTCCGACACAATGTTAGGAGGTACCCTATGATTTTTGTCAATTAGAAGTAGATCGTGCAGTACCCTGTTGTTTATCTGTGCTTGCCTGTGTGAACTTTGCAGTTTGGCCATTGCCCTTTTGCTCAATAATCTTGTATCTTGGTAACTTTGGAAAATTTTACACGTAGTAGAAGGAGATGCATGGTACCTTTGCTTGGGACACGGTTTCAAGACATCGTGTCTGAGGAACCTATCGGATCTCTCATAACCCATTTTTCTTTCCAGTCTACATTAATTCTTTAATAATTCCTCTCGCTCTGAGAGAACTATCCAGTATCCCCACTAATAGAGCTCTCTGATACCACTGACCCAGTACACGCTCTATTATCAGCCCTATCTGCGCTACATTGGTCTAGCCACAGGGACTGTAACAGCCCCACCCGTGTCGTACATTCTTCTTTTCCTTGTGCTTTTGTCTACATTGGTGCAGGGTGTGCATGATTATAAACGAATGTGACACAGTTCATTTAAGGCGTGGCCGGATGTCCATCCTGTCGCCAACCCGTTATTGAACGGAGGTTTGCGACTCGTTTAATTGAGGTGGAATTTGGGTACCAACCCGATATTCACCCAGTGGTTGTGGGAAACCGCCTAAAGACGACATCCAGCATGGGCATCACACCTACCCTAGTAGAAAATCCGTTGGGCGCATTCGATCCAAAGCCAGCAAACCTTTCCATCCAGGAAATGGTAGTTTAACATGCACTACTATCTGGGTGGGTCAGCTGCGCTGCAATTAATCCTAAATTACCCAACTGCATGTGCTGTATCAGCCTCACCTGTGTCATACAATAACCCTTTATTTCTTAATTCTCTCATAATTAGAAATGTTGTATCAGCTTCCCTCCCACCCTCCATATGTCGTACACGAAGGATCTGTCTAACTCCTTTATTTTCACCTGCCCTCCTACGTATGACAGATTTTCCTACTGCGTCACTTCTTTCGCATGGTGAGTTACTACTAGTGGATTTACCGCTGTTGTGACCATCGCTTCTCAAGTCACCTGGAGTGATTTAACTGATGGCGTTATATCTAACGACCATATCACACCCGTGTCGTATCTCGGTGTTTACGTTGAGACGGTGCCGCATTACTAGGTAAAGACCTATCCAAAGTATACCATTGTTACCCTTCTTTCTCTTTATAATTCATCGGCGATATATCACTAACCCTGTCTTCATTAACTAAGTAAAACGTGTTTATTTTCTCTGAGGCTTACAGTTTTCCGGATTACATGTCCTAATACTCCTGACTTAGCCACTTCCGTAAAGCGTATATGATGCGTGTCTGGAATTACTAATATACACATTATCTATCGTCCTCACCTAATCTAAAAAATTAACTCTATGCAGTTCCTGTTTACAGCAAAGATCCTTAAGAATATTCTGGCTTATCCTTATGAAATTTACTTTTTCGAGGTACCCAAGGTTTTTCGCCCCTGAACCAGGCACACTTTCTGCACTTGTTGGCTTATTGCGCTATTGTGTAACAAACCTAACGTACTACAGAATGTGGCCAGTGCATGCGGTGGAGTGCCCAAGTAAATTACGCTGGGTACGTATTACATAATTTAACGGCTCGACCCTCGGTACCTTATGAAGCATTAATATGATATTTAACCTCGACAATGTGTGAAAGTATGGAAACGTCAAACCTAAGCATGTCTGCAATCCCACTGGTGAAAATTAAAGTTCAGGCTACTACTTATATACCTTGATGTCCATGTTGAATATTCACCATTCCCATTCATCCACTTGCCTTCCCCCTTCGGAAAGGTACTGATGCATTACTATGGAACTGGCTATTGTGTTCTGGTGTCCATCTTTTCTTCAGTCCTCCTGACATAAACTGTTATGAGAAAAGAGAATCATGGGCGTGAGTCTCTACCGAAGACGGGATGGACATTTGCAGCTGACAAAGGTCCTAGTGAGGATACAATCCTTTATCATCATCGAGACTGCAACGGCGGGCAAGCACAATTCGAGAAAGAGAGTAGTGACTGATGGAGTCATCGGGGCAGAGGGGGTGGGGGGGGGGGGAGGGGGCGGGAAGGGGATAGTCGACTAGCGTTGCGGAAGGTCGCGGTGTAACAGTGACGTGGCAATAGCGTCGCTCAGAGTCGAAGTCTGAACGGACGCTGAAGAGCACGGGCTGGCGGCGGGCTTAGTGTTGGGCAGCTAGTCTGGGCAGGCAGTGGTGCTTCTGTTGAGGTCTGGCAGCGGCAGTGGCGGCGGCGGTGGCTCCGGTTGTCACAGATCTTACAATGAAATGAACACCCTTAGCTGCTTAAAGGCGTTGACATACGTCAACGGGGAGAGACGAAAACGTGTGTACCGACCGGGACTCGAAACCGGGATCTCCTGCTTATATAGCAGACGCTCTGTCCATCCGAGCCACCGAGGACACAGAGGATAGTGCGACTGCAGGGATTTATCTCTGGCACGCTTCCCGCGAAACCCACATTCTCAACGTATTGTCCCGCACTACATTCGTAGTGCCCCCGCCCATTATATTCATTACTCGCGGCGCGTTGCCGATTCCCGTAAGAGTTCGGGCACTGTTTGTGCATTCGCACAGAAGAAGAAGATGGTCCGGTGGTCACCGATGGTATCTGTTCTTTCGGACATGTCCGAACAGATACCATCTTAGTTACGGCTCACTGGCCACTTGACCATCTTTTTCTTCAGTGCGAATGCACAAACAGTGCCCGAACTCTACGGCAATCGGCAACGCGCCGCGAGTAATGAGTATAATGGGCGGGGGCACTACGAATGTAGTGCGGGACAATACGTTGAGAATGTGGGTTTCGCGGGAAGCGTGCCAGAGATAAATCCCTGCAGTCGCACTATCCTCTGTGTCCTCGGTGGCTCAGATGGATAGAGCATCTGCCATATAAGCAGGAGATCCCGGTTTCGAGTCCCGGTCGGGGCACACATTTTCATCTGCCCCCGTTGGCGTATGTCAACTCCTGTAAGCAGCTAAGGGTGTTAATTTCATTGTAATTTCATTCTAACGAGCTGCATGGTCACCGATGGCATCTGTTCTTTCGGACATGTCCGAAAGAACAGATACCATCTTCGTATATATGTCACAGATCTATTATCACTTAACTGCCCAATTGGCCGAATTCTGATGAGCTGGTTAAGGTTGGCTTCAATGCGTCCTTTTCGTGCCGAATTGATTGGAGTCGTGTCGTTAATGTGTCATCCCGTATTATCTGGAATGAAGGCAATGAGCTGCTATTATAATTGGTAGTGGGCCGAGCTGCCGTTCTTCCTGGTGACGAGCCCAGTTTACTTACTTGTAAGGCTGTAATGTGAAAGTAGTAGAAGGGCGCTCAGTTCCAGGGTGACTAATTGTCATCGGGGTGATTACATTATGTGATCTAATTGTCCTCTTGGCACTCTGTCACTGGCGCCGAGTCTTATTTACCTTCTTCTCTTTACAATAATACACTGTAGTAACTTCATCGAGAAGTTTCCAAAAACAAAGTAACGCAGAAAGATGTTCTTGTCGTTTGATGCTACTCTCCACAGGACCCGCTTGGTGCATTAAAGCCTTGGTCTCCACCTATAATTTTTATACAGCCCTCCTCACACTTATCCTCTATCACTAAACTGACTATTCCTTCATGTCTCAGGATGTATCCTGTATCCCTTCTTTGAGCCAAGTTTTGCTGCAAATAACTTTTCTACACAGCTCGCTTGAGTATTGCCTCATTACTTATTGGATCTACTCATCTAATTTTCAACATTCTTCTGTTACCCCACCTTCCAAAAGCTTCTTTTCTGTTTGTCTGAACTGCTTATCATATGAGATTAACTTCTGTATAGGACTGCACTCCATACAAATATCTTCAGGAAAGGCTTCCTGATTCATATTAGAGAAAAAATTTCTTCTTTTAGAAGCACTTTTCGCTTCACCAATCTCTATTTTACACCCCCTCTAATCGGCAGTTATCAGATGTTTTGCCATACAAGGAGCAAAACTCACATACTGCTTTTAATGTCTCACATCCTGACCTAATCCTTAGGCACTGTCTCACTGAATTCGACTACCTTACATTATTTTTGTTTGTATTCAGCTTCTAATCTCATTTCGAGACACTATACGATGAGATGCTTTTCCGTGGACTCAATCGTCTCGGATAGAATTATAATATCATTGGAAAGCCTTCAAGTTTTTATTTTATCTCCTTTCAAAATTTCTCCTTCGGTTAGTTTACTACATTCTCATTGTACAGACTGAACAAAATCGAGGCCAGGCTACAACCCAGCCTCACTACCTCGCCATTCATATCCTTTGCTTATTATAACTACAGTCTGGTCCCTGCACAATTTGAGCTTTCTGTGATTTATCTCTGTTACATCCAAAATTGCCGACCGTTGTGACCGAGCGGTTCTAGGCGCTTCAATCCGAAATCGCGCTGCTGCTAGGGTTGCAGGTTCGAATTCTGCCACGGGCATGGATGTCTGTTATGTTCTTAGGTTAGTTCGGTTTAGGCAGTTCTAAGTCTAGGAGACTGATGACCTCAGATGTTAAGTCCCATACTGCTTAGGACCATTTGAACCATTTGAACATTCAACAAAGGAGGTGGCTTACTAAACACTTGTTCGACCTATACTTGAGTATTGCTCATCAGTGTGGGATCCGTACCAGGTCGGGTTGAGGGAGGAGATAGAGAAGATCCAAAGAAGAGCGGCGCGTTTCGTCACAGGGTTATTTTGTAAGCGTGATAGCGTTATGGAGATGTTTAGCAAACTCAAGTGGCAGACTCTGCAAGACACGTGCTCTGCATCACGGTGTAGTTTGCTGTCCAGGTTTCGAGAGAGTGCGTTTCTGGATGAGGTATCGAATATATTGCTTCCCCCTACTTATACCTCCCGAGCAGATCACGAATGTAAAATTATAGAGATTCGAGGCCGCACGGAGGCTTTCCGGCAGTCGTTCTTCCCGCGAACCATACGCGACTGGAACAGGAGAGGGAGGTAATGACAGTGGCACGTAAAGTGCCCTCCGCCACACACCGTTGGGTGGCCTACGGAGTATTAATGTAGATGTAGAAAATTTCAAACAGTGTATTTTATTCAACGCTGACAAAAGCTTTATCTAAATGTATGATTACTACAAAAGTATCAGTTAGCATAAATCACAGTATAAGACGTGTCCATGTTCATCATCAGCAGTTCATCTGGCACCAGTTATAACCAGGATGCAGCCAAAGAAGTCTCGAGGGTTACAATATTTTTTATATTTATTCTTTCATCATAAAAAAATGGTTCAAATCGCTCTGAGCACTATGGGACTTAACATCTGAGGCCATCAGTCCCTTAGAACTTAGAACTACTTAAACCCAACTAACCTAAGGACATCACACACATCCATGCCCGAGGCAGCATTCGAACCTGCGACCGTAGCAGTCGCGCTGTTCCTGACTAAAGCGCCTAGAACCGCTCGGCCACCGCGGCCGGCCTTTCATCTTAGGTCCACTATGTAATCGGTGAGAAGAGGCTGCGTACAAGTCCTAGGATGACTACAAGCACGCCTTTAATTAATAATTCCAACTTGTACAGTCATTCGATTGTGCTTCGGTCTTCACATAATACAGCTTTGTAGTGGTAGGTGTAGCAAGGATCAAAGGCGCAGGAATTAGAGATGCGTACACAATGGAATGCTGACTTTGCACGCTGACTCGACGGTGGTGGTCCGGACACTGCACGTGGCTTGGAATGATACGGGGATTGGTAGCGATATCTTTTATTTTGCGGTGAGTCGTGGTGTCCCAGTGGCACGGCGATGACATTGTCCGAAGTCCGAAGTCGACTGCAGAGATCGTTCGTTCATGGCGCAATGTCGGCAGCAGCGAAAGTTGCGGTTGATAAAGACTGAACGTCACATACTGTCGTTACCGGCAGCAGATGAGGGTGTAGTGGTTATTGGTGACTTTCATGGTTTCGTCATGAGGGAAGCTATGATGCGGAAGAGGTGACGGTCCACTCACAACGAGGATCAATGATCAGCACTCCGCTGAGTTCTATGTGGCCTCGCACTCCTTCGCTGACTCCAACCCCTGCTATAGCTTTTTCCCTTTACATTAGGTGCAAAATAGATTGCTGATAGTGTATTGGCCACTTTTTGAGCATCCCGACAGTTTGCTGTTTGCACAGAACCCTTCTGAGCTAAAAAAAACTAAGCTCTAACCTCCGCCCGTACAGGGCATGAAGGCCCAACGGAACCGACCGGCCGCCGTGTCATCCTCGGCCCACAGACGTCACTGGATGCGGATATGGAGGGGCTTGGTCAGGAAACTGCTCTCCCGGCCGTAGCTCAGTTTACGAGACCCACCCTTATGAGCGACGTTCGATAATTCGCTTTACAATATCACTCGTGTTAGGATATAAGGTATGTTATTTGTCGTAATTATTACATGTTTGCAGTTAAGTCAACAACAGGTTAGACTACACATTGTAACTGTAAAGAATTATCCTAAAATTCTACAAAATTTGTTAAAAATGCTTTAATTAATCTTTGCTTTTTTAAAAAATTTATGAAAATTCATTCCTGGCCGCAGTAGCTGTTAAGAGATTCCTTTATTAGACAATACAAGCGTCTTCAAATCATTATAGGTACGTCTTCAGGTGCTAATAACTATTTACTTCATGTACGCTGTCCCAACATTCAAGTTACCGGCTGTCCCAACATGCAATTTGTAGACCGATTGTTTTTGTTACATAATAAAAGATCGATCATCGAACCTCTAAACTCGGAATTATACACCGTAAGACGAACGTCGGATGCGTCTAAGCTCATGCACGAATAAAATGGTACAAATGGCTCTGAGCACTATGTGACTTAACATCAGAGGTCATCAGCCTCATAGAACTTAGGAGTACTTAAACCTAACTAACGTAAGGACATCACACACATCCATGCCCGAGGCAGGATTCGAACCTGCGACCGTAGCGGTAGCGCGGTTCCGGACTGTAGCTCCTAAAACTGCTCGGACACAAAGGCCGGCCACGAATAAAATACAAAAGCTGTCTTATAATAGGCTCAGGATCTGAAAAGTTGACTCCTTATTAAACGTGGTCCTAAATGCCGTCCCTAATAAAAAGAGTAGTGTAGTTAGTACATACACGATCTATATCAAGAGGATAAAACCATAGTTCATGCAGGTCACCCACTTTATTGTGCTAAGATCGACATGAACTATGGTTTTATCCACCTAACATATTCCTTATAGTCTGTTATTGGAGTATGAGTTTTAACGCATCCGACGTTCGTCTTGTGTGTAATTACGAGTTTACTCATTCGATGGGCCGGCCGTGGTTTCCGAGCGTTTCTAGGCGTTTCATTCTGGAAGCGCTAGACCGCTACGATCGCAGGTTCAAATCCTGCCTTGGGCTTGGATGTGTGTTGTTCTTACGTAAGTTTGGTTAAAGTAGTTCTAAGTTCTAGGGGACTGATGATCAACGATGTTAAGTCCCATAGTGCTCAGAACTATTTCATTTCAACTCATTCGATGATCAACAATTTAAGAGATTATGCAACAAAACTGTTTACAACTTGAATGTTACGGCATCGTATATTTTCTCTAGCCTTACGAAGTAAAAAGTTATTATCAC
Source organism: Schistocerca piceifrons (assembly GCF_021461385.2). NCBI lineage: Eukaryota > Metazoa > Arthropoda > Insecta > Orthoptera > Acrididae > Schistocerca > Schistocerca piceifrons. The sequence continues at coordinate 893,351,755 of NC_060138.1, read as the reverse complement.
CTCAAGATCCATATATAATGGTGTGAAATCGATTGTGTTGTCTAGTGAAGGAACTTATAAACAGCTAATTCCATCTCAAAGGAATTTTCATTCGTTTTCAGAAAAAAATGTTTAAAGGGTTTTTAGAGTTTTTGGAATTTTTTTTAGAAAATCTTGATAGTAACGATGTGATTACACTTACTGAGGACCATTTCGGTGTATTCTTCGTAGATCTGTCGACGGCTTTTCACCAGCTGAAAGCGGTTCCCGAATTGCTTCTTTACATTGCGATACACACAAGAAATAATAATAATAATAATAATAATAATAATAACGAAGCATCTTTACTGGTTTAGTAAGTTTCTAAACTTTACTGTGTTGGTGCACCCAACGGACAGGAAAGTTGAGTAGCCCATTATTATGCCCTTTAGGTAATAAAGGGGAGACTGAGGAGACTGAGTTATGGTTGTGCTAAACTAATTCGAGAGCTACATCAGTTATACACAAATTGGACTGTCAGCGTTACGTCGAGAGGTCCTCACATGTCCATCCACTTAAGAGGCAATTGAGGCAGAGTAGTGGGCAATTCCAAATGCGTAGTCATCATCTGGGCAGCGCGTGTGGCGCCTGCGTTACTGTGTAGCTGCCGCTGCAAACAGCGTGTTCTTAAGCGTTCGCAGTTGGGACGAGCCGTTACGCTTATCGTTAGGCCGGCGCGAACCGCCAGCTACAGAGTGGAGCGGACAGGCCCGGCTGCGGAATTAATCCATTTGCGCGAGTGGCCGATGCGAGCGTGCCGACGGGCCGGGAGGCGTTTGTGGAAACGCATCGTCGCCGTTGGAGGTCGGCCTAGGACAATGCCAAAGCCGCAGACGGACACTCGGCTAAGTCGACCCAAGTCCGCCCTAATCAAGTCCGGGGCGTTAATTAAGAGGCCAGGCGCAGCTGGCGGTTAATTTAAATGTAAGCGGGCGCCACGGCCGGCGCGGCGACGGGAGCAAGTTGTTGTCGGCCAGGGCGGCGGGACGCGAGCGTTGCCCGGGCGACGGGACGGGCGGGCAGCCGTTGTCCTGCAGTCGCGCCTCGCCTCGCCTCGCAGCCAAACTCGGACAGCTGGCCGTTAATTAACGCCGCCGATAGCCAATTACGGCGCCCGCCGCTGTACCGCGGCGCAAGTATGCTCGGAGCCACCCTACGTGCGGAAATGCCCGCACTACGACAGTGTTGTGTTACAACAAAACCCTACACTTTACAGCACCAATTTGTAACTGTAATGTGATTAAAATTACTGATGCTCGACACTTCGCGGTCTGGATCCGGTTTCTTCCAATCAGAGTGCTCAACGTCACGCCCGAACCGTTCGCAGTTGCTAAACCGCCACATCTGGACAGTTCACCTTGTCCGGCATTCTTTCTTGTTGTGTTTGGATCCCGAATCCTCGATACTGCCCTTTAATTTAGTATTTCATCACGCATCATAGTCATAGTCTTAAACACACACACACACACACACACACACATACACACACACACACACACACACACACACACAACGATATACACGCATTTCACGTGTGTGTGTGTGTGTGTGTGTGTTGTGGTCTTCTGTCCTGAGACTGGTTTGATGCAGCTCACCATGGTACTCTATCCTGTGCAAGTTTCTTCATCTCCCAGTACTTACTGCAACCTACATCCTCCTGAATCTGCTTAGTGTATTCATCTCTTGGTCTCCCTCTACGATTTTTACCCTCCACGCTGCCCTCCAATGCTAAATTTGTGATCCCTTGATGCCTCAGAACATGTCCTACCAACCGGGCCCTTCTTCTTGTCAAGTTGTGCAAACTTATCTTCTCCCCAATCCTATTCAATACCTCCTCATTAGTTATGTGATCTACCCAACTAATCTTCAGCATCCGTCTGTAGCACTTCATTTCGAAAGTTTCTATTCTCTTCTTGTCCAAACCATTTATCGTCCATGTTTCACTTCCATACATGGCTACACTCCATACAAATACTTTCAGAAACGACTTACTGACACTTAAATCTATACTCGATGTTAACAAATTTCTCTTCTTCAGAAACGCTTTCCTTGCCATTGCCAGTCTACATTTTAAACTCTATTACTTCTTTAAGTGTCTCATCTCCTAATCTAATTCCCTCAGTCTTACCCGACTTAATTCGACAACATTCAATTACCCTCGTTTTGCTTTCAAATGGCTCTGAGCGCTATGGGACTTAACATCTGTGATCATCAGTCCCCTAGAACTTAGAACTACTTAAACCTAACTAACCTAAGGACATCACACACATCCATGCCCGAGGCAGGATTCGAACCTGCGACCGTAGCAGTCTCGCGGTTCCGGACTGAGCGCCTAGAACCGCTAGACCACCGCGGCCGGCTCGTTTTGCTTTCGTTGATGTTCATCTTATATCCTCCTTTCAAGACATTGTCCATTCCGTTCAACTGCTCTTCCAAGTCTTTTGCTGCCTCTGACAGAATTACAATGTCATCGGTGAACCTCAAGGTTTTTATTTCACACACACCACCAATCAAATGCTACTAGATCCATCGCCACACGATGCGGTTCAGTGTCACATACACAGTTAGTATTATCACAGAGATCGTTAGAAAGGCTTTGCACGACATTTCGTGAATCCAAGTTTTGAAGGCTGCAAATCATTGTTGCTACTGTAATATGAGTCACAAATACTGTACTTACAAGTAGGATAGTGTCGTAGCGTAGTGATTAGAGCGTTAACTTGTTGTATACATGTACGTAGATTCTAAACTCTTGAAAAGAAAGAGGAATACTTCATATATAGTCAAAAGATTTTCGTTCCCGTTTTTATTCAATTCAAAATGTTGAAATGTATGTGAAATCTTATGGGACTTAACGGCTGAGGTCATCAGTCCCTAAGCTTACACACTACTTAACCTAAATTATCCTAAAGACAAACACAACACCCATGCCCGAGGGAGGACTCGAGCCTCCGCCGGGACCAGCCGCACAGTCCATGACTGCAGCGCCCTAGAGCGCTCGGCTAATCTCACGCGCCTTATTCAATTGACTGATTTAAATGTAATTTTTTTCGAATACTTTGTCGCATCATTTTCGTTATTCTATCAACTTTTTAATTTTAACTTACTTTTCTTCCTATCTTTTTTTTCATTTGGAATCTGTCAGTATGTTCTATAACGTACAATCAAGTGCCAAACAGGACTGCTCATCGGTTGGTGAAGCGGCAGTTCGTGTACCCAGTGTCAGGATGTTCATAACGTGTAGAATTTCACGGCCGGCGTCTTCATTAGTTAAATCTTCCGGGCCGAGAGGCCGTGGTCGATCTGTAAAACTTCTCCTTCGCGACGTTTCGTTGCCTACTGCGGGCAATATCTTCCGAGGTGTTTATTTGAAAGATCAACTAAATCATTTTCAATGGCTTTCAAGAAAAGTGGATACGCTGACAACGAGATACATCGAGCACTCCATCCCAGAAGAAAAGTGTGTGACAACATTCAGCATCAACAACTGCCAGCTAGAAAAGTTTTTCTTCCATTCATTCGTAATATTACCCAGTGTAAGGACGTTCATAACGTGTAGAATTTCACGGCCGGCGTCTTCATTAGTTAAATCTTCCAGGCGGAGAGGCCGTGGTCGATCTGTAAAACTTCTCCTTCGCGATGTCTCGTTGCCTACTGCGGGCAACATCTTCCGAGGTGTTTATTTGAAAGATCAACTAAATCATTTGCAACGGCTTTCAAGAAAAATGGGTACGCTGACAACGAGATACATCGAGCACTCCATCCCAGAAGAAAAGGTGTCTGACAACATTCAGCATCAACAACTGCCAGCTGGAAAAGTTTTTCTTCCATTCATTCGCAATATTACTGATCGTATTGGGTAAGTTCTGGCCAAATTTGTAGTTAAAACAATCTTTAGACCTACCAAGAAGATTAGTAATGTTTAAGATCGGCGAAAGACGCTCGACACCCCTTAGCAACTCCTGGGGCGTATGAAATTCCGTGTAGCTGTGAGAAGGTTTATATTGGAACAACGAAAAGAAGTGTCAATACCCGCTTAACCGAACACAAAAGGAGCTGTAGAATGGGACATGCCGATAAATCAGCTGCAGCGGAACATGTTTTTATAGACGATGATCATGAAATAAAATTTAGTGAGACGAGCATGCTAGCCCGGACATCGCATTACGAGTATTATGCACGCATGTACAGAGACGCTATAGACATTGAGAAACACCACAATAATTTTAATAGAAAACAGGATGTTAGACAGTGAAAATCGATTGCCTTCAATCGAGAAAAATGACGTTAGTCAGAAATCGGCCCCAGGTGACACATGGAGGTGCCCTCTATGCGCTCTATATAAACGGGACCTCCACGAGACCTCCACGGCCTGGCAGCCCGTCGTTGACTCACCTCGGAAGATGTTGCTTGCAGTTGGCAACGAAACGTCAGGAAGAAGAGTTTTACAGCTCGATCACGTCCCCTCAACCCGGAAGTTTTAACTAACGGAGTGTAAGAATAGTTTCAGGTAACTAACGAATGATAGCGAGAAAAAACAGTTAACTTTTTAGCACTGAAACTGAAATTTTTCTGCCTTGAGCTTGCTCGCAGAGATTAAGTAAAATCGCCGTGAACAAAGCGACCGTGATTTTAGTTGTGTAGCCGTTCTCTCGGGTACATAGCACATCACGAGGTTGTGGTTTGGTTCACACCTACAATATGCGTCAACTGCCGCAGTTCAGTCGTTGGCTACTTAAAATCAGCTATCGACAGAGCATCTTGCATTTTCGTCATACTTCGTGGCAGCCGTTTCCAATATTGCTCCGCGTTACACTTTAACAACATTTGTGAGTGACGCGTTGTGTTTGCTTCTCACCTATAAGCGACCAGCAGCCGGCAGCCGATGTGGCAATGCTGTAGCTGCAAGTGACGGACGCCAACTACCAAGTAATTTTAATCGGACTATAACACTGAACGAGAATTATAGCTTATATCGAAATTGAACTCGTTGTTGTGGATACAGATTTTTGTATCAAATCAAACTCGTTTGCTAAGTGGGGAGTAGCTTGTTACTGTAGCAGGGGGCACTACGCTCTGATTAAAACTATTAGTTCTCTGACATCTGTTATGCGGCACTGAGGCGTGTTGTATCTGCTGCCAGCCATGCATCACTTAAAACCTGACAAAACCGGATGGGCTGTCAGCAGAGCCAGCTTCTGTTAATGGCCTCCACGTTGGAAAATGTGAACAATATGTTTCTGTTGCTTCTTGTGATCTTCAGTCCGAAGTCTGGTTTAATGCAGATGTCCTACTACTTTCTCCTGTGCGAACACTTCACTTCATCTCCGAATAACTACTGCAACCTACATCCTTCGGAATCTGCTCACCGCATTCATCTCTTGGTCTCCCTCTACTACCTTTGTCCTCCACACATCTCCCCAACACTAAACTCGTTATCCCTTGATGTCTCAGAATCTGTCCTACGAACCGATCGATCCCTTCTTTTAGTCAGGTTGTGCCACAAATTTCTTGTCTCAACAATTCCGTCCAGCCTCACCTCACTAGTTACGTGATCCACCCATCTAATCTTCATCTTCTGCGGCACCACATTTCGAAAGCTTCTATTCTCTTTTTCTCTGAACTATTTATCGTCCATTTTCACTTATACATGGTGTACTAGAAACAAATACCTTCACAAAAGACTTCTTAACACTTAAATCTATATCCGGTGTCAACAAATTTCTTTTCTTTAGAAGTACTTTCCTTCCCAGTGTACATTTTATATCCTCTCCCCCCTTAATCATCAGTTATTTTGCTGTCCAAATCGCGAAACTCATCTACTGCTTTAAGAGCCTCCTTTCATAGCCTCATTCTCTTAGTATTACCTGATTTAACTCGACTACATTACCTTTGTTTTGCTTTGGCGATTATCATCTTATACTCACCATTCAAGACAATGTCCATTCGGTTCAGCTGCTCTTTCAAGTCCTTTGCTATCTCTGACCGAATTACAGTCTCATCGGCAAATTTCAAAGTTTTTATTTCTTTTCCCTGAACTTTGATTTCATCTCCAAATTTTGTTTTGTTTCCTTTAGTGCTTGTTCAGTGTACAGATTGAATAACATCGGGGTAAGCCACAAACCCTGTCTCACTCCTTCTCAGCCACTGCTTCCCTGTCAAGAACTTCGACTCTTAAAATTGTCGTTTGGTTTCTGTGCAGATTGTAAGTAGCCATTCGCTACCTTATTTTACACCTTCTACCTTCAGAGTATTCCAGCTAACGTTGTCAAAAGCTTTTCCAAAGCCTACAAAAGCAATGAATGTAGGTTTTCCTTTTCTTAATTACATTCTAAGATCTTTATCCTTACCGCAGTGATAACAAACACGTTCCATTTCATATGTCTTTCCAACGTTACTCCTATATATATATATATATATATATATATATATATATATATATATATGTATATTGACTGTGGATATTGTATCATAGACACAGTCCCTTTTACTGTTGAGGGATGTCACTAGATCCATCCAAAGCATGCATGAGCAGCGTCTATTAGACGGAGGGGGGGCCCAACAGCCGAACAGTTCCAATCATTCCACCAGGAAGGAGGTAGACGACTCGTGTTGTTTGTAGTTAAACCATGCCTAGCCGGTCAATACCGCTGTTTGATCGCGTCCGCACTGTTACTTTTGTGCCGGGAAGGGCTCTCAACAAGGGAAGTGCCCAGGTGTCTCAGAGTGAACCAAAGCGAAATCGTTCGGTTATGGACGTGATACAGAGAGACAGAGACTGTCCATGATATGCCTCGCTCAGGCCGCCCAAGGGTTACTACTGCAGTAGACGACCGCTACCTACGGATTATGGCTCGGAAGCACCCTGACAGCAACGCCACCATGTTGAATAACGCTTTTCGTGCTGTCACAGTACGTCGTGTTATGACTCAAACTGTGCGCAATAGGCTGCATTATGTACAACTTCACTCCCGACGTCCATGGCGAGGTTCATCTTTGCAACCACGACACCGTGCAGCGCGATACAGATGGCCCAGCAACATGCCTAGTGGACCACTCAAGATTGGCATCACGTTCTCTTCACCGATGCGTGTCGCTTTGCCTTCAACCAGGCAATCGTCGGAGACATGTTTGGAGGCAACCCAGTCAGGCTGAACGCCTTGGACACACTGTCCAGCGAGTGCAGCAAGGTGGATATTCCCTGCTGTTTTGGGGTGGCATTATGCGGGGCGACGTAAGCCGCTGGAGGTCATGGAAGACACCGTAACGGCTGCACGATACGCGAATGCCATCCTCCGACTGATAGTGCTACCATATCGGCAGCATATTGGCGAGGCATTCGTCTTCATGGACGACAATTCGCATACCCATCGAGCACATCTTGTGAATGACTTCCTTCGGGATAACGACATCGCTCGACTAGAGTGGCCAGCATGTTCTCCAGACATGAACCCTATCGAACATGCCTGGGATAGAATGAAAAGAGTTTTTCATGTTACGACTCGACACCAAACCACTCTGAGGGAGCCGGCCGGAGTAGCCGTGCGGTTCTAGGCGCTACAGTCTGGAACCGAGCGATCGCTACGGTCGCGGGTTCTAATCCTGCCTCGCGCATGGATGTGTGTGATGTCCTTAGGTTAATTAGGTTTAATTAGTTCTAAGTCTAGGGGACTGATGACCTCAGATGTTAAGTCCCATAGTGGTTAGAGCCATTTTTCAACTCTGAGGGATCTAAGCCGAATCGCCGTTGAGGAGTGGGTCAATCTGGACCAACAGTGCCTTGATGAACTTGTGCATAGTATGCCACGGTGAATACAGGCATGCCAAATGCAAGACGACATGCTAATGGTTATTAGAGGTACTGCTGTGTACAGCAATCTGGACCGCCACCTCTGAAGGTTTCGCTGTATGGTGGTACAACATGCAATGTGTGGTTTTCATGAGCAATAAAAAGGACGGAAATTATGTTTATGTTGTATCCAAGGTTCTCGGGGGTCCAACCAGATCCGTTCGTCGAAATTCCACGATATTTCTGCGGATAACCGTTCCGCCATCATCAGGTGGTGCTGATGGAATGATCTGTCTGCTGCTTTCATCTAATACTTTCCCCTCTATGGGGAAGTGTTATGTGGAGTTTGTAGCCTTTCGGCTTTTACTCCCCTGTGTACTTGGGTGTGTGATTATTTCTGTACTTTTTTGGTGTCTGTGAAATGTGATGATTGTTCTGTGTGATTCTGGTACTTGCCTGAGGTTTGTCGAGATAATTGTAGTAATTTGGGTAGGAGCAGGATTTTGGAATGGATATTGGGATTTTTCTCTTCGATTTAGTCGTCGAAGATCGTCATGGGGCGATTGTGTTTATCGCGGGACATGTCATACCGACCTAGGGAGTGGATGAGGGTGTTTCCCGACCTGGAAGTACCTTCATAGAAGGCCTTTGCCAGGTCTTGAAAACGCTCTCTCAGGTGTGGGATTTCCGCAGCGGCATGCGAATCGTCAATAGGGAATCCAAGGGGTAAACGCAGTGCCCTCCTGAGGGCGCGGTTCTGTAGCCTCTGGAGTTTCTCCAGTTGCTGCTTCGCCGCGTATCCCCAGACAGGACACGCGTATTCCATGACTGGCCGGATCAGGGCCTGGTATACGTTCACTCCTACTGAGCAGGAAAGGGAGCTGGATGAGTTGAGGATTGGGTACAGGATGGACATTCTGGCGGAGACCTTCCTATGGACCTCGTCTATGTGTGGTTTCCACGTAAGACGAGAGTCCAAGGTTACGCCAAGATACTTGGCGGTTCTGCGCCAGGGGAGTTGGGTTCCGTTTAGGTGAAGGTGGTGGGGGGGGGGGGGGGGCGTTGAGGAGGTTCGCGCCTTCCGAGCCTACGGATAATCAGCATCGCCTGCGTCTTTTCAGAATTGATGGTGATTCGCCAGCGACGGGCCCAAGTTTCTGTGTCATCTAAAACCCTTTGTAGCCTACGAATGACCAGGTCCTTGTTCGCGTTTCGTGTGTAGAAGGCTGTATCGTCAGCGTACTGAGCGGTGTGCACCAGGGGGGCCGTTGGTGTGTCCGCAGCGTACAGACTGTACAAAACGGGCCCCAGGACCGATCCCTGTGGCACCCCAGCACGAATACGCCTCTTGGTGGAGGTGGCTGTTTCTACTTTGACAGAGAAAGTTCTGTTCGAGAGATAGCTTTTGATCTGCTTAACCATACTCCCTGGGAACCCTTGAGTGTACAACTTGTATAGTAGCCCTCTATGCCATACTGAATCAAAGGCTTTGGCTACGTCTAGTGGCACTATCCCGCAGTAGTCTCTGTGGTTGAAGCCCTCTGTGGCTGCTTCAACCACTCTCATGATCTGTTGTGGGGCAGAGTGGTTCTGCCGGAATCCGAATTGGAAATCCGGCGGAATTTGCTCTCTGGTGATATGTTCTTGTATGGGTCTTAGCAGGAGGCGCTCATACATCTTGCTGAGAGTTGGCAAGAGGCTAATCGGCCTGTAGTGCTGCAGGAATAGAGGGTCTTTCCCTGGTTTGTGTATTGCGACCACTTCCGCGTGTTTCCAGCAAGCTGGGAACTCGCGGGTACGAGTAATCTCGTTTAAGACGTTCGCGAGGTGTTCGATCACCGTGGGTGGGAGGTTTTTGACCAACTGGTTGGTGAAATTGTCATGTCCTGGCGCCTTTTTGAAGGGGAGGGACCTAATTACTTTTGTCACGTCTTCAGGGGCAAAAACTGTGGGTTCGTCTTCTGGGTCCTCCTCAGCATTGAGGAAGACAGCCAGCTGACGACGGACCACTCTTTCATGCTTATCATCCTGGAGTTCAGCCGCTTGGAACTGCTTCTCGAAAGTGTCGGCGAGGGCGTTGGCCTTTTCAGCATGGCTGTAGGCCATACCCCGCTCGCCGTGCAGTGGCGGCATCCTAGCACGTCTTTTTGTGAATTGTTTGGTTGCTTGCCAAAGTGTGTGATCGTCTACTTTGAGGGTTGTGAGGCGGTTTTGCCATTGCTGGTTTCTGTGTTCATTGAGCGCTACCTTCAATTCTCTCTGTAGACGATTGAGCAGCCTCCTTGTGGCCTGGTTTCTGGTTATCTTCCACTCTTTTGCCACTCTGTTCTTATGTCGAATTTGAGCTAGCAAGTGTTCTGGGAGCTGTATTTGCGGCGGCGGGCCATCCCTTTGTGGAGGGGTGGCCTCCTCTGCTGCCTGCAGGATGGTACCTGTTAGGTCTTGTAGCGCTTGTTCTACTGTTTCGGCAGTAAGTGGCGGAGCGCGAGCGATATCAGAGGCGACAGTTTCTCGGTATCGCTCCCAGTTTGTACGTTTGTAAGACGTCTGGTACCGTGGGAGTGCTACCCATTCTCCCACGTCGACCTCTAGGATCATTGGGTTGTGGTCGGAGGACATTCTGTTGATCGTCCTCGCGGTCACAAACCCCGTAATCCTCCTAGTGAGAGCTATGTCTAACACGTCGGACCTGCCTCCATTTTTTGGAAAATGTGTGGGCTCGACTGGACCCCATGTTTCGAAACGGTGGTTGCGCGCTAGTTGTTGCAATCTGGCGCCTGCTCTGGAGGTTACTCTAGAATTCCAATCAGGATGTTTGTCATTGAAGTCGCCCCCTATTATGAGTTTGCCTTCAATTTGCCCTAGGGTAGCTATGTCTCCCTCATCTATCTGGTCTTGTGGGGGTCGGTAGATTGCAACGATTGTTAGGGGTCCAGTGGCAGTGGCTACTTCCACCGCCACTGCTTCGATTTTATTGGTAGCTGGTAAGAATACCTGGTGGTGGGGGATCCCTCTTTTTATGTATATGGCCACTCCTCCGCCATGGGTTGGCCTGTCTTTGCGATAGCTAACATAGTTGGGGACTGTCGCTTTTATTCCCGGTTTTAAGTGGGTTTCCCCCATCATGCATCTGTCGATGGAGAACTCCTTCATGAGTTCTCTGAACTCGACCTCTTGGTTAACAATGCCGTCTGCGTTAAAGATGCACATTGTCAGGCCATGGATGTTTGGTCGTCTATCCATGACGGGGTTTTGAAACTACTGAGGAAGTCGCAGAGGGGAGCGACTGCTGGACTGTTGCCTGAAGGGCAACGAGGATCTGTGTGTTCTGCTTCTGGGCTTCCCTGAATTCCTTCATCATTTCCATGACGAGGTTCATGGTCTGCACCATTACGCCTAACAAATGATCCATGGGGGGGGGGGGGGGGGGAGTGTGTGTGGGGTTCCCTAGAGCTTCCTCCGTCATGGTGGACCTGGTCGTTGATGCTGTGTATTTCCCGGTGTTGTTCTCGTGATAGTGTCTGGTGTTGTGATGATTGGGCCACGCTTTCATGGTTCCTCGGAGGAGAAACCACTTCCGCATATGTCGCCCTCGGTGTGTCCGGCCTTGGTTTTACCCAGGCCTTGTCTGTGTGTGTGTTGTATTTTGTTTTCTTGTGTGACTGGTTCGGTTTGTCGTGTTTTGTTTACGTGTGTGGGGGGCGGCCTTTGCGCCCTTTGCCTGCTGTGAGTGTCTTTTGTGGACCTCACAACCTTGGTAACCCGCTGTGTGGTTTTTGCCACACAGCGCGCACCTTATTTGTGGGTCCGTGTGCTTTAGTGTGCATGTCCTGGTGTCGTGGGCCTCGGCACACTTCCTGCATCTCACTGGCATGGTGCAGTGCGCAGCGATGTGGTTCAGGACCTGACACCTGAAGCACTGCACCGTCTTGTTTTTACGGCGCAGCGGCTCCGTGATGACAGGCACTGCCAGGACCATCTTAATCTCCCTCTTGTTTTGGGGTATGTCAGGGAGTGTTACCTGGTACAGCGGCCACTTACTGTCTATGCTGCCCATTTGCTGTACCACCTTGACGACGTACCCCCGGGCAGTCAAGTCTGTTTTGATTGCCTGGGGGGACACTCGTCTTGGAAGGTCTCTGATAACTATGTTTCTGTTTCGTGTCTTTGTTGTTGGGAAAGTGTAGTGAGGTATGCTTCTTGTGTTGAATAGTGTCAGTCCAGGTGTTTGAGCTCCGTTGTCTTGATCTCTGATGAACAGAACTTGACAACGGAGCTCAAACACCTGGAGTCCGTGTTCCGCAAGAATGGGTATGGCAACCGCCAAATCCAAAGGGCCTTCCGACAACAGAAGTGCAGCAAGAACCGAGATGAAGAACAACCCGAAGAAGAAAAGCAAGCTCTTGCCTTTCTGCCGTTTGCTGGCAACGTGTAGTCAAAAATAGGGAGACTGTTAAGGCGACACAAGATTGACACAGTCTTCCGGCCACCAGCAAAGATTCGTGACCTACTAGGAACGGAAAAAGATGACGTAGGGCTGAAGAAAGCTGGCGTATACAAAATCCCGTGCGGCTGTGGCAAATCCTATATCGGCCAAACAGTTCGCACGGTCGAGGACCGATGCAAAGAACACGAACGTCACACCCGCTTACGCCAACCCAGCCATTCGGCCCTAGCACAACACTGCATTGAAACCGGACACACAGCGAAATCCGAAGAGACAAAAATCCTGACAGCCACAAGTGCCTACCGGGACAGTATCTACAAGGAGGCCATAGAAATTCGAGTAACAGGTAACCTCATCTACAGGGACACCGGGTTTCAACTTAGCAAGGCCTGGAAACAGTTATTAAGCACCATCAAAGAGCAACGGCACGAGCGGACGCGACATCCTTCCGCCACGGCGGACGGAGATGGACTGCACCTACCACCGGGCGTGGCTGCAGCTTCCACCACCCCTCCCACCACGCGGCGCCACGCCGGCCGCCCTCGCCGGGGTACGACTCGGGACCCCGCGGACATAAATACCACGGACACAGCGCAGACAGATCATTCCATCAGTACCACCTATTGATGTCGGAACGGTTATCCGCCGAAATATCGTGGAATTTCGACGAACGGATCCGGCTGGACACCCGAGAATCTTGGATACAGCACATTCGCCGGGAAAGCCGGAGATCTCATATGTTATGTTGTTCTGTATTCCAGATTTTTGTACAGGTTCCGGAACTCTCGGAACCGAGGTTATGCGAAACTTTTCTTGATGTGGGTGTACCTTTTATGCTGGCCACCCTAAATAACTGTTTGTCCAGATACAAATTAGAAAATGGTCCAAGCAAGTGTCCTTTAGCCGTCAGGGGGACATCAATTAGCATGATTGCCTTCGTTGTAGCATTTTTTCTTAGAAAGATATGAACAGCGGTATGACTTTTTTAAAATGCACCCTGTGTTTTTTATTCGGACTTCATTTCCTCTCTCAAAGACCTATTCAAAAATTTATCACAGTGTACCATTGACTGAAGCACAACGTTATTAATTACATAACACAACATTGACGTTGACGCTCTCAACGCTTAATGCAGGCACGCGGGATATGGAACACATCCACGTGATGACGTTGACAGAGGACAAATGTAAACATAAGTAGAATGCACACCCGTCGTTCCGTCAACCACCGTAAGTTGAAGAGTTGTGTGAGTAGAATGTACACCAACGAAGAGAAGGTAGAAATGCTCGTCTATGGAGAATGTAAGTTAGCAGAACAGTAATTGCAATACTGTTTTCTTATGTACGGGTACATTTAGAACAGTAGTTAAGTTCTTTTAAATACTGTTGTGTAGAGTAGGCGTATAGTAAAGGCTGTCCTTCCTGCAAACTACATCGACATAACAGTTCTTTTATTGGTGTTGTTGAAGGTAGGCGAAATGCTACGCAGGCAGCGGAACTGTACAGAGAGCGATATCCCGACAAGAACCCACCTTCCCGACGGGTGTTTTCTCGTCTAGTTGAGACGTTTCAGGAAACGGGAAGTTTCAACCCACGACAACGCAATCATCGTAGCATTCGCACAGACAAAGCTGCCGAAGTTACTGTTGTCGCTTCCGTTCCTATGAATCCACATGTGAGCACACTACAGCTTGCACACGAGATTGGCATTCCTGAAACCATCAAGAATTGCATGGGAATGATTTAGAGAATTGGGTTCAAGTCTGTCAGTGGGCACAGCAGCAAATTCTCGCCAGCCCGAACTTCTTCTCCAATGTTCTACTTACCGATCAACGTTCCTTCTCAAACGAAGAACAGGTAAGTACAAGGAACATGCATTATTGGTCTAGCGATAAACCACGATGGCTTAGAAAGGTAGAACATCAGCGTCAATCGAGAGTTAACGTCTGGTGTGGGATGCTTGGTACTACAATTTACTGGCCCCTATTTCGTCAATGGTAGTCTAAACGGCACAGCGTACGCCAACTTCCTGAGACAAATTCTACCTCCTCTTCTGGATGAAGTGCCGCTAAGAATTAGAATGCTTATGTGGTATCAACACGATGGATGTCCAGCAAACCGAGCGAGGTGGCGCAGTGGTTAGCACACTGGACTCGCATTCGGGAGGACGACGGTTCAATCCCGTCTCCGGCCATCCTGATTTAGGTTTTCCGTGATTTCCCTAAAATCGCTTCAGGCAAATGCCGGGATGGTTCCTTTGAAACGGCACGGCCGATTTCCTTCCCCATCCTTCCCTCACCCGAGCTTGCGCTCCGTCTCTAATGACCTCGTTGTCGACGGGACGTTAAACAATAATCTCCTCCTCCTCGATGTCCAGCACATAATGCCTGGCGTGCACGTCGTGTTCTGAACCGAAGGTATCTTGCCAGATGGTGTGGTCGAGGAGGAACACTTACTTGGCGTGCTGGGGTTCCTGATTTAAATCCTTTGGACTTTTTTCTTTGGGGTTGAATTAAAGACGTTGTCCATCGTGATATTCCAGCAACTCCAGAGGACATGCAGGAATATATCGTGCTTGCTTGTAATTCTCTTCAGCAGGCAACACTGGAAGCCGTAAATTGTTCTTTCATTCAACGGGTGCACCAGTGTGTCGGTTTCCAGGGCCACCACATTCAGCACCTTTGAATTTTCTACTGCTAGGCAGTGATACAGGAGAGTCAAAGTAAATTTTATGTTATGATTTTAGTTGGTTTTCATTTGTTTTCTGACAACTCTAGCAAGTGGACGACTTTGTGATCCCGGACCCCAAGTCAATGTTGTGTTATGTAATTAATAACTTTGTGTTTCAGTGAATGGTACACTGTCATACATTTTTGAGTAGGTCTTTAAGAGAGGAAATGAATTACCGAACAAAACATACAGGGTACCTTTTAAAAAAGTCATACCGCTGTTCATATCTTTGTAAAAAAACAAAGCTACAACAAAGGCAATCATGCTGATTGATATACCGTTGACGGGTAAAGAACATTTGCTCGAAACATTTTCTAATTTGTATCTGGACAAACAGTTATTTAGGGAGGTCAAGATAAATGGGACTGGGCGTAGAGTTGGAAAGGTATATATATATATATATATATATATATATATATATGTGTGTGTGTGTGTGTGTGTGTGTGTGTGTGTGTGTGTGTGTCTGTGTTTATATCACATTTATTACAAAAATGTATGGCCTACCTGTGCCTGCCCGAACTTTTTGAGGATTGTGGTAGCTACTCTTTCCCACTTTATATTAAATATATTTGTGCATATTATATATATTTAAATAAATATATAACTTACGTCAGTCCAAACTTTCATTTGAGAGTCGTGCAACAAACTATAAAAAAATTGTCAAGAACGTTTCGACATTTTCGGTAACGTTTCCCCTTTTGTGTATTACATATGTATTTATGCAATATATATATAAAAGCCAAACTGATTCTTTTTCTCGTGAAACTTGTTACAGCAGAACTGTCAAGCCGAACGCAAATTATTTTCTTTTCTTTTTCATACCAGAAAGACTATTACCATCCACAATTACGAGCACAAAAAAAGACAAACAAATCGGTCGAGCCGATCTCGAGTAGAGATCATCATAATTTATTCCGACTTCATACATATATATATAAATCTTTTTCTTATCAACACATTAAAGACAAAAGCCAACCCAATTTGTAGAGCAGTTCTTCGTTGGTGATATTTCATACGTGTGGAAATTGATGTTAATTTCCGACTTTTCTGTTGGATTTTCCAAAAATTCTCTTTCATGCAACCCTTCTCCTGACAATAACTAAGACAACAACAACAACAAAAATTAACCAAGTCATCATGCGGAAACTGATTTTTATTTATATAGATTAAATAACAACGATATGCATTTCTACCAACGGTTTATTTTCATTGGTGCTAATGATATATCATTTTGGCTATTTCTTCCACCGCTTTACTGCTTATTCACTTGTGCCGGAGGGCAGCAGTGCCGCTGTTAGCGCGTGCGCGATAGACAGGGTACAGTGTAGAAAGGAGTCGCCGGATCTTTTGGAGACTCAGTTCTGGCGAGATTGTGCATCAGCATACTCACCTGAAGAACGCAGCCTGTTGGTTCGTTGAAATACTGTGTCAAGGTTAAGACAATCATTATGGTTTGGCCTGTTTTTATGTACCAAGGCCGGCAGTAGCAAGTACCAAGGTCGGCTATAGCAGATATCGTGGCTTATTTAGTGTGGCATCTTTGTTCGCAGATCTTATTTTCTGTGGTATAGTTTTCCCCGTGTATGTTTTGCCTCACTGACAAGGAAGTTAGTAGACCATTGTTATGCGAAGGCCTAGGTCATCCTTCGCTGAACCTATTAGTGATAAGGTGAAATACGCATTTAACATTGCGTCGCTGCAAGATTGTGCTCGATTTTTCTAGAGGTGTTGCCGAGAAACTGGATGCAGGCTAGAGTTCTGTGCTCTTCCTTTTCTTCTTGCTGTTGTATTGTTACAATGTGTCTAAACGCTCGCCTCATCTGCTTGCTGCTGTGCCCATTTCTTCGGAATGTCGTCTGTGCTTCATCTCAGCTGGAATGCTGTGCTGTTTGCTGATGGATCGTGGTATGTGAACAAGTGTGCATAAAACACCTTCAATCTGGAAGTCGTCGTGACTGCTGGAGGCATATAGATACAGGTTAGTGTGTGCAGGTTTTCTGATCTAGTTTCCGTTTCACCAGGACGCCAAGAAACGGGAGGGTTCTAGTCTATTCCACCCCCTTGGAAAATAGTACACTGACGTGACAAAAGTCGTGGAACAACACTATACACATATAAAGATGGCGGTAGTATCGCGTACACAAGGTACAGAAGAGCATTGCGTTGGCAGAGCTGTAATTTGTACTCAGCTGATTAACGTACAGAGATTTCCGAGTCATTATCGCCACACAATGGAAAATAACAGGCTTTTGACATGAAATCAAAGTTGGAGCCAAATGAATGAGACATTCCATTCGGATATCGTTAGATAATTCAATATTAAGAAATCCACAGCGTCAAGAGTGTACCGAGAATACCAAATTTTAGGCATTACCTCGCACCAAGGACAATGCAGAGGTCGACTGCCTACCTTGACCATCTAGAGCAGCTGCGTTTGCATAGAGTTGTCAGTGCTAACAGACTAACAACATTGCGTTAAATAACCACATAAATCAATGTGGACAGTTCGACGAACGTTTCCGTGAGGAGAGTGCGGCGAAATTTGGTGTTAATGGGCGATGCCAGCAGACGGCCGACGTGAGAGCCCTTGTTAACAACACGACATAGCCTGTAGCGCCTCTCCTGGGCTCACGACCATATTGGTTGGACCTTAAACGACTGAAAAACTTTGGCCTGGTGAAACGTGTCCCTATTTCATCCAGCCCTATTTCAAGGCTGATGATAGGGTTCGAGTGAGGCGGAAATCCCACGAAGCCATGGTTCTAGATTATCAACAAGGCTCTGTACGAACTGGTGGTGGCTCCATATTGGTGTGAGCTGTGTTTATATGGAGTTGAATGGAACCTCTGGTCTAACTGAGGCGATCACTGATTGTAAATGGACATGTTCGGCTACTTGGAGACCGTTTGCAGGCATTCATGGACTTCATGTTTCCAAACAACGATGAAATTTTTATGGATGACAATGCCCCATGTCATCAGATCACAGCTGCTCGCGATTGGTTTGAAGAACATTCTGGACAATTCAAGCTAATGATTTGGCAGCCTATCGACACTTATGGGATCTAATAAGAGGTCAATTCGTGCACAAAATCCTGCACCAGCAACACATTAACAATTATGGTTCACTATAGAGGAAGCATGCCTCACTATTTCTGCAGGAGACTTCCAACGATTTGTTCAGTCTATGCCACGTCGAACCGTGTCTGGCAGAAGAAGGTCCGACACGACATTAGTAGAGTCCCATGACTTTTTTCACCTCAGTGTATGTTGGAGTGTAGTGAGTTCAGGTGATTGAGAAATTCTTCTGTGTTGGTTCCACCAAGTGGACAAACGACGAACGTGTCATGCATGTGGTGTATCTTTGTTTAAATATGAACGTGCAAAATGAGGAGCTGTAAAGTGGCAACCTTGTTATCTGTTTTAAGTCTTGGCGACACCATTTATCAGGCTGATGAGGGTCACGTTTCAGAGCAGAGGTGTGCTCTGCAGATAGTGTTCTATTAGGTCTTCCTCTTCTATTGGACGACCCAAGGCGACTCTAGGGAGATCATCATTGCAGCCGCCTCTTGCGAGAGTTGCAACAGCGCCGAACATTATCTCGAGTGAGGGAGACTGCCGTCGTGGGACAGGCGCTGAATAAGGGAGACCGGCGGCGCCAGCGCTGCAGACACTGTTTGCTTGAGGATTCTGACCGCGATCCGCAGCCCCGCAAGACTGCGCTGAGTCCAGAGGGCGCGGCGCGCGGCTGCACAACACGAGCTGCAAGCAGTGACAGGCACTCACTGAGGCACATGCTTCCGCGCCCGCCGACTTACGTTTCAGCTGCTTCTTCACAACCCAACCGCTACAATTACAGTGGATCCCTGTTTATCCGTACTATGTGAACCGCAGGTCATACAGGTAAGCGAAAATCCAGACAATCGGTAAAGTCAGAAAAATCTCAGAATTGCATGCACACGTAACACACCGTGATTCAAAAAAGAACGTATTTCAGTTGTTTATTACAGATAAGGTATGAGACACAGAAGAAGCTTCAAAGGGTTAAGTTCACGCAGACACTATACCATACACTCAACATGAGCACCCTGAGTTACATCGTAACGGTAGTCCATTTCATACCAAACACGTATGAACAGATTTCTGCTTATTGAGTCAACTGCTTCAGTTCGATATCTCAGATCCCGAAAAGTAGCTGCATTAGCTGGGACAAAGACTGTCACAATTGAAAGAAAACAGCCATCGGTCACTATTTTTAACGAAGTAACCGGGTTTCAACACTGCTAGGAGTGTCTTCCCCAGAATTTAAATCAAAGAATGATCTATAACATGTTCACAGAATTATGACTAAAAACGTATGACACAGAGTATAAATACGGAATCATCTGCCTCTAACCGCGCAAGTAACGAGTAGCCCTTAGTGGCTCTCCATCACAGGTTTTTTATGTTAAATATCTTTGTGACTAATGCCCTTTTGGCATATTTATTATTTTATAAATGACATATAAGTACTGCCAGTCGTTCAAGATGATTCCGTACTTATACCCTGTATCATTTAGTCATAATTAGTCAATTAGTCATAATTCTCTGAACATGTTGTAGACCATTCTTTGATTTAAATTCTGAGGAAGACACTCCTAGCAGAGTTGAAACCAGGTTAATTCGTTAAAATAGTGACCGAGGGCTGTTTTATTTCAATTGTAACTATTCACGGTCTCTGAACGTGCAGCCATGTACAAAATTTTACAAAGACTGTCGTTTATGTACACCCCCCCCCCCCCACTCCCAACCAGAAAAAACTCGCAAGGTGTGAGGTCTGATGAACAGGGAGGCGAAAAGCAATTAACAAGACCTTGATGGTCAACACACAAAATGATTTCTCTTATGATGTAGACGCCATGTTGCTACAAACGAACAACTGTGCAACAGCATAATAACTTTTGAACCCTCCTGTATCCAGTGACATGGACAACGCGTTTTTACCTTTTACAGTTTGTCCGTTATAAACAACTTAACTCTGCTCTTTCTTTTTGAATCACCCTGTATTTCTTGTCACTTAAATACACGATTTATTCATATTTTTACTTAAATATTGACCGGGCTTTGAAGATAAAAGAAAAACAGACAGTTTAATAAACCGAAATAATTATCAATGTGTCATAATGTCTTCAGATTCAGCGCTAATTTCGTCAATTACTACATTGCTACCGTCGTTGTCTGCCGACGAACAAACGGTGATAATTTCGTCATCACAAATCAACCGTAGTCAGCGTCATTATCAATTCACATTCGTTAATGAAGAGGTGTGTAACACCTAAGACTGGTCATCCTGTGCTCCTTGCAACGGCCTCTCACTTTTTATCAATGCAGATTACCGCCATTTTTTCTTTGATGTCGTTTTACATTCGTCAAAAACGGTGGAAACACAGCTACGTACGCCTCATGGTCAACCTGTTAATTGACACCTAGCCAAGATCTTTGTATGGAGGTTGGTTCGATTCGGAAAAATTAATTCCCTAAATTCTTCCCACTAATACGTCCGAAGTGCCACATACTTTAAGAAAAATAAACTAAAAATGAGTCCGTTTGAATAAGAGATCCATATTAACTAAGGTTTTATAAACGAAGTTCCACTGCAACTAGGTTTTAAAAACATATAAAAGCCTTAATACATACATTCCTGTCTAATACAGGGTGTTCAAAAATTCACACCATAAACTAACAGAGATGATGACGGAGATAAAAGCAAATGTATTTCGGAAAGTAATCGTGTGTGGGAAACGCATTTTGCGGGAGTACTAAATATGCAGAATGTTATTGTATGTGACTGTGAATAAAACGGCCTTTAAATTTTTTTTAGTTCTGTTATTGTTCTGATCACCATTACATTTTAATAAACGTTCAAAGTGAGCACCATTAACCTCAGTGCAGAGCCGGTATCAACGTAGCAAGAATTCTTGCAACAAATTCTGCCTATGAGTCCGCAGGGATAGAACACACCTCGGCTTTCGTGTAGCCCCGGATAAAGAAGTGGAATGGGGTGATATCCGTGGATCTTTCAGACTTTTCGCCAACTGCCAAAAGTACTGCTTATTACTGCTCGGACTGGTTCTGTTACTAGGGCCCCATCATCATCCTCCTTCTGATATCTAAGGGTTCAGCAGATGAAATTGTATAAACACTCTGTATATTGGCCATCTGAGTCCAACACGCAAAAAGTAGGGTCCAAGTAAATAGTCGTCCACGATACCGGCGTCAATGTTTACTGCTGCAAAACCTCTCTCATGACCTCGCACAACTGTAATACTTGGATTTGCATCCTATAATGTTCTTCCAAGCGTTAGCGGATATCGTGACTCTGTGTCTTCGCGCAGTAGCGCTGAGACGATTTTATCATTGAAAAAAAAAAAAAAAAGAAAAAGACACTGCGATTACAACGAAATTAGTATTTCTGTAATTATATTATCTATGTAATTTAATCGAACAAGGACTCGCAACCTTTTGTTGTCCCTCTTCCTGGTCAGCCATTACCTGGTACGGTCGTAAATAGTCGTTTATGTTAAGAAGAGATTTTGTTGTTTTTGCTCATTTTGCATAATAATAACTTTAATTTCATTGGGTTTGTTTTTACGACTAATCATAACTTTCTTTCCTCAGATTTTTTCATGAACTTGATAGTAAAATGTGGCTTACTTTATGTGGGAATGTCTGTTAGTTAATGATCACGTATTAACGGCACCAATCAGTGCAATACGTTTGGTTTGCTTTCAGAATGGAACCTGCATCTAAAGTTTCACTTTTCAAAAAACGAAGTCCGATAGCTTTTAGGCGTAAATCACGTCCCAAAATTACATTCGCCAACGGACAATCCCGGTAGAGTAGTGAAGCTAGAAAAAATATGAATAATGATGGTGGTAATGAAATTCCAATTTCAATATTTAAAAAAATATTTTTACATCATTTTCAAGTACGTAATTTTTCTTGATTTAATTGAAGATTCAATTATCCAAAGCTAAAATAATAAAAAAATTAAATGATAATAGTACAATACCTATTTATGTGTGTACATATATATGAATATGTATTATTGTAATTCTGGTATCTAAAAAAAAAAATATATTTCTGTTACATGAAAAACCAATGTAACGAGATATGAGACAATTTCAACAAGCTGGGTAATACAAGACGTGGAACACGATCCTTAAAGTGAAAACCACAACTCGAGACGTTGCTGAATGAGAGTAAGAAAGGCAGTAAGGACATTACTGTTTTCCTTTGCCCCGGGGTGTAAAAGTCAGTTAGGAAGTTTTAAATTTAAAAAAAGAGAAAAACACGTTGCTAAGAATAGTTTGCAAGTTTTTTTGGTGGATTTTGCAAAACGAAATGTCGGCTAGATGGGTGCTTTCTAGACCGACTGAGAATCGTTGCTAGATTGTTTTATCGTAAGTCGCTATCCATTAACAGTAATTCTTATTAAATTACATTTGCCCTGTGTAACTTGAGGAGAATTAACGTTCAATTTTATTAAATTCAGTGATGTGTATTTTTTAAATTCATGGGGAAAGTTGGTAGAAATATTAAAATGGGTACATCGCATGGAGTAGAGTCAGACGTAGACAGTGAGGAGCAAAATATGGCGAGTCACGAAACTCAAAATTATGAATTATCAGCGGGTGAAAAGGCATCTACGGCCGAGCATACTGAAGAACCCACCCAGAGTTAATCAGTAACTACTAATTTTTTGTAACTGTTTACACTTTTCAAAAAACAGATAAAAGTTTACATCGCGCTGTTCATGAACAAAATGCTTATTTAATAGAAGTTCAGAAAAATGTAACAGACAATTTAGGTGCAAAACTACAAAATGTGACTGATAGTTTGGACGCCAAACTTCAAAATCTGACTGACAGTTTCAATACAAACCTTCAAACTGCGGCCACTGAAATTCAAAATAATATAACTACATTAGTAAACGAAAATTTGAACGCCATTGCCCATTAGATACAAGAAAGTGTTGCCACACAAATTCGTGACGACCTTGCTAGGAAATTCAGTAATATTGAAACTAATCTCAAAAATATTATTGATGAATATGTCGAAACGCGAAAAACATAGAAGCATCTGCCCGAAGCTGTCAATGGTGTAACCAAGCAGGTCGCGCAAGTTAATGAATCACAAAGAACATTAGAAAATTCTGTGCAGCAAATAGCTACGCAGGTACAGGCACTCGCTATCGAACAGGAAAAATCTGTAGAAGCGGAGTTTGTAGAGAGGAGCAATCAGTTTACTCTTGACTTTTTAAACTGCTTGAACATGAAAGACAACTAATTTCAAGAATGTTTACGGAACTAACTGCCTGTAACGGTAAAGAAGGCGACAAACGAAGCTTTGTCTGCAGCAAACATGTTAGATGAAAACACCGAACAGGTTTCTGAATGGAAATACACTTACACAGGAAGTAGACACGTTAAAAAAACGCAGCAGGCGAGTCTGATTTACGTGTCAATAAGTTTCCAGAGACGCAGACTGTGACACCTCAAGCAGCAACACCATACAGATGTTCCGCAACAATGCCCAGTCCGCAACCTGTTCACGTAGCTTGTGAACAGGTGGCGGCCAGTTCCCTTTCTGACGTATTTGTGGAAGAGAGTTTACTAAAATACAGACAATTTCAAAGTTTTACACCGGATCGCAAAATACCACATCCTGTCATTTTTATCAAAAGCTTCCGTGGTATACTACCAAAATCATGGAATGATAAACAGCAAAAACAGTTTGTCACTAACCATACTCAAGATGATGGAGCCTTATGGGCGAGCGAAGTAATAGATTACTGCCATACTTACGAGGAATTCGAGAAAGCTTTTCTAAATAAGTTTTGGTCAGCAAAAACACAAGAACGTTTAAGGCGTGAGGTGTATAGTCCCGAGGTGTACAATAGTAAAGCAGGTACACTGCGTAAATATTTTGAGAAGTATATAAATAAGACGAAATATTGGGATGAACCAATGCCCAAACAAGAATTCATATGGCTTTTAAAATCAGAATCACCAGTCTCAATAAAAGAAAAACTACTTCATGTACCAGATTCAGATGTAGTAGAACTTTTCATGTCAACGCTTGGTTCTATTGACCTGTTGCATGAAGAATCGGAATTGAATGGGGACAGTGATGCTCAATAACAACAGTAATAACTGTTACCAATATCACAATAAAAACGGTAATGTAGCAAAAATGGGGATAGTTTGCCTCAATCTTACAGTGGTAATAATAACCTAGGACCAAGGGATAGAAGAAATTCTCCTGCTTTTAATAAGAAGCGTAGACAAGACAACAGGTATCATCCAGCGTACAGTAATTACATTAGTAATAACAATAATCAGCCAAACCGCTGGCAACCACTACCACAGCAGTCAAACGGTAATTGGCATCCTAATACAGAAACCAATGCACAATCAGTTGGCGCTTCTGCAACACCGAAGAGTGCCGCTAAACACAATAGTTCCGGACAAAACTGGAGACAACAGCCACCAATAAATATTATAGAAGTAGTGGGCAACACAATGCCCAACACTTCCGAGGCGTTAAACTAAATGCGACCTAATACAGCCCTCATATGGCGGTCGCGGAAGAAGCAGGGGGCAAATGTCGTGAGAGCGTGTCTTTAATAGGATATAATCAGGGAAAATATCTGAGCGATGAACTTTGCGAACAAAACCATTAGTGTAAACTAACCGAAAACGAAACCATCCAAGCTACATTTCACGCAGTAGTAGGTGGAATACCAACCACAGTTACTGTCGACAAATTGTATGGCTTTGGAATTCTATAATAAGATCTGTGAACTTCAAACACCATATACGCTGCCGGTACACAATTGTAGGATCATTGGTGCGTTTGGAAATAAGTCACAGGGAGGATGTATGCAGACTCATGTATTAGTTGAGGCAGGTAATGGAGCTATAGAGAGCACATTCCGGGTTTGTGAAGGTTTATCAGTGAGATGATTAAGGGGAGTAGATTTCTTACAAGAAAGAGATGCAATAATTGACCTTTCTTGTGGTAAATGTGTATTACAAGTGAATGGGAAGGGGATAGCCCTACCACTCATTAAAAGCAAGCCAGTTCACAGTCAGTTATGCGAGGAGTCCGAATCAAATACATAAAACCAGAGCTAATTTTATGTGGCAATCAATTTCCTATGTTGCCAGATCAAACACAGGCCAGTCAACAGCAATTTGTCTTGCAGATAAGTTATACAAAGCAAAGATTATGAATCCGTTTATTGAAACATTGAACAACAAAATGAACTGATTGACGTTTTAAAAATATATATATATCTGTTTTTGATGCAAAGCCCGCTATAATTAAAGGATATCTGAATACAATGCAAGTACAGCCTCACGAAACATTTTGCCACTCTAGCTGTTCTGTCCCGTGAGCCAACAGAGAAGCTGATCGAATGAAATCTGTCGCATGTTACAACAAGATATAAAGAAATATTTTGCTGAGTAAACATTTCCTAGAGTGGATGAACCTATGTAAATATTATGAGAACTTGTAAATGTGTTAATATGTAAGATACTTCAAAGTGTATGTACTAGTCTTAAGACAAATTTATTTTCTTCAGGTACATAAGTAGATCTTAAGTAAATCTTTTGCTGAACAACAATCATTCACATTAGTAGTAGAATTTCAGGAATAATCTTTTAAGTGAAGTAATTTCATTAATATTGTGAAGAGGAAAGTGACAAGAAACTTATTTTCATGTAATCTCAGTAACATTTTCATGGATGAAATTATTCTATTTCTTTTGCTATGCAATTTTAATTAAAGAAAGTAAGGCAGTAGCCATACAGGTGATAAAGTTTCTCTATCAGTAGATTTAAAGTTTTGTACAACTACAGTGATTTGTAGTATAAAATAATTTTCTGTTTATGACTAGTATGAAGTTTGCAAACATAAACAGTAAGCTACTGTGGGTCGTGTTTTTAATGTGAAGTGATAAAACAATCGAGATTTTAGTCCGGTAGTAGTGAAATGGCAACATTGTGCCATAAGTAGACTTGTATTCTGCCCTAATGCTCGCAACTACTTTCAACCGTACACACCAGTTTGTGTGAGGTAATTCAGTGATGTCCTTAGCTCCAGTGGCAATGGCTAAACTCGCATTACATATTAAAGAAACACTGGAAAGCTAAGCTTCACTACCGCAAACAGCCACACAACGAAATTAATGCCGCGAAGAATTGTAAGAGGAAAGGTTAGAAAGTTATAGAACATAAACACTACGAAAATCATTCGGTTAGTACCTACAACAGAGTACAGAAGCTGTAGGATTTTTCTGTGATCACATTTGTAAGTAACATGACACGTACCGACAGACGCTGAGTAATAAGTTCTCAATGGCAAACAGAACTGTCAGTGGTGAAGTAGTACACGTAAATTTGCATTTCACGGGACGACTCTTAATACAAGAGCAAAGAGAAATATGTGTTATCAAGATACGTTATACGCGTGATAATATAATTTCGCCTGGTGAAATAAATAGACACATTGCACTAATGTGAAACACGAGCAGCACGTCTGGAGTCAAGTGAACTTATTTTGTGTACTCACCCAGACGACAGCATTGAAGCGATGTGATGATCCGCTGAAGTGGAACACAGTGAAGTGTTGTTACTTGAAACTCAGATAGTGTGTATCGCTCATAAACTATGGAACAGACTGTAGTGCCAGAATTTTATGAATGTGATGCCACGTGTGACTATTACAGGCCGATGCGAAGCTAAGCGCTCAAGAAACGAAAACTTTGATAAACACTTTGCCAACATGTGTGATGTACGGTATTCTGAGGACATTAATTAATTTGCGGAAACCGAAACTAACACGAGCGTGTTTGTGCAGTAACGGTATTGATGTCAACTGACAGTAAAGTGCATGAACTAAAACCATACATTAGATATTCTGTATCACAACGCAAACATGCACACTATGTAACCCACAGCTATCACTGAACAAACGGATATAAATTAGTGTTGCAAGTGATTACAACTACGTACTAATCAAAATTCTTTTTAGGGAATGTGTATTAAAAATTGAGTTACTGGCCCACAATCTACGAATATTTCATATAATCCCTGTCTCCCGAGCTGAAGGGATCCGATGTGGTATGGTCATAAAAATATTACATGTTTTATGTTAAGTAGAGATTTTGTTGTTTGTGCTTATTTTGCATAATAATAACTATTTAATTTCATTGTGTTTGTTATTACGACTAATCATACCTTTCCTTCCTCGGCTTTTTTCATGAATTTGATAATAAATGTGGCTTACTTTGTGTGGGGATGTCTGTTAGTGAATGATCGCGTGTTGAGGGCGCCAGTTTGGTTTGCTTTCGGAATAGAACATGCATCTGAAATTTCACTTTTCACAAAACGAAGTCCGATAGCTTTTAGGCTTAAATCACGTCCCAAAATTATATTCACCAACAGATAATCCCGGTAGAGCAGCCTAGCTAAAAAAAATGGATAATGATGGTGGTAATTAAATTCCAATTTCAATATTTAAAAAATATTTTTACATGATTTTTCAAGTTCGTAAGTTTTCTTTTTTTAACTAAAGATTCAATTAGCCAGAGCCAGAATAATAAAAAAATTAAATAATAATTTAAAAACCCACTAAACAATAAAGTCACTATTAAAATCTGACCATTCATTTGAATTGGGACTATTGTAAATTCATACCGAAGTAAATTGAGCGTCATCTGTACATATTACTTCAGGAAAACGAGGGAGTTCATTAGGTTGTTGCAGCGTACATACTCAAGACGAGGTGGACAGCCATGTGGTCCCATGTCTTGTACTCTCATAAAGCGATAAGGATGATGCAACTGTTCACGTAACACATCCAATACCAAACAGTAGTCCATACCGAGAACAGCCGCAATTGTTCATGTACTTTTCTGTGGATTGTTTTCGAAGTGTAACAGCATTATGTGTTCGCACCGTCTGTGGTCTGCCCGCATTAGCAATATTCCCCAGTCTAGCGTGAATTGTAGGAAGTGCGATAACGTGATCTACGTACAGGGAAACGTTCGCGGTGCATTCGATGGACTCTTCGACTATTGCCTTCAGCCGGTTTGTAAACAAAGTGAATGTCTCACACTTTTCGCCATGTGTAGGGCTCGATGTTGACACTGGAATTGTCATGGGGCACTACTAGTACCCGCTGTATACTGAGTCGGTGTCGAAGAGCATGACATCGCAACTACGTATCTGAAACTAAGATTTGGTGTAACAGCGTTAGAAACAACGACTTTTACGTGCTCCACTCATGCTTTCCACGCACTCTCTGTACTCACGCAGTCTGGGTTTCTGACACATGGGTGCTTTACGAAATATATTTGTTTTTGTCCAAGTCATCATCCTTATTACATTGGGTACTGCATTTTTGAACATGCTGTATGTGCAAATGTAGTTACAGTCGTGCTCAAAAGTATCCGAACGACCTGAATTGCATTTCGCCTGATTCGCATGCAACCCGCATAACGCAGCTGTCTAGCAGGTCCTCTAATCACTCCTTGGTACAGACGTTTGTCGATTGAAAATGGTTCTAACAAGTCTGTATCGCAGTAACTCACGATATGAAGTAATACCACTATACTACAAACATTAGGGAACCCCTTATCACAGATAAGACTGTCCTTAAGGCAGGAAGGCTCACATTTATTACAATAAATGACATAACTGAAATGTTACCACTCCTATTATTACGTCATATAGGTAATGCATGTAGTACATTCGTCGTATTCATGATTACCTCTTCAAAGTAACATACCGTACTTATTATTTAACTCAAAATGACAATTAAAATTTTAAGTTATTCACGAGCAGCTAGTTGAGAATATGTATGAACTTCAAATGACACGACGAACCGTCTCGTTCTGCATATGGATTCAAACCCAGGTCATGCAGACTAAGCAAATATTTCGTGACGGACGGAAACTAACAGTCATTCCTGATTAGGCATACACAGGATGATATACGTCGATTTTAGACAGTATCAGTTAGCAATATCAACCTTAAATTATCTAACGCAAACATTTTTAACGGACGCGATTTCCTACCCAGCATCTGCTGTCCGTGTTAACGAACCACGAGAGATGTTAAAAATTGCTTCTTCCCAAGTAAAGTACTTGAAATGGCGTGAGGTAAAGCTTTGTGTTGGACAGGGATTCGTACCCAGAACCTAATCGGATTGATATAAAAAGCTAATCAACTGCGACATATCGGTTTTTCTCGGCAGTAGCTAGATGCTCTAACTGAAATGACGAGACGAAACATTACGTTATTCCTTCCCAGGACTCCAACCCGGCACCTATCGCTGTTATATTCTAGAGAAAACGAACGTTAAATATGGGTTTGTTGCACCAACAGCGACATGTGAACATGTTTGAACTAAAAATAATATGACGGAGAGTTCAGTGCTGACTGGGAATCGAACCTCACATATATTGCTGTCGACTACACACAAAGAGACGTCAGCTGCCGAATTTCTCTCCACCAGCAGCGCGGAATAACATCTTGAACTTACAGTGATCTCGAATATAGTTCTCTTCCTCACTGGGAGTAAAAAACATCAGATATCGTTAGTGTTGACAACGAATGAAAATACATTAGAAATCGAAATTATTATCCACCAGCAGATAGGTGTTCTCATGCTAGAGCTTGACAATGCACGATTAGAACCCATTCGCTCGCTATATGTGGATATGGTGAGGCACCTGTAGTTTTGAACAGACAACAAATTGTAGCCGAGTTGTATTGTCACCAAGGGATCAAATTCCGTGTATAGGGCGGTCGAGTTGCATTCCCAGTTCAGAACCAATTTTATCGACATACAGAAGCTCAGATAAAAGATGAACTTTGACCTTACATAGCGTTTGTTTCGTCACTAGAAATAAATAAAGAGTATAAGAAAGATTACTGGTAATAGAGTTTCTACATGTCGTCGCTCTAGATTTTATTGTGGTTAAACCTAACATCTGCTTGGTAGAGAAGGAATACCATTTTTAATGCGAATTTAATACCACAATGGCACTATATCTTCTTCACTTGGTGTAGCCAGAAGAGAATGGAATCTGTCTCTCCCTATCTAAAATCATTGACAGAAGTTGGAATCGAACCCAGACCATAGGTATATGAACCTATCATCAGTTCAACAGATCACCAAATCCTCTTATCTATGACTCATTTTTCTATCGTAACGCCGTTGCGCCACACTGGATGAGAGTTCTGACACACAGGCTCCCTGTAGTAATTTGCAGCGTGTTCAATAAATTCATTTAATTGGTTGACCGAATCACCATGAACTAGCTGCCTCAGCTATCCAGTGCATACATTCGACACTATTATTTTGTAATCATCGAAATAAAATCACGTAACTTCCACCTACACAGAACTGTCAACAGTGTAGGTTGCAGAAATTTAAATAGGAAGTTTTCCTTATTTCACTTGAGCTACCCTATTGCGCTATCTGTTTGTTGAAAACGTCGTGCAGTGCAAAAGAAAAGCTGTAACTGTTTGTCTCTCAGAAGTCTAGACCCAGCCATATGCATTATCTCACAGCACTGTGAAATGCAGAAGTTCTGGAAGAATTGTCGTTGAGTTCTGGAGCTGTTGTAATTTTGTGTCAATTAGTAGCGTAGTGGTAAGTGTTGTGCACCCCATATAAGATGTCGCTATTTCGACTACATTGGCTGCTACATTTTTTAAAACGCAGTTCTGCTGTCTGCTGAAGTATTCAATCTAATGGAACTTCGAACATAATTCCCTTCACTTCTAACCCAAAATAGTCGCATGTGGAAAAAGGGCTAACTTCTGTGACATTGTGTTCTTTTCAGGTTTAATACACAGCAGGGCAGCAGATGCATCTTGAAACTTTTGTATTGCGTATGGGGAGAGCGCATCGTGCCAGAATACGCCAGAAAAGTATTTTTCTACATTATTTGTCTTGTGGTAGTGGCATTTTATTCTTCTTCAAACCTTATTTGACAGCTTTAACTCAGAACAAGTTTTCAGCACGCATGTAATCAATAAAGTGAATGTGCATTGTCAGACTGTTATAGATAACATCAGAAAATTCGCATATGTCGTTGATGATTAATTTCTCTCTCGTGTTTACTGTTGTTTTAACAACACTAAAGGAAACCTTACGAAAATTGTGCACTGTATTATAAGAAATGAAATAAAACTACCGGCAATAACCTTGAGGCGAAAGCCTGTTTTAATAAAACTGAGTATCTGTATACAAGCGTGCCTCTATCGACACGAATTAGTAAAATACTACTCACTTAGATTTTGATTGGGTCTGTGTTTAAGTGGTATGCTGTGTCATACCCAAGAGGTATACAAATGTGGCATTTCATAGATAAAGTAATGTATTCCTAGAAACCCAAAATTTGCTTGTCAGCAGCGGAAAGAGGAGTTACCTGTTGTGCAGCATTGTAAGTTTTTCACCATTGCACTATGGGCCGAAAGTATTTTCTTGTGATTTCTTTATCGATGTTTGATCTGACTGCTTGTAGCTCATTTACAGAATGGATAAAAACGTTAGAGTCAGGGAGACTGGAACAGCTAACCATTACAGACGCTTTCTCACTGTTTTTTTCCCCTGAATCGCGTTTTAAGAAATGTAGCAGCGAATGTACTCGTACTCGCGACCTCTATCTACAGCGCACGACGCTTACCATTATGCTACTTTTTTTTTTACCTTTGCCTTTCACGGGCAAGTGCTCTACCAACTTTTTTGTTTTTGTTTTTGCCAACTTTTTTTTCTTTTTTTCTTTTTTACCAGACCATAAGTATATGAACCTATTATCAATCCAACTTTTTTTTCCTGGACCTCTTCTACTTCAGACGTGGGCCCCTATCATCCATATCATCCAAAATCCTATCTAACCTAAAAATTAAAAAAATTAAAAATGAAAAGTAAATAAATAAAAAATAAAAAAGAATAATCTGTTTCCCCCGTCACTTTCGCCCTAACTTAACCTATTTCTTTTCTTTTTTTCTTTTTTTTATATTTTTAAATAATGTATAAAAGTAACTGAATAAATCTTCTTTCTGAGACAAACTGTCCAATACCCGTAAAACAGAAGAACACGAAATCAATCAGGCACTTCTGATTTGTTTTATGTTACGGCTTCTGGCAAAATTAGTTTTCCTGAGGCACATTGACTTGCCGTACTATAAAAATAAATAAGTGCCAACTTAATTATAATGAAGCAAAATTAGTATCGACTCGCTGTAGTGTTGTGCACCAACCAAAAAATTACCGCTTCATTATGGCAAAGTGTGAAGTAAGAAATTTTGAAACAAAGCTTTGTATTTCCGACTCGTTTTAAGGTTGTGGTGCTCTTCCATTACATACTGTATGTACTCGTCTATACTCGCATGTGTATTCGTAACTGCAAAATATGCAAACTGGCCGATAATCCAAGTGTAGCTATTGTGCTTTGTTGCGGGAAAGAAATGCCAGTCTGGTTGAAGTACATCTTTAAGTGTTATAGCAGAGTCTGTGGTTCTAGAAATTATTGCGAGTTTTTTCTAGTCCAGTTCCATATGTAGTATTGGTCTCGGCAGATGAGAATGTGTGCCAAGGTCTCTACAGTATGGCAATGATCGCAGTACGGATTCCGCTTCATTTTGATATTGTGCAGCTTTTCACCTGTGGGGACCTTCTCGTTATAATGTCATACCACGTGGACACTACTTTGGAGTGTAGGATGGGATTGTTAATGTTTTTCCAAACGTTACTCCAGTTGACCGCTGGATATTTCGCTTCCATTGGGTTTTGCCTATGGTGTCTCGTGAGGTGGTAATAGGTCCTTTTGGTGTTAAGCAGCTGTGAAGTATCTGGAATATAGCTCATTTCCAGGTAGTAAGTCCGGACGTGATCGAGTTGAGCGCTGATGAGACCAACATCGACTGGGGCCTTTTTGCTCTTGGGGCTAACCTGTTGAATAACGTTTTCGTAATTGTCGGATGGGGTGACTGCAGTATTTTGCGGATTCGGTCCATATATACGGCAGTGCATTGGTTCCTGATGTCTTTGACGCCCAAACCACCAGCGGCGCGTGTTAACACTATGGTTGGCATGGTGACTTTAAAGATGTTTCCGCTCCATATGAACCAATACGCTGCAGCTAAAAGCTTTTTCGCTATATCCTTGGGTACTGGTAACACTGCTGCGATGTGATATATTTTGCTTAGCGCGTAGCTGTTAATCAAGAAAGCTCTCTGTATCCGATTGAGCGTTCTAGTTTTGTGTTCACGGAGAGTAGCCCTGAATATATGTAGTTTATGGTCCCAGTTGGCTACTGTCATCTCTCTTGGGTTGGCCATTAGAATCATACCTAAGCGGTTTGTCTCCTCTGAGCTTTGTAGCCATTTTCTTTGAGAGGTCTCAATATGGGGTCCGACAGGTAAAATTTTCGATTTTTGTTCATTGAGTTTGGCTCCGGAAGAAGTGGCGTAAGCGTGGATTATTTATTGAACGACTTCCATTCCTGAGTGCGTGTTAACTACTACACTGACGTCATCAGCATAAGCGTGACACACGGTTTTTGTACCCAACACCTGTAGACCTTGTAACCTGTGATGCAGGTTTAACAGTAGCGGTTCTACGGCGATTGCGTATAGTGCCATAGAAAGGGCGCAGCCTTGTCTCACTGATTGCTTGATCGGGACTGGTGAACTTAGCTGACCATTAATTTTGATTCGAGAGGAAGTTCCGACAATACATTTGCGTATGATCTGAATAAAATGAGCACTGAATCCCATCCGTTGCATTACAGTTAGTAGAAAGTGATGGTTGATGCGGTCAGAAGCCTTATCGAAGTCTAAAAACATGAGACCAACATTTCATTTACATAGCCACGACAAATATATTATGTCTCTATATTCACATAATGCATTCGACATTGATCTCACTGGGACAGCACTCATTTGATAAGGGCCAAGTACTTTCGGCAGTACCGTCTTCAGTCTACAGCTTATGAGGCGGGTGAAGATTTTATAGTCGGAATTGAGCAGTGTTAGTGGTCGAAAATCCTTCAGCGTTGAGCTACGTGGTTTTTTGGGGATCAGTACAATCAATCCCTCGGTAAACTGAGACGGCATCTGCACGTCTCCCAAATAATTCATTGCATATTTTGGTAAATTCCGGTCCTATGATGTGCCAAAAACAAGCATAAAATTCTATGGGTAGGCCATATAAAGCATCAGATGTC
The DNA here is from genome assembly GCF_021461385.2 of Schistocerca piceifrons. NCBI lineage: Eukaryota > Metazoa > Arthropoda > Insecta > Orthoptera > Acrididae > Schistocerca > Schistocerca piceifrons. The sequence goes on along the minus strand of NC_060138.1, from coordinate 893,317,479 downwards.
TTTTTAGGCGAATCTTTGATTATGGCACATACTTCTTCCTCAGTTATGTGGGCTACAAAGTCGGCGTTGTCAGTCGGATGGACCGTGGATTGAATGTTGGATAAAAGCGGCTCACTTGCCGTCGCACGAGTCGCCGATGCGGAGTAAAAATCTGTATAATGTTGCACCTCGTAGTTTTTTACTGTGACTTGTTGATCGTATTCGTTGCCCTGTTCATCACTGAGGGTGTCGATTAACTTTTGTTTACCTCTCTTAGCTTCCCATATCACGTGATATACGGACGCATTCTCCTGCGTCAGTTCAATCGGAGGACGCGATCGAACTTTTTTCCCCTCTAGTGATTGTCGTACCAACGCTGTTATTCTTGCTTTAGTGCGTTTTATTCTAGAGCTGTTTGCTACTAATCCCATGGGGTCATCATATAGTTCGCGGAGGCAAAGAAAGTGATACTCCAAGGTGCGTTTTCGCCAGTACGCTTTCACGCGACCATATCGTGCGATGCATTTTTTTATTTGCGGTTTCGCAGACTGTAGCAACCACATGATGCGTGTTGGATATCTGGATTGCATCCGAAGACAACGCTGCCATGTATCATGGATTTCCTCTTGCAGTACTGCGTCCTCCAAAAGTGACACGTTTATTTGCCATATGCCCCTTCCCAGGAATGTTTTTTGTTTAGTATGCTTCGCGGTTATATGAAATGCGCAGTGATCCGAGAAGTTAAGAGGCCAAATTTCACAGTCAGTTACATTATGGATAAAACCTTTCGTTACATACAACCTGTCAAGTCTGCTTGCCGAAGTACTGGATGCGTATCCTCGGGTGTGCGGGCTAAGGTGACACCAGGCATCTATAATATCTAATCCGTTAATTAACATCAGCAGCTCCTCACAAAAGTTGAAGATCGGGATTTGATCTTCTGGACGCAATACGCAGTTAAAATCTCCACCCAAAATTATGTGCGGTCGAGGATCCGTTAAAAATGGGACAATTTCGTCCCGGAACAGGTTGCCCCTTGCTCGTTTTCCGCTGGATGCAGAGGGAGCATATATATTAACAAGAAGTAGATAATATATTTGTGCAGTTATGCCTCGTCCAGATTCGAGTATTGCTTTTGCTGTACATGGTAGGCCGTGTTTGAACAATATTCCTGTTCCACATTCATTGCCTATGTTTAAGATCGCCTCATATCCGTATACATCCGCTATTTTGGTCGTAACTACCTCTTGTAACATCGCTATGTCAATGTCGGCGGCATATAAGTAATCCTTCACAGATTGTAACTTTACGTCCGAAACTATTCTGTTTACATTGAGCGTGGCGATTTTATACGCCTGCGTCATTCGGTAGTCCAACTAAGCGCATTCAGTGTCGTCAGACCATGCTGTCCCCGTATCAGTTCCGCAGCGGTCAACAGTGTCCATTGGTTCTTGAATTGGAGGGGCGAGGTTCATCTGTACGTCCTCATTCGGGTTGGGGATGTCTGGTTTTCCGATGTCTACCACGCTTTGCTTCCCGCTTCGATCTGTTTTAAGATTTTTTTTTTACGGGAGAGTTTTTTATCCAGTTCTTGAATCTCTTCAGGTCTCTGTTTTCGTGTTTTTCGTTTAGGTTTCACCGGCTGCTGTCTGATGTTGTCTTCCTCAGCATTCTTCAAATCTTCTAATCGGGTGGTGTTTCGAGCCAAATTGTCGACCGTGCTCTTGGTGGATGATGGTGTCAATAGAGAAATCGGTTCACTATGAGGTTGCTCATTCCGGGATGGTTCTTGCATGTCATTCTCAACAGCGGAGGAATCGGAGAATTTGCTGTGGCTCCCAATATCTTTCGGTGTCTGTTGTGTTGAAACCGTTACAGCTGTCACGATTTCCTTACGTTCGGGTGGTCTAGCTTCTGTTGTGTCAGTAGTGGCAATCTGGGCTTCTTCTCGGGTTGGATGGTCCTCCGAATTCACATTAGGGCTTGGGGTCATGACTTGGTCGCTGGCAGCGCAGTCATAACAGGCGGTCGCGGCGCCTCGCCAGCCGGCAGCTGCGCCACTCGCCGCTGTAAACACTCAGCGCGGACGTGGTCGGGAGAGTTGCACGCGGCGCACGTCCTCGGCTGGCCGTCGTATATAACGATACCTCGGTGTCCACAGACGCTGATGTATGACGGTACATGTTTGTGCAAATCGACCTTTAATTGTCTCACTCCGTTGAGAACTTGGAATTTGCGCGTATGGGCCACCGTTCGGCAACATTGCTGAGAACTTTACCGTACGGCGCTGTCACTGCGTTTATTTGTTCCGCCGGTACTTCGAATGGTAGTTCGAATATCCTGATCGTTCGTATTCCAAACCCTGCATGTGTTACGGTGACTTCGCCTACGTTTCCATCACAATGTTTAAACTTCATAATTCCTCCGCAAGACTCAACTATTTTGTCACATAAGTTAGCATTCCTCAATTTCACAAATACAACGCTGCTCACTATCGAAAGATGCATTCCAATGACATCCTCAGAATCAACTTTCACTTCGTATTCCAACCAATCTTCGATTTCGTGTAGTTTAGGTCGGGCGTAATTACAGTCAAACGAGAATTTCAAAGTATCTTGTCTGTTCAAGTGGGCCATCACGGATTCATATTTCAAAATTCAATATATGTAGAATTTCTGCAACGATGCAAGAAGCACTGCGACTTACCACGCCAAAGCACAGGAGACCGCGGCGCACGAAACTCAGCACACGTCCGCACAGCACGGCTGACGCGGCGAGACTGCGCAGGTCAGCACGTTACCACGGAGCTGGCGGAGATGTATATGCCTTAGCTTCCTCTTACGAGACCAATAGTGTCTAGAACTCGTAAATCGCCATTTAAAGGCCGATACTAGTTGCGATTTCCACGTGCAACGACTTTCCTGGGCTGAAAACCGTAAATTTACAATCTTTTGTTACACCTCAAGCGATAATAACTCAGATTATTCAATGGAAATGACAGGTAAAATCAGGTGAACTTTGAGGCTTATTTCCGTGCACACCAGAAAGAGACTCGTCGATCACAGAGTTGCCAAACATACCTTGCCTTGTTGCCAAATCCCAGTTACAGTACCAGCAGGAAGAAGACGAACCGATGTGATCCTACAACGGGTTCGGGCTGGGAAGGGACCATAGCTGGTGTCTCCAAGTCGCGGCTGCTACGGCTTGGAATACGTAATGCGTCTGATTCGCATTTCTGTAACTAGGTTTGGGACTAGAGCGTAGTTACTAATAATACTCGGAACTGACTGCAAACTAAGCATCATAAATCAGTAACTCTCATAGTTGTTTTTATATTTCTATCGTAAGTGTACTCAAAACTAAGAAACTCATTCACAGACGTTTTCGTGCCTCGCCGATAGTCGAGCACAACAAACAAATAAAAAGAAAAGATTGTGTGTGTGTGCGTGCGTGTGTGAAAGAGAGAGAGAGATAAAAATCAAAAAGAATGAGAGAGCGAGAGAGTAAAAAATTGTTGTAAAGAAATTGAATCATCGTATGTAAAGAACTCTTTCATTAAGATGACACGTTCCACAACATTACGAAATGTCGCATTCATGATCTATGGAACAAGAATTGCTCTAATATATTCTAATCTAATCTAATCATATCACATTGTTGACTAGCCGTGAAGAGTCATGAATTACTGAAACTTTTGCCAATACCAGTAACCAAATCTAAACTTGAAAATAAAAGACGACAGCTTTTGTAAGAAACCGGGACTCCTATCAAGATCCTTTCGTCACTGTTAACTAACCACGAAAGATCTCTGATATACCTCCATTCAGCAGTAACAAAGTGTGTCTGCTTTTAAAGATGAAGTGCATGATGTGAAGTTCTGTGACAGAGATGCGATCCCAAAACGTAATCGGATTGTTAACTAAGTAAATTCAAATGTTACGTATTGGTTTTTCTTACCAGCTGCTAGGTGTTTGAAGGATATAACCTTTAGGCCTAAGCGACAGTCGAACTGCACACCTACCGTACATCTACGAATATAGCTTAAGTACCAGTTGCTTAGTCATCAACAGTAAGATGTGTGCGTGTTTGACCAGAAATAACGACACCTATTGCGATAGTTTGCAACACATGAACAGACATTAAAAATGCACGTTAATTTTCACTAGCAGGCCGATGTACACGTGATAGGGCTTGAAATGGAATTATGAATATTTTTCTTCTGGATCAGGATTCGGGCCCACATACTTACCTTTGGAGGAGACCTAGAGAAGGTTGCAGTCTTGGGAAAAGGAACGAAATGATTGAACTATACTGTTACGAGAGATTCAGATCCTTGAAAGAGGAGATACGAATTCGAATCACAGTCCAGCACCAAATCTTTCAACGTCTTTAGTTCAATCAAGTACAATTAAAATAAGAGCCCTCTTCCTTTAAATGGCTATCTGTTCATCAAATAAAATACAATTTTACAATGTAAGTAAGTTTACTGGCGATCGTATTTCTGTTTACCGTGACTTACACTATGTCATTTCCCAACTTAAACCGGCTCTGCCCAGTTGGTAATGAAGGAACATGATGTTTAATGCGGATTCTGGATTATATCGTCTTTCTCTTGAGGTTACCAGAGGTCCCCAGGAGTATGCCGTAAGGGATGGTGTGTTTAGGTTACGAAATCAGTCACAGTGGAAAAAATGCGAGTCTATTAAATGGTTAAGTAGAAGCAAGCTTCTGACGTAAAGATTATGCTATTCTCATGTCAGCAGGATGTAAAGAATCTTCTAGGCATCATAGGCTCGATGTGAAGCCAATTTTGAAATTTTCACAAACTCAGCAAATTTCTTAGTTCGAGAAAAATCCACTGTTAAGTGTGAAGTTACCGGGTAATTCGATTATTACCGTCCTTATTACTATCATTTTCTTCATACCGCTGCTGGAACACATGTGCTTGAAGATCATTTAATGCCTTTTGCTCGTTATAGAAGTAGTTTCCCAAGAACAAGTTCTTTCCCTGTCCACGGAATGCTTTTCATGTTAATATCAGACGTCAGCAATTACTCGTAGATTACATTAAAACAAAAGTAATTGATGAAGACGTTACTTGATAACAAAAACGCGCTGCCTTTCTTCATTTACTTGCACCTAGAAATGGGTATCGAGTACTGCCAAACCAAAAGGCAAGAGATCTTACTGCCTTACGATATACGTCGCTGTCAGTTCTTCCATATAATTTGGTCGACACGATCTGTTTCAAGTTGGTATGACAGACATTGTTTTAGAAAATCAATTGTTTTCCTTTGCAATAAACAGAAAGATTTTAATTCTAAGCTATCCACGTACAAAATTTTCGCAATATTAGTTCAAATTTTATTATTCGTTTCTCTAGCGTAGGAAAGTGTTTCACAGTTGCAGAACTCGCATCCGACTCATTGACCTTACACCTAGTCGTTGACCATAAATTCTAGCTCAGAGTGACACCAGTTTAAGTAACCTAATGTAGCGAAGACTGTTTGCCAGTGCTCTTTCTCACCGGAAAATACGCAATTCACTCATTTGGCTCCATAAGTACACTGTAACAGTAACTTCTGTGTGTATACAATGCATACGGATTGTAGAATTTAGTGGTGCTCTCTCTTCCACTTCTGTATACAATATGCCTGGCCTAAAGGGGCCCTTTATCATTACAGGCCCTGGGCAGTGCAACATCATACTAACAACAGTAGTGTGCTGATACTGACAACCTGACAGTTCGTTTTACCTGCTTTTGTAATCATTTAAAATACATGACCTTCCAGTGGGAGACATTTCGTCCCCCCTTTCCTTCTGTGAAACCTGTGAGTAAGCTTTTTGCGTTCCAATCATGAAATACGGCAGAGTACGGCCGGTAAACGATTCACAAACCACGAATTAGTGCCGTTAAGACGATTTCTTTAAACATTGGCGTAGCTGAAGGAATTTAGTTTCTTCCTAAATCGTCTTAAGCAGCAACGTTCACAGATATTTCAAACAGGAAACAGCTCGGGTACGAAGGTTGTGAGACAAACTTCCCACAGTTTGTGTCAGGTTGATCTTTTCGTCTGATAACACTGCGTAAGTATTTTGTCCAAGAGGTATCACAAGTAGTGTTCCTGTAGCTGTGGGAATCATTGGTTGAAAACGAGTTTAACGCCAATGGGTAAAGTACTGCTAAATATTCAAAATGATTATCAACCTAAGTCTGAGTTCATCCACAAACTGACGCGTATTTATAATATTGAACCTAGACTGTGTATCCTTGTTTTCCTTGAGTGGGCATTGGAAGGCGTTTATACACACGTATACAATACTATGAATACTTCTAACGCTATAGTTAACGTTGCTCTCATAAACTACTTTTGTTTTTTAATTCTTCTGGGTCTTCAGCGTGCAATACGTGTTGTAGATACAGTCTTAGACCAAAACATTGACAGCCGAGTCGTTCACGTAAGGTGGACAATACAGTCGTGCTCCTCTCAGAATCCTATGTCCAGCAATATGCTCAATCTGGCAACATTGTAGACTGCGGTCCTTCCCAGAGGAAGTCTTGACTGCAGTATTAGTAAATTACTCTTGACTATGACCGTAGTCTTGAGGTAAAACGCGAGACTAGCTAATATGGGGTCGGGCGACCACAAGCACACGTCGCCAAAATTTTTATAGCCCCTTTCCTCTCGGTGCTGAAGCTATGAATGTAATTCAAGCGAATCTACAATATATTGCGCTTTCTGTCACACAGATAATAACAGTTTGGTTCAACAATGTTTTAGTGAGAGATTTCTTGGCCGACAATCTGCCTCTGGACACCGCTTGCGTCTGACTTCTCTGGGACCCATCTGCTGCCTGCCAGCGGAGGCTGAGGCACTGCACTGTCTCACCTTCTGCCGACAACGTCTGCTCCACTCTACACTCTCGGCCACGTAAAATGCTTTTATGTTGTTGAGTGATGACCCATAAAATCTGCCTACGATTTGTGTTTCACACTTGATAGCAACGGAGGCATAAAATCGTTTTAATTTGATGATTATTTTCTTACTCTAGAATGCAATACATCACTGTGGCACAGAATTAAATTCATTGTTTCTGATCCAGAGCACTATAGTTAAAGCGTCACATTCTCTTCTTTTTCCTTTCACAGGAGATTCTTCAAATAATTTATTTTTGTCGTGGATTCATATGTGTTAGTCAAGACAGAGATTAAATGCAATGTAATGTGTTTGGTTTCTTTCTTTGATTCCCTATGGTAAATGGATGCGAAAGATTGTGTCAGTATCTTTCAGAACCTGCTGTATAGCTTCTCAGGCAAACTGCTGGTTTTGAGGTCCATACATTCATTAATGGATAAGTGAACACTATTCACAAGTGATATTTAAAATATTCAGTTGTATTTAAGGCGACAAAGTTGCCCATATTTGAAGCTACCCAAGGAAAAAGTAAGTTGCTAGAGCCGCTGTTAGCATATGTCTGCAGAGAGTTCTTAATTGCTACTGTGGAAATTTAGCATAGAAGTCCTATAGTAATCAAGAGGTTCATTTCCTTCATACTTATCACCCTGGCACTTGAGTCTTAAGTGAAGAACAATATTGAAATTCGTATCGTTGATGATCGATTCGAATTTCTTCAGAGACGCTGCTGCTGCGAAGCAGCTTGGCAGTCAGAAAGCCAAGATCTATGACCATTAACACAACTTACTGAGTCGAGCTACCAAGAGGATTTGATGTGTAAAGGTTTTCTTCCAATTTCGTTACAGATTTTTTCTGGAAATTCGCAGCTCCATAAAATATATCACAAAAAAAAGCTCGCACACGGTGGCCACTACCACAGTCAGAACTGACGACTGATTGAGCCGTTGTGAAACTAGACACGGACGGTACCACCGGGCAACGGACACACTGCTGGCTGGACGCCACTCTCATCATGGTATTGGGGGCTCAGCCTCATAACGCATCGTGAAAGATAATAAAAGTTGTCACTTATGTGAAGAATAGCATTTCTTCAGCCAAAAAATTGAATTTTCTGTCTCAGTGTCTAAGTTTACTTGAGGTTTATATAGCACGAGGCATTCAAATGGAAAGGGAATATCAAGTGAATTTAGCGAGTCAATTCAGTATCATACGCGGAAGTGATTGCACTGTCACAATGTTGCCTAATGTTTGTGACGATGTTGCCAATTCTCAGCTGTGCTAGGAACAGCTCTGTAGCGGTATGTGAGGAAAATCGCGTGCTTCTGTCTTAGGAGGATATGGAGAGGAGGTGTGGGGTTTGGTTAATATGCAGCGTTTTCTCCTAACAGTTGTGTCAAACATTCAGGTGTATAATCTTCCATCATGATTACAGTTTCCTACAAAATATATATGAATAAAACACTTACCTTGTTACTTTGGGACAAAAGATTATTTCAGTACAATAAAAAGTCTTTGGAAATAACCTATGCCCACCTGTCACAAAAGTAAGGTAACAAACACTTTGCACCTCGAAATCGATTGCATGTATTTGCAAACTTGTGATCATACAAGTAGAATTTCATGAATTGCACGAGAATGTACAAAAATGTTGGTGCGAATGGAAGCTATAAGAAACACAGTTAACTAATTATTCTGTGCCACGTAATAATCAATTCATCTGAAAATTCAAAAGAGATGAAACTAAAAATTATTCCCATTACTCCAGAAACTAAAGTGCAGATGCGGGCATTGTTCAGATCTGCGCTTTTTCATCTTCAGATCTAAACAAATAATGTATACTAACCAGCGTATTCATTGCTTTCGTAATGTTTCCCTATACTTTAGTCTTCTAATGATGGACTAGATCCGCACCCATGAGTCTCACTGTTGCTTTGTATCCTCCCATCTACTATCTTTGTGTGTCATTCCTAGGTGTTCAAAAAGCAAAATATTATTCCTGCTCCCACGAGGTATTAGAACGAAGTCGCAAGGAGGCTAACGAATTATAATTAAAATACACTGAGTCGCCAATTTGTCTGTCGTCATGGTGTTAAGTCGACAGAAATAAACATATTTATCTTGTTATGCAAGTAATTGGGTTTTATTTTACATTAATATTTTACTATCAAAATTGAAAGAGGAGAATTTTTCCTTTTTTTCACAGCATCTTAATCGCTGAAGAGAAGTTAAGCTGAAATTAACCAATATTTGCTTTAAACAAAGTCTTCTTTCTGTTAACACAGTAGACTCAGTACCGCGTCCAGTTCCCATTCTCTTCTACAACTGCATTTAATCGCCGGGGAATAGAGGCAACAAGCTTTCTGATGAATCTCTCACTCTGTGTTTGATATTAACATGAAAAGTATTCCGTGGACATGGAAAGAACATGTTCTTGGGAAACTACTTCTATAACGAGCAAAAGGCATTAAATGATCTTCAAGCACATGTGTTCCAGCAGCGGTATGAGGATAATGATAGTAATAATGACGGTAATAATCGAATTATCCGGTAACTTCACACATAACAGTGGGTTTTCTCGAACTAAGAAATTTGCTGAATTTGTGAAAATTTCAAAATGGTTTCACATCGAGCCTTTGACGCCTAGAAGATTCTTTACATGCTGCTGACGTGAGAATAGCATAATCTCCACGTCAGAAGCTTGCTTCTACTTAACCATTTAATAGATTCGCATTTTTTCCACCGTGGCTAATTTTGTAAGCTAAGCACATCATCCGTTACAGCACACTCCCGGGGCTGGGAAATGAGGCCACGATTCTATGGTGGAACAAACTATCACAGCTGCAATGCGTGGGTTCACGCATTTACCTTTAAGAGGCACAAACAGATTTACTTTATCTCTGGTAACCTCAAGAGAAAGACGTTATAATCCAGAATCCGCATTAAACATCACGTTCCTTCATTACCAACTGGGTAGAGCCGGTTTACGTTGGGAAATGACATAGCGGAAGTCATGGTAGACAGAAATACAATCGCCAGTAAACGGCCTTACATTATAAAATTGTATTTTATTTGATGAACAGATAGCCATTTAGAGGAACAGGGCTCTCTTTTTAATTGTACTTGATTGAACTAAAGACGTTGAAAAATTTGGTGCTGGACTGTGATTCGAATTCGTGTCTCCTCTTTCGAGGATCTGAATCTCTCGGAAGAGTATAGTTCAATCATTTCGTTCCTTTAGTTGGTGTTGGGTTCGTATCTCTGTCACAGAACTTCACATCAAGCACTACATCTTCAAATGGATGCACAGTTTGTTACTGCTGAATGGAGGTATGGCAGACATCTTTCGTGGTTAGTTAACAGTGACGAAAGGGTCTTGATAGGAGTCCCGGTTTATTACAAAAGCTGTCGTCTTTTATTTTCAAGTTTAGATTTGGTTACTGGTATTGGCAAAAGTTTCGGTAATTCATGACTCTTCACGGCAAGTCATCAATGTGATATGATTAGATTAGATTAGAATACATTAGAGCAATTCTTGTTCCATAGATCATGAATGTGACATCTCATAATGTTGTGTAACGTGTCATCTTAATGAAAGATTTCTTTACATACCATGATTCAAATTCTTTACAACAATTTTTTACTCTCTAGCTCACTCATCCGTTTGATTTTTATCTCTCTCTCTCTCTGTCTCACACACACGCACACTCACATGTTCTCATTATATTTTTATTTGTTTGTTGTGCTCGGCTATCGGTGGAGCACGAAAACGTCTGTAAATGAGTTTCTTAGTTTTGAGTTCACTTACGAAAGAAATATAAGAACAACTATGAGAGTTACTGATTTATGGTGCTTAGTTTGCAGTCAGTTCTTAGTATTATTGAGAACTACGCTGTAGTCCCTAAACCTAGTTACAGAAATGCGAATCAGACGCATTACGTATTCCAAGCCGTAGCAGCCGCGACTTGGAGACACCAGCTATGGTCCCTTCCCAGCCCGAGCCCGTTGTAGGATCACATCGGTTCGTCTTCTTCCTGCTCTTCCTGTAACTGGGATTTGGCAACAAGGCAAGGTATGTTTGGTAACTCTGTGATCGACGAGTTACTTCCTGGTGTGCACGGAAATAAGCCTCCAAGTTCACTTCATTTACCTGTCATTTCCTTTGAATAATCTGAGTTATCATCGCTTGAGGTGTAACAGAAGATTGTAAATTTACGGTTTTCAGCCCAGGAAAGTCGTTGAACGTGGAAATAGCAACTAGTATCGTCCTTTAAATAGCGATTTACGAGTTCTAGACACTATTGGTCTCGTAAGAGGAAGCCAAGACACATACATCTTCGCCAGCTCCGTGGTAACGTGCTGATTTGTGAGAAAGCGTCTGTAATGGTTAGCTGTTCCAGTATCCCTGACAGTAACGTTTTTATCCATTCTGTGAAAGAACTACAAGCAGTCAGATCGAACATCGATAAGGAAATCGACAGAAAATACTTTCGGCTCATAGTGCAATGGTGAAAATCTTACAATGCTGCACAAATGGTGACTCCTCTTTCTGCTGCTGACAAGCAAATTTTGGGTTTCTAGGAATACATAACTTTATTTATGAAATGCCACATTTGTATACTTCTTGAGTATGACACAGCATACCAGATAAACACTGACATAACCAAAATCTAAGTTTTATAAAACGTAGCAGCGAATGTAGTCGAAATAGTGACATCTTATCTAGGGTGCACAACACTTACCACTACGCTAGTAACTGCAACATAGCTGCAAAAGCTCCAGAACTCAACAACAATTCTTCCAGAACTTCTGCATTTCACAGTGCTGTGAGATAATGCATATGGCTGGGTCTAGACTTCTGAGAGACAAACAGTTACATCTTTTCTTTTGCACTGCACGACAGTTTCAACAAACAGATAGCGCAATAGGTTAGCTCAAGTGGAAAGGAACACTTCCTGTTTAAATTTCTGCAACCTACACTGTTGGCAGTTCTGTGTAGGTGGCAGTTAGGTGATTTTATTTTGGTGATTACAAAATAATAGTGTCGAATGTGTGCACTGGGTAGCTGAGGCAGCTAGTTCATGGTGATTCGGTCAACCAATTAAATGAATTTACTGAACATGCTGCAAATTACTACAGGGAGCCTGTGTGTCAGAACTCTCATCCAGTGTGGCGCAACGGCGTTACGGTAGAAAAATGAGTCATAGATAAGAGGATTTGGTGGTCTGTTGGACTGATGGTAGGGTCATATAAGTATGGTCTGGGTTCGATTCCAACTTCTGTCAATGATTTTAGATAGGGAGAAACAGATTCCATTCTCTTCTGGCTAGACCAAGTGAAGAAGATATAGTGGCATTGTGGTCTGAAATTCACATTAAAAATGGTATTCCTTCTCTAACAAGCAGATGTTAGGTTTAACCACAATAAAGTCTAGAGTGACGACATGTAGAAACTCTATTACCAGTAATCTTTCTTATACTCTTTGTTTATTTCTAGTGACGAAACAAACGCTATGTAAGGTCAAAGTTCATCTTTTATCTGAGCTTCTGTATGTTGATTAAACTGGTTCTGAACTGGGAATGCAACTCGACCGCCCTATACGCGGAATTTGATCCCTTGGTGACCATACAACTCGGCTACAATTTGTTGTCTGTTCAAAACTACAAAATCCTCAACATCTCCACATATTGCGAGCGAATGGGTTCGAATCATGCATTGTCAAGCTCTAGCATGAGAACACGTGTCTGCTGGTGGATAATAATTTCGATTTGTAATGTATTTTCATTCGTTGTCACCACTAACGATATCTGACGTTTTTGACACCCAGTGAGGCAAAGAACTATTTGCGAGATCACTGTAAGTTCAAGATGTTATTCCGAGCTGCTGGTGGAGAGAAATTCGGCAGCTGACGTCTCTTTGTGTGTAGTCAACAACGATATGTGTGGGGTTCGATTCCCAGTCAGCACTGAACTCTCCGTCATATTACTTTTTGTTCAAACATGTTCACATGTCGCTGCTGGCGCAACAAACCCATATTTAACGTTCGTTTTCTCTAGAATACAACAGCGATAGGTGCCCGGTTGGAGTCCTGGGAAGGAATAACGTAATGTTTCGTCTCGTCATTTCGGTTAGAACATCTAGCTACTGCCGAGAAAATCCGATATGTCACAGTTGATTGTGCTTCGATATCAATCCGATTAGGTTCTGGTTTCAACTCCCTGTCCAACACAAAGCTTTACCTTGTAAGTTACTTGTGAAGAAGCAATATTTAACATCTCTCGTAGTTCGTTAACAGGGACAGCAGATGCTGGTTAGGAAATCGCGTTTGCGTTAGATAATTTAAGGTTGATGTTGCTAACTGATACTGTCTAAAATCGACGTATATCACTCTCTGTATGCCTAATCAGGAATGACTGTTAGTTTCCGTCCGTCACGAAATATTTGCTTAGTCTGCATGACCTGGGTTTGAATCCATATGCAGAACGAGACGGTTCGTCGTGTCATTTGAAGTTCATACATATTCTCAACTAGCTGCTCGTGAATAACTTAAAATTTTTAATGTCATTTTGAGTTAAATAATAAGTACGGTATGTTACTTTGACGAGGTAATCATGAATCCGACGAACGTACCACTTGGATTACCTATCTGACGCAATAATGAGTATGGTAACATTTCAGGTATGTCATTTATTGTAATAAATGTGAGCTTTCAAGCCTTAAGGACAGCCTTATCTGTGATAAGGTGTTCCCTGATATTTGTAGTATCGTGGTATTACTTTACATCTTGAGTTACTGCGATACAGAGCAGTGTTTTCTAGCGGTGACTTGATAGAACCATTTTCAGTCGTCAAACCACTGTACCTAGGAGTGATTAGAGGACCTGCTAGACAGCTACGTTATGCCAGTTGCATGTGAATCAGGCGAAATGCAATTCAGGTCTTTCGGATACTTTTCAGGATGACTGTTCATAATACTCAGGACATATAAAACTGTTTTGTAAATTTGAGCTATGTAGGGAGCAGACCACGTTTAGTAAACAAGGTCTTTCAGCTGTAAGATAGCCCATTATACATCCTTAGTGGAGTTCGAAAGTGCTGTGGAGCATGCTCTTCACCACGAGCGTATGAACAATCACGATCTATAAAAAAACCTCATTTGCACGCCTGTACTCTAATCGACACATCACTGTACAAACGCATCACCCATTTTGAAAAGTCCTTGTGTTTCTACGGGGTTCAAGCTTTTGCTACTGGTGGCATCTTGACGTGTGTTTTATACCCTTGGCGGCGTCAAAAGTAGTTATGATTTCCAACTTACTGATTGCGAGGTGGGATCGTTACCTCAGTGACAACTTCTCTTCTTATTCAGGACAGAGGTACTGTACATCTAACAGCAAACTCACTCGTCCGTTGAGGCATTTTATGAACGTGTGGAGACCATGCGACACGTTATTTATCGCGAGCCATTTGACCACGAGGCTCCGACAGGACATTATCGGACTAATGGCAGATTCTCCAGCTGAAAATCACAGTACAATGGCATGTCTAATCAGGTTACTAGGACTTGATCCCTTTTTAGAGGAAGGAATGCCACAAGCAGGGCTTGAAAAACTTTCTGGAAGTATTGATTAGAATACGACCTTTGAAGTAATGAAGGTAGAAGGAATAGAAAACACGAAGGGAAATATTATCTGCAACTTATACAAAAACCAGACTGTTCTTAAAAGATTCGAAGCACATGGAAGGGAATCAACTGTTGAGAAAGGAGTGAGAGAGGATTATAGCCTATCCTCCATATAATTCAATAAGCACTGTGAGCAAGAGGTTAAGAATACCAAGGAGGAATTTGGAAAGGGTACTGTAGTTCTGTCAGGGGTGGGAAAGCACTTGCATCAGCGAGTTAAATCGGGTGATGGTGAAAAAATTAGATCAGGAAATGGAACACAGTAGTAGTACATGAGTTTTACTATTTGCACAGCAAAATAACCGGCTATGGCCGAACTTGAGAGAATGTGAAATGGAGACTGGCTAAAGCAAGAAATGCATGTATGAAAGAGAGGAATTTCCTACTACTGAATATAAGTTTAAAAGTGAGGAAATCTTGTCTCAACGTATTTCTCTGTAGTTAGTCTAATTCTGGAAGATTAGTGTATCACACAAGACAAGAATAGAAACTATGGAAATGTGATGCTAAAGACGACTGCTCAAGATTGGATGGACAGAATAACTAACGAAGAAAATCCAAATCGGTGGAAAAAACGAAATTTAGTAATGGATGGAAGTATGCATATGTGTGGGTGAGAGGGCCGGGGAAGAGCTGTAGAGCGAGGCCAAGGCTTGAATACACTAAGCAGATTCAAACGGTTGTAGGTCCTAGTAGATGTCCAGAAAAGAACAAGCTTACACAGGACACAGTAGAGAGCGGCATTAAACCAATCTTTGGATCAGATCGACAACATTATATCTTAATTCCCCTTAACTTTTGTACACCATAGGTAAATAAATGTAAATGTCGTGTGACTAGGGCCCCCCGCCAGGTAGGCCGTTCACCAGGTGGAAGTCTTTCGATTTGACACCACGTCGGCGACTTGCGCGTCGATGGGGATGAAATGATGATGATTAGGACAACACAACAGCCAGTCCTTGAGCGGAGAAAATCTCCGATCCAGCCGAGAATTGAACCCGGGCCTGTAGGATTGACAGTCTGTCATGCTGACCACTCAGATACCAGAGCCTGCACACCGCAGGTGAAACTCATATACTTGAATTTTTAATGGTGCAACCCAAACTGCTCGAAGAAATTGATATAGTACTAGGATTACAAAATTCTTTCTACATAACTACACAAAAATGATTAAAAGCAATGCTTATACCTCATGTTGACCAAAATAGCATGAGGAAAAATTCGAATGCTAGAACAGTTATGACTTTTATTACTATTTTTAATATCATCAAAGAAATACTCTCTATAAATGGATCACTGCACACGACAATTAAAAAATACAAATACACGCCTGTTCAAGGACATAATATGGTTCCTAAATGCCACAATTTGAGTATGTAAAGTTGACGCTTTTATGGTTTCATGTCCACAGAGAGATAAGTGGCTTTTTCAAATGGTTAAAGTGTTTAATTAAAAAAGGAATTTCTGAGCATTTAGATTAGCGAAAGAATCAGTGCTCCTGTTGTAAGGTGGCATGGTCTCCTGACCTATATTTCTTACATCTTCCGTCCTAACAATCGTATTCTGCACATCAAGACGCTTCATTCGAACCCAAACTTGATAAGGTAGAGTCAATTTTGTATGAATTATATGCATATCTAATAAGTAAATCGCAAGTACGCTCCGAGATTGAAAAACTGGAGGCTGGCATACACAACAAGACGGCCACAGGAATTTTCGTTCTAAAAAGGCAACCAGCCCACTTGGAGGCCCGTCCTTTCAGAGAGATGAGTCAACACACCTACTTCAGCCGGAGCGACCACCCAGAGAGGGGACAGCTTTTGCCTGAGCGAAGGGATAATGACCCCCCTGTTCGACTTAAAAACAAATTCCGTTACATTGTGTGGGAGCGGCCAGAAGACGCATTTTTTGACGGACCAACTGCATAGTTACAGAGTTCTCACAGGAGGACAGTATACACCTAATGGAGATGCTACATATTTCCTCATTGGTCGACTTAGACGAAACGTCAATCTCCTATTTAAAAGAGCAAAGCTGATTGGCGGAATATTTCTGATGCAAAGAGCCAGAGGAGTGAAGGAAGACAGCGAATGATATACCCTTGCAATTTTTCCAGAAAAAAGAGATGTTCCGCTGTCGCTCTCAGAGTGGCAACACGTAACGAGAGCGAGTGCGCTCGTATGTGTAGGCAAAGAGCGAGGAACTAAGTCTCTCCTCAGTACTTCACTGGGAGAGCACCTCTGTCGTTAGTGAATCGGAGTGATACTCTATTTTGAGTCGCGATTACGCATTGTTCACTGTGTTGGCCGCCACATTTACGGTATTGTGCGCCACAGCTTACGCGAGTCCCATCTGTCCTCCGTAACAGTACACTCCATTACATTTCTCACGTGACAGTCTTGACCGTACCTAGAAAAGTTATTCAAGTTGTGTAGGCGCGGCTCTCAACCATTCTGCCAAGTAAATAACATTTTTAAACAAAAGGGAGAAAAGAACCTTTCCATACTTTGTAAAATAATAGCATTCCTATCCACAAGAGGCAATCTACTGCTCCGAAAAGAACCCAGAAATTTATTAATTTATAAGAAAAAGTTTCACTCTATTTCTCAGATTTTTTTGCAATAAATAATATTTTTCGTTCATTACATGTTCTTCTTACACTAACTAGCAATACTCCAGTACCCAATTATTCCACTAGTTATGTAAGAATGTAGAATATTTTTGCAGCTTTTACTTACAGCGGACGACTCCAGAAGATATTTGTTGCTAAATGTTTTTCAAGCAGTTCTTGTTGGTACATTAGGAGCGCCTGTCTGACTTCTGTAGTAGTGTGTGGTGGAAATTGTTTCTTGCAGGAGCCAAAGGATACTTGTTGGATCAATCCATTGTGCAACTTGACAAAATAAAACCCATACACACTGTTCCAAAAAGGGTATGTCAGGTGTAGTTTCCAAGTAGTGATGCATATCCTTGCCTATCAAAAAACACGTATTGAAGTGAGAGGCGCTATCATTTACTTTCATCTCATTATGTCGTCGGGTATCAGTGTTGCATTAATTAGATTATTATTGCAAAAGAAAATTTCCAACGAGTGGAGACACTGGTAAGAATTTTCCGTAACCTGTTTGCAGAAAGCAGGATAGGAGCAGGATCTTGATTTGTTCAGTCAATCAGTATTTCTTGGGAGAAGTGGGAGTTACTCGGCCTTGACAAGATTCTATCAGGTGTAGTTGGTTTTGGTTTCTTCCGAACTACTTAGTATGTAAATGGTCAGTACTAGTGCGCAAGTGTATGGTGTTCCATCACAAAGAATGCTAAAGCGCATTGAAAAATACCAGCACGTTTTATTTGCAACCCACCATAAAAGTTTTACATGATCTGTATCTTCTGTTGATTCCACTGTGTCCTGGTATTCGGAATTTTTAACCTTACAATCCCTTATGCTCCTCAAATTTTCTTCCCTTGTCTTAACGTTGATTTAACATCATTTCTTAAATCAAACTAAGTATTCTTGAAGTAGCTATTGTAACAAATTACCCAAATGAGATGGCAGCATATCAAAACAATATTACAGGTATTCTGTACTGAGTCCGACTTAGGGTACATTCACCGGTGTAGACGAAAAATGAAACTGGTTAAGAAGTAAGATGTTATTTGAGTTACATTTAGCTTTAGGAAAGCAACAGAAGGAAATGAAATTTCCTTGTTCTACTTCTCTACATTTTTCAATTTCCCCTTCTTGTCTTCATCAACATCTCTCACTTCTCCAAGTTATGAATTAAAACTGAGAGCCTATTTGGTGTTCGTTCAACCCCCTTCTTCCTGGTCCATTACGGTGCTTCCGATTTCGATAAATTTCCCGTTTTTTTTGTTTCATAAAGCATACTTTTCATGGGATTCTGATCTCCTTACTCCTTATTTGCCTTACAAACTGCAATCTTCATTTCGTCTTAAAATTATCTTCTCTGTTGACTAAATTCTTTGCCTGTCTTGTTTACTCATTCTACGTGATTAGCTGTCGCACGTCTGTATTACGGTAGTCATTACTTTTTCTGGTCCTAGAGAGGAAGCACTGACGTGCCAGTCACTCAGTACTGATAAAAGACACTGTATTCAATAACTGTGTTCATGTTACGAAGGTTCTTTGGTAAGCTGTCAGCCAGTAACATTTCCCTGTATACATATTTCACATCTTCTCTTGTATTACTTGTGTTTTGATTACCAGTTTTTGCACCTTTTACCGATTTTACGTTATCATAAAATATGGGAGATAGTGAATGTCCGGATGACCGTTAGTGAGACAATGAGCGAGTGAGAGTGTAATTCTGTAACACTTTATGTTTCCCGACTTTTTAGCTGTTTTAACCTCACTCATTCCTACTAATTTTCGTATAGGCGCTAGTAACCCATCGTTGAGCACCCGTAAACAGCAAACACACACGCACATACACACACACTCACACACAAGGCGAAACATAAAATTGAGAAGCAAATATAGCCCGACAGTTGATTTTTTTTTTTTCCTCCACACAATTGTAACGCAAATATGTTGCCTACTAACACACATCGAACACAGGTTTACATTTGTTTATCCAATATATTTTTATTTGTCTGATACGGTGTACTGTATCTTTTTCCATTCTGTATGATTATTGCAACTTTACTGCTGCACTACTTTCCTACGTAAATTGTACCAGCAGAAATGTGTATGGAAGCCTCTAGTCTTCTTTCATTTTTAAATTCCAGCATTCCCTTATGTGCTGCAGTCTTGTTCTGAACTTACAATTATTATATCGCAAAATTAAGGTTTTTCAAAGTGTGAAAACATATTCCAAGGTACAACATGGTCGTGTATCTCTGAACAAATATTCCGTTCAAACGTGAAACCGTTAGAACTGAAATAATCTTGTCATTACTGTGTTTAACTGTCTGTATATTACATTATGGCTCCTACACACGTTCTGTGTACTAATTCAAGTAAAACAAAAGTATTATCAATAACCAGTTTAAGTTAAATAAATTTTAAAATTTAGCTTGCTGGAAGTTAACACAAATTTCTGGTTTCAAGGCAGGTAAAATTGGTAGATATTAACAATTTTGTTGTTGTGGTCTTCAGTCCTGAGACTGGTTTGATGCAGCTATCCATGCTACTCTATCCAGTGCAAGCTTCTTCATCTCCCAGTACCTACTGCAACCTACATCCTTCTGAATCCGCTTAGTGTATTCATCTCTTGGTCTCCCTCTAAGACTTTTACCCTCCACGCTGCTCTCCAATACTAAATTGGTGATCCCTTGATGCCTCAGAATATGTCCTACTAACCGGTCCCTTCTTCTAGTCAAGTTGTGCCACAAACGTATCTTCTCCCCAATTCTGTTCAATACCTCCTCATTAGTTATGTGATCTACCCATCTAATCTCCAGCGTTCTTCTGTAGCACCACATGTCGAAAGCTTCTATTCTCTTCTTGTCCAAACTATTTATCGTCCACGTTTCAGTTCCATACATGGCTACACTCCATACAAATGCTTTCAGGAAGGACTTCCTGACATTTAAGTCTATACTCGATGTTAACAAATTTTCCTTCTTCAGAAACGCTTTCCTTGCCATTGCCAGTCTACATTTTATATCCTCTCTATTTTGTCCATCATAAGTTATTTTGCTCCCCAAATAGCAAAACTCCTTTATTACTTTAAATTTCTCGTTTCCCAATCTAATTCCCTCAGCATCACCCGACTTACTTCCATTACATTCCATTATCCTCGTTTTGCTTTTGTTAATGTTCATCTTATACCCTCCTTTCAAGACACTGTTCATTCCGTTCATCTGCTCTTCAAAGTCCTTTGCTTTCTCTGACACAATTACAATGTCATCGGTGAACCTCAAAGTTTTTATTTCTTCTCCATGGATTTTAATACCTACTCCGAACTTTTCTTTTGTTTCCTATTAACAAAACACGCTTGATTTACAAATAACAAGTATTTCGTAGTTAAAGAGATACACGGTAGTGCATGGCCGGCGAATTATACCTTAACGGTACAAACGTTTTATTAATAGTTTTAAAAGTATGTAGAACTTTAATTGCCATAATATTTTGTATCTGTATAATCAACAATGTATTCGAAACAGCTTTAATATGTTGTACCATAGTTATACGTAAGAAAGGTGACACAAAGTCACGTTGCATTAACTATTCTAATAAATATGCGTAGATTTGTAGTTAAGTTGGGTAGGTTGCAAGAAAAGTAATAAAGCAAGTGAAAAATGACTTTATTGATCACAAAGTACGCGTGACGCTTTTAGGAATTGTTTCCATCTTCAGAAACCCAAGTGCAAAGGTTGCACACGGACAGGAGCCTTTCCAGTAGCGAACTTAACACGAGATGACAGACTACCTAGGGTGTCATCTCATGTTACGTACATAACTTACTGTTGTGATACTTTTGCACATGGATTTCTGAAGGTGGAAACAGTTATGAAACGTGTCAAGCATACTTTTCAATCAGTAAAGTTATTCTTCACCTGTTGTATGACTTTTTATGCGACCTAGCCAGCTTAACTACAGATCTATGCACATTTAGTTGTACATGTAGAACTCGAAATATCTACAAATTCAGGACAAAACACGACCTCATGCCCAGCAATAATAAAACATGTAGAAAATATCGGAAACTACTTATGGCTGTCTCTAGTGCGCATTTTTTCGTGTTATTCCAAAAATTAATCACTAGACTGAAATACCAACTAGAAGACGCCATCTCTTCCTAGAAACATTGCCCTCTAGTTACAAACATTCTGCCATACTAATTATATCAAAGAAACTGTAATTATCAAAGAGTGTGTAATTTCGCTCTTTTTCGGCAGAAAATCTGGAAATCTGTTGATGTATCCGGACGCAACAAACTGGCGAATCCCTCGTGAGTTACAGGCGCACTGCATACCAGAGCTCATGTAAGGCTCGGTACATAACAGACCCTGGAATCACGTAGCTCTTCTGCACTGCGTGCGAGGCAAGAAGATATCTTAGAGCAGACAAAATGAGGCTATGTTCTGGTCATGATAAAGATTGTTAGTCTCAGATCAATGACCGGCAATAACTAGGGGCTCACAGGTTTTGGAACAATAATTTCATGTAAGGAGGTATGCAAGAAAGAAGGAAGTACAAATGTTACGTTGATGTAGAACATAACGCATCATGTCTGATCACTAACGAACTGAGCGTAAATCTCAACCTAATCGTGCACAAAAGGAAAGAGTTGTTATTTCTTTTAATTCATTTTTGTGTCAGGGTGATTTTCTAGAAATGGGCCGTTACATACGGAGGTAAATAGAAAGTGTTACACTATCCTGGACCTGTCCGATATTTTTTTGAATTTATGGATGCGTTAATCGCATAACGGGTATTAAGGGGAGATGGAACGAACTATCCCGACTTTGTTGAATTTAGTGACTTGGCTTCCCCGTATGACAGAAACCATTGTAGCCATTGACATGAAACTTTTACGGGGCATTAAACTGTATTTTCTTAGTCTACTGAAATACAATAACCGTATTTCAGCCACTGCTTTCGGAAATACAATTTTTTTAATTAGACATTTAAAATTTTATGTACTTTTTGCACGTTATCCTAAATAATTTTAATCATACATAACATTATGTTCTCCTTTTAGTACAGCAGACTTAAGATATGTATGTTATTACTACCATAAAATTTGAATACTCTACTCGGTTTCTTAGATTTAGGGAAAATGCATCAGAAAATGTAAATTTTCAGGAACGGCTTCTAAAGTTTCAAAAGACTATAACTCACTTAATACATGCTTAATTTTTTTCTTTTTAATTTTAGTCAGTCAGAAGCACCCTGCACCATACTGTATATTATCCTCTTGATCTTTTTCCAAGCTTTTTCTTCTTTCTGGACTCCTCGATGGCCATCTGCGCTGCATACTCTATTTGATCAATGCGAACCTTGTCCATCCGTTCAAGTTCTCTGATACGGTTTGCTCCAGGATTAATTCCCATATGCTGTAGCACTTTCACCCTACTAATGTTGCCATCATTAAAAGCAATAACAGCAAATACCTTTTTTGGTAAGGCAGCCCATATTAAATTATTGAACGACTCATTGTGGTTTTGAGTCTGACCATGAAGACACTTCTTCAGTAATTCAGGATTTGCCAGGTCTCTGTAAATAGGTTTTATGATATCCATGACTACTGCTGGGAGGGAATGTTTATGGCTGTATGAACTATTTGAGCACTGGACATTGCGGTAATTGTACCATGAATCAAGTCCAGGAAGGCAACGGTGGCGTACTGGTTTTTCATCTGTTGACAGTCTGTGGAGGAAGGTAGCTCATACTGCTTGCTTCATTTTCAACAAATCCTCAATATTACTTCTAATGGCCAACCCATAGTACTGCTGTAGTTCATCAATCATTTTGACTGTCAGTCTGCCTCTTATGGTTTTACCATCAGAAAGTTTCTTGTCTCTGAAACTTTGTTTCAACTTCCTCAACCTGGCGCCCATCCTCTTCTGGACATAACCTCCGTAACACAGCTATCCACAGCCTTTTATACAAAAAATTACCGGTTTTATTAGACCTTGAAGTAATGCAAGTAAAAATTTAAACATTTTCAACCAGTGTATATTACATTTAAGAAAATACAATACTTCCCATGTGAGTTTATAATATATATCTTCATGGTGGATCGAGAGCGAGAGTTATATATGGTTACTATGTACGGAACTATTGCATCAGCATACTCTGAAAGCAACCTAATTGGTATTCAGTCTTGAGAAGATTTGCTTTTATTAAGTGCCTGCCGGTGTGGCCGTGCGGTTCTAGGCTCTTCAGTCTGGAACCGCGTGACCGCTACGGTCGCAGTTTCGAATCCTGCCTCGGGCATGGATGTGTGTGATGTCCTTAGGTTAGTTAGGTTTAAGTAGTTCTAAGTCTAGGGGACTGATGACCACCGATGTTAAGTCCCATAGTGCTCAGAACCATTTGAACCATTTTTTTATTAAGTGATTTAAGTTACTTTACTACTCTGAGGATGTGTACCTCTAAGTTACTGATGTTGGCAGCTGTTCTTGATTCGAATTCTGAAATATTTGCTTCATTTTCTTTGGTGAAACAATTTAGAAAGGCTGCGTTCAGAAACTTTGCTTTCTCAACACTGTCGTCGATAGCATTTCCATTGCTATCACGCAGAGAAGGCATTTATTGTGTCTTGCCGCTAGCATACTTTACATAGGACCGGAATTTCTTTGGATTTTCTATCATATTTCGAGACAAAGTTTCGTTGTGGATGCTATTATAAGAAGCTCACATTGATGTCCGCGCTAAATTTCGAGTTGCTGTAAAAGATCGGAAATCCTGGAGATTTAGCGTTCGTTTAAATTTGGCATGTTTTTCGTCGTTTCTGTAACAGTGTTTTAACCCGTTTTGTGTACCAAGAAGAAGCATATCCGTTGCTTGTTAGTGTATTTGTTATAAATCTCGCAGTTTCTATCGATACTATTTCTTTGAAATCAAGCCACACCCGGTTTACACGTAGATTGTTAATTTGGAAAAAGTGGAGACTGTCTCTCAGGAAGGTGCCCAGTGAATTTTTATCTGCTTTTTTGAATAGGAAGATATTTCTTTCATTTTTTGAGAGTTTGGGGACTACAATACTCAGTCTCGCTACGACAATCCTATGTTCACTAATCCCTGTATCCGTTTTGACGCTCGTTATTAACTCAGGATTATTGATTGCTAAAAGTGAAGTGTGTTTTCATAACCGCTTACTACTCGCGTGGGCTCACGAACTAGCTGCCCGAAATAATTTTCAGAGAATGCATTTATCACAATTTCGGATGATATTTTACGCATACCTCCAAATTTAAACATGTATTTTCGCCAACATATTGAGGCTAAATTAAAGTCACCTCCAACTATAATCTTATCAGACGGGTACGTGTTTGAAATTAAACTCAAGTTTTCTCAGAACCTTTCAGCAATTGTCTGCAGTGAGTTGGGAGGTCGGTAAAAGGGTTCAGTTCTAATTTTATTTCCTGTTGCCAGGAATGACCTGTGCCCCGTGGGAAAGCTTTTGCCTCCTGCTACACCCGAAGCGTCCTCCCACTCGACCACGGGTCAGTAGTGAACCTCAGTGCAAACAGTAACTGGGTTGGTCAACGATGTGGGCCGATCAGTGGACTTAGACGTGCTGGACGTACGTTGGATCCGCACGGTCGGCCCAAGACAGTGAAGCCCATCGACTGCAGCTTAAAGCTGTGTACTTGAAGCCACCACAGCCCGGAGCTGAGAGCGAAGTGTCACCAACTCGGCTTGCATCCACACACGGCCATCACAGTCCCTATCCACACGAGAGACCGTGGAAAACTACACTATACAGACAAACAAGAACAATCGATACGCGCTACGGAACTCAATTGTGGACATGGAGGAAAACGCTAGAACTGTGTCTAATAAACTAGATTAATACGCAGAGATTCAATAACTCGACTACCAAAGCACACAGCTGAGACCAAATAATTCACTCTTGATTTGGATCTTGTAATATCTCACAAAATGTTGACTAATGCTGACAGCATGTCAACTATTACCAAACTAGTGGTTTTGACGAGAAGTAGCGTGGGAGTGGTGGGTTTTGAGTTTTTGCTGCTTATTGTGACCTTTTACCAGGTCGTCTACAAACGTAACTTCATCGATCTGACAGACAGAAACCGAAACGAGGCACCGCACTGAACGCCACAGAAATCTACTCCGTATTATCTGTCTGCGTAATCTGTCGGTATGATTCTGCCCTGTCACGCTAATGGTGTGATCTTTCAGAAAGTCTGATACGTTGCATGTGGACACCCTCTGCGCATGCTGCCTTGTGATTTCCACCTCAAAAGTTCGAGACACACCCAGTGTGCATCACGTACAAACACTGTTCTTCATCTGTTGAAATAAATCTCCCCTGTATTGAAATAAGCTCTAAAAATGATGTAATTTTATTTCACATATCCCACAAGAATGGTTCCCATCATTTCTTAGACCAGTATCATGATTGGTATTAGATATTATGTACTACTCTTGCAATTCCAACCTCCGTCGTGCTGGTCTCCCCACCGTGACCAGCTTTCGCGCCTAACTGACAGAATGAAAATAAATGTGGTTGGAACGCAAGTGATTTCAGTTTTCATGGTTGTTTCATTCCATGATATAGCAACGAGACATTGAAACAATACGTACTACTTATGTCTAACAAGATTTTTTTTATTTGATTTGTTTTTGGTCAGTGGACATCATACGTCACGCTGCAAATCCATGCAGTCCCTTGTTTTATCTTCATTGCTGTCATAGTCAACAGTCTATTTTCACTTCTATAAATCTTGAATGCCACGTTCCTTTTCTGTGTGTTGTGTTCGGGTGCAGTGTTTTTCAAAAATGGTTCAAAGGGCTCTGAGGTCTATGGGACTTAACTTCTGAGGTCATCATTCCCCTAGAACATAGAACTACTTAAACGCAACTAACCTAAGGACATCACACGCATCCATGCCCGAGGCAGGATTCGAACCTGCGACCGTAGCGGTCGCGCGATTCCAGACTGTAGCGCCTAGAACCTCTCGGCCACCCCAGCCGGCTGCAGTGTTTTTATGTGTGTCTTTTTGTTCTCAGTGGAAAATAAGCATTTGTTACTGAAACACGTATGTATTCATTACCAGCGATGGCGAGGCATGACAGAATCTCTGTCCAGTGAGTTATTTATCGTTGCTAGTCTGCGCTTGACCGCGCGAGTGTTCAGTTGCGAGTTGCACTCTGTCTGCAGTAGTAGTCAATAGGCAGTAGGGTGTGGCGAGTCGGCATTCGTCCGCGGTGTGCTCTGCCCACGAGTCTGGTCAGGAATGTGGTGGACGATGTGTATATTATTGTAGAAGGTAATGAAGCAGCATTGCGCTCAGCTAATAACGTATGTTAATTGTAATTAATTTGTTCAAAATGATGCCCCAATATTAACTTTTTATAAAGTAACTCATTTAAAGAAAAAGATTCATTTCAAGCTAAATAATATTTCCTATGTATTCCCTCCAAGAATCAAAATTAAACATAAGCCAGCATTGCACGGAGCTGTGCCGAGAAATAAGAGCAGATATAGATGCAATTTTACTGAGGTAAGAATTTATCAGATTTAATTATTTCACAGGGCCGAAGGTCAGCGCTGCTGCCCTTATAAGATTTATTAACAATATTGTGGGTTTAATGATCAATTTTTGTGGGGAGTTTACATCTGGGCCATTATTATTCTTTAATTTTGCGAGGAGGTTACGCTTGGCTCATTTTATTATTCAGTTAATATTGACTAACTTTATTGCGGGGAGGTTACACTTTACGTATAGTCTCAGCTCCAACAAATAGTAACGCACGGCAGCAAGGAAATAACTACGTGCAGAAAACACAGTTCTTCAATTCCTATCGCAATGCACCGTATAGGAATGACTATCACGACAGACGTAAAAACAATGAGCACAATTATCAACATACGTTTAATAACAGTCGGTCTTACCAGCAGCAAAATGATCAGCAACAACATATTCTCATAAATGAACCAGACAGTAGGTATCATCCAGAGCGTAATACGTCTGGAAGAAATAACAGAACAGTTCAAATTGTCGAAATGCCACAGAATTCTCCTGATAATAATAATACGTCAGATAGAATTTGACTACATGCTGTACAGGTCGCATCTTC
This sequence comes from Schistocerca piceifrons, assembly GCF_021461385.2. Taxonomy (NCBI): domain Eukaryota; kingdom Metazoa; phylum Arthropoda; class Insecta; order Orthoptera; family Acrididae; genus Schistocerca; species Schistocerca piceifrons. Next base: position 893,290,161 of record NC_060138.1, on the reverse strand, counting down.
CGGTAACGCAAGCAATACTTTAGACACGCAGAATGTTGTTCACGAAAATGTTATTACTTTTGAAGACATCAAAGACACTCTTTTGCAGGAAAGACCAATTGTTCAGAAAACCATTTCACACCCTGTCATCGAAATTAAAATTGGATCATCGAAATTTTCAGCAGTAATCGATTCCGGATCACCTATGTCAGTTATAAATGAAGAAACTTTCAACGAGTGTAACAAAGAGAATACCTATCCTACATTACCATTAGGCAAAACGAAAGTGAAAGGAGCAGTATCGAGTAAAGGAGTAGACGTTAAATTACAGACACATTTATCATTTTGCATTGCAGGTCACACATTTCACTCAAATTTTTGGATTGTTCCTTTATTGACAACAGATGTTATTTTAGGTACCAATTTTCTGGTACAACACGACGCAGTTATTGACTTTCAAAATTCGTATTTAATGTTGAAGGATGACAATGTACAATTGGCTTTAGAATTTCAGCACTCATTTTCTGCAGAAGAACAAACAATTAATCGCACAGAGGTCATTTCCGTATCACGTAGCATACACTGTAATTCCACTTTGTTCACAGACACGTACGTACACAACTATCATACTCCAGACGAAGCTGACTATGACGTAATACAGATGACTTCTGATAAAGTTAAACAGAGCAGTGCAAATACAGACGACGAACGCACGCAACTACACAAAATTCTTTTACAGCAAGCTCCAGTTTTCGACAGCATTCCTGGTACTATGTCCGGTTTCATGTATGAATTTCAAGTCAAACAGCACGACACATTTAAAGCCAAACATTATCCTATTCCGTATATTCATAGATAGCAAGTTAAGAAAGAATTGCAAGATATGCTTGACCAAGGAATTATTGAAACGGCAGTTAGTCCGTACATAAACCCGCTCCATATTGTTAAGAAAAAGGATGGCTCACTTCGCCTCGTGCTTGATTCACGTCACATCAATGACATTATTATTAATGAAACAGATCGACCACAGACACTAGAGGAACTGCTACAGAAATTTCACGGTACTGCTATTTATTTCACATTAGATTTGAAATCGGGATTTTGGCAAATTCAACTCCATCCGAATTGTAGAAAGCACACAGCCTTTCTCTGTTTTGGTGACTGTTATCAATTTTGTAAATTAACATTCGGTTTAACTATTTCTTCTGCAGCTTTTATTCGCGGTTTGAACACAATACTTCCGACAGAACTTAAAGACAGAATTACAACGTACGTAGACGACATTCTTATTGCAGAAGCTAACTGGTCTGAACACAATCTGATTCTTGAACAACTGTTGCCAACTTTTCGTGCACAAGGACTCACAGTTAATCTCAGTAAATCGCACTTTGGTAAAACTTCTATAAAATTTCTTGGACACGTAATTTCAGCAGAAGGCATTGCGCCTGACCCGTAAAAACTTCAAGCTTTACGTGACATTACTGTTACTACGACGAAGAAACAACTACGCAGCTTTTTGGGTTTAATTAACTTTTTTCGTAAATTTATTCATTACTCTGCTTTAGACACCCCTAGATTATGCCAATTGACAGGGAAAAACACTATTTGGTCCTGGGATAAGCAAGCACATACTGAATTTATGAACCTGAAACATGCTTTGTTGAATGCACCACTTTTATCGCACCCAGATCTTACCAGAAATTTTTCCATTGCCACCAACAGTTCTAACATCGCTTTAGGCGTACATATTTTTCAGGGAATTGAAGAAGATGGTTGTACTGTAATTAAAAACATCGCATTTGCAAGTCGCATTCTGTCACCTGCTGAACGAAATTATTCTGTTACAGAACTGGAAACATTATGTGTTGTTTGGGCTTTTACAAGATTTAGGCATTTTCTTTATGGAAGACACACCACCGTTTACACAGACCATAGAGCAATACAATTTTTACTTTCGGCTAAATTCACACACGACAGATTAAGCAGATGGAAACTTTATTTGCAGGAATTTAATTTTACAATTGTTCACATTCCCGGCACACAAAATGTTGTAGGAGACGCACTATCCCGTTCTCTCAGCAACAATCAGCAAGACATCGCAACCAACTTCTGCAAAGAAAATTTCAGCGTCATGTACATTCAACAAGTTGCATTTGAAAATTTCATTTCGTCGTCATTACAGGACACAGCACAAGAGCAAAGTAAAGACAACGTGTGGAAAGAGATTAAACACCTCTGGCTAGATAGGAACAATGTTACGATTAGAAACCATTACACTGTACGCAATAATATTCTGTTTCGTCGTTCTCATCCTGACAAAAACAATTGGTTATTATGCATTCCTGATGAACTTGTTAACAAATTAATCTCGTATACTCATTTAAGTTACGCACATTACGGAGCTAGAAAATGTTTTCTTATACTGAGACAGAACTGTTATTTTACGAACATGGAGAAACGTATTCGACGAGTTTTAGCGTCATGTAAAATCTGCCAGAAAGCTAAGTCAGACACGACTTCACATATTCCTCCATTATATCTCATTGTACCTGTTAAATTGAGACATATGGCCGCTGTAGACATTTTTGGTCCGATTCCTAGAACTAATAGAGGTTTTTGCTACATCTTTGTCGCTGTTGAACTCACTTCAAAATTTATTACTTTCACCTCGTTACGCAAAGCTACTGCTAAAACTGTTTCGAAAGCATTTGTAAAACATTTTCTATTTCATGTAGGGCATGTGTTGAAAGTAATTTCTGACAATGGATCACAGTTTCGATCTGCTATATGGACACGTATGTTACGAGCTAGAAACTTTTCTCCGATCTATATATCCAGGTACCATGCTTCTTCGAACCCTTGTGAACGATTAATGAAAGAGATTGGTAAACTGTGTAGAATATACTGCCATAAAAGACATATTGATTGGGACACACACATACACTCATTCCAGGATGTAATTAATTCCGTACCAAATGAATCCACTATGTTATCTCCGTCTGTTATACTGAAAAATGTTGAACCACCTAACAAAATTAAAGAATTAGTAACATTTCCTGCATCTCGTCGACTACGACACCATGAAATAATTGACATTGCGCTGAACAACATCAAACGTGCCGCAGAGCGCCGGAGAAGACAACAAAATCAGGTTTGTACACGCCGTGACTTTCACGTTGGACAGAAGATATTAGTACGTACACACTATTTATCCAACAAAATAAAAGGTAGGTGCAGTAAATTTGAACTTCTATACGCAGGTCCATATCGGATTCGCAGCATTCCTCACCCCAATGTTGTACACGTCGAAATTTTGAGAACCAGAAAATCGAAAGGAAACCACCACATATCGAATATTAAACCTTTTATTGAATGAAGATACTTTATGATTTAACATGCTGTAGTGCCATTTCCTAATTTTTATGACTACTTATACAATTATATTCATGTGAATACTTACTGATGATTGTCGTATTTTTCTTGGCAAGTGCCTGGCAAGGTAAGGTTAGCAGGTCGCTTTTATTGTCGTTACACATCGGACCGAGCATATTTTCCAGATGAACTTACACATTTTTATGACCACTTATGTAATTATATTCATGTGATTACTTACTGATGATTGTCGTATTTTTTTTGGGCAAGTGCCCGGCAAGGTAAGGTTAGCAGGTCGCTTTTCTTGTCGTTACACATCAGACCATGCACATTTTCCATTTGTTATGTATGTATGATTGTTTTCCTGTTTGTTTGTGTGCATTATGAAATAGTTAAGATATAGCAAACACCAGCTGACTTTGACATTTTTGCCCTATGATATCTCAACATCGTCACTAGTTTTACAGTTTTTGCTGCTGCATTATGATATTCTGTGTACATTTTTGCATCTGAACAATGTCTATATTTTTTGACATAATACGTTTTCTGTCATGCTATGCTGTATGCTTAATTATATCACTATAAACCAGTTTTTATCTAATGGGTATATGAATTAAATGCAAGACATTAATCTTTGTTCATCATTTTCAGAAAGAAATAACGTGTAAAGGAAATAAATTAAACAGAAATGGGAATTTCACCTACGGAATAAACGAAAGAAGATGCAAAAACCTTATGAGGAAGAGTAAATGGATCAGAATTAACAAGCATTAACAAGAATATACTATACACATCGTAGAATAGCAGTCTTAACTAATTTTTTCTTTCAGAATACGAAGCGATTGATGCAGGCTGTCTGACAGAACTTCACATCTTAGTTTTAGTCAGGAAATATGCTAGAAATAAGGAATAGTTGTGTAATGAATAATGAAGTGATTTTTTTGCAGATGATAATGAATGGTGATGAATAATGATGAAGAATATGCAGCTATGAATAATGAAGTTTTTCTTTACAGGTGATGATAATAATGGAGTTATGATAATGAAGTTTTTTCTTTACAGATGAAGATGATGTTGAAGTTTATGTATTTATGATCTGTAGTTATTTAAGTATTTGTTGCAGTTCGTTTTGACAGTATGTGTTGTATTGCATAGTATGATGACTGAAGCTTTTGGAAAGGACAGCTAGGGAACACATTTTATACACTTTTCACTACCTGTTAATTCGAAGTTCACTACTTTTCAGCATAAAATGCGTTCCTTCTTTCAGTCTAATAATCCATTTTTGTATATTTTGCAGGAGAAATTATTCATGAAATTAATGTACTATAAGCAGTTCTTCATTAAACCATGTAATTTATGAATGTGATTACATATACTCTACTTGTTTCACAATCTTGATACAGCTGACTCATGACGAATGACGTTACACATCTTCATTTGCAGCAATAACTCAATAGCAAATATTGTTATTAATTATCGATCCAAACGCAATGCATTGCTAGCACAAAAAAATGATTTGTAACTGGCAAATGAATGCCACTGATTAATGTAATAAGATGAACTATGAGGACAATGTTTACTATAATTAGATTAATTATGCCATTTATTAACTCATTTTCAATGATGACTTCTGATGGTTTGTAATTAGGCAATGAGTGCCAATTTTTTCTGTAGATGACTTCTGATGGTTTGTAATTAGTCAATGAGTGCCAATGTTCTCTGTAAATGACTTCTGATGGTTTGTAATTACACAATGAGTGCCAATGTTCTCTGTAAATGACTTCTGATGGTTTGTAATTAGGCAATGAGTGCTAATGTTCTCTGTAAATGACTTCCAATGGTTTGCAATTAGGTAATGAGTGCCAATGTTCTCTGTAAAAACAATTCATGAATATTATTATGATTGTGAATATGTTTTGTACTCATTATATATATATTTTATCATTGTCTGATATGTTCTGTCCTCAGTGCATGTGCACTATATTTACTTCATTTTCTACACCTATATATCTGTATATTCTGTGATTGTAAAGTTAGTTAAGAAAAAATTTGTTGCTCATGGTAAGTCCAAATGACTCACGATTGCTGCCAAATTTTTGACCCCCCCCCCCTCCCCCCCTCAGTGGAGGGTTATGAAACACGTATGTATTCATTACCAGCGATGGCGAGGCATGACAGAATCTCTGACCAGAGAGTTATTTATCGTTGCTAGTCTGCGCCTGACCGCGCGAGTGTTCAGTTGCGAGTTGCACTCTGTCTGCAGTAGTAGTCAATAGGCAGTAGGGTGTGGCGAGTCGGCATTCGTCCGCGGTGTGCTCTGCCCACGAGTCTGGTCAGGAATGTCGTGGACGATACGTATATTATTGTAGAAGGTAATGAAGCAGCATTGCGCTCAGCTAATAACGTATGTTAATTGTAATCAATTTGTTCAAAATGATGCCCCAATATTAACTTTTTGTAAAGTAACTCATTTAAAGAAAAAGATTCATTTCAAGCTAAATAATACACTCCTGGAAATTGAAATAAGAACACCGTGAATTCATTGTCCCAGGAAGGGGAAACTTTATTGACACATTCCTGGGGTCAGATACATCACATGATCACACTGGCAGAACCACAGGCACATAGACACAGGCAACAGAGCATGCACAATGTCGGCACTAGTACAATGTATATCCACCTTTCGCAGCAATGCAGGCTGCCATTCTCCCATGGAGACGATCGTAGAGATGCTGGATGTAGTCCTGTGCAACGGCTTGCCATGCCATTTCCACCTGGCGCCTCAGTTGGACCAGCGTTCGTGCTGGACGTGCAGACCGCGTGAGACGACGCTTCATCCAGTCCCAAACATGCTCAATGGGGGACAGATCCGGATATCTTGCTGGCCAGGGTAGTTGACTTACATCTTCTAGAGCACGTTGGGTGGCACGGGATACATGCGGACGTGCATTGTCCTGTTGGAACAGCAAGTTCCCTTGCCGGTCTAGGAATGGTAGAACGATGGGTTCTATGACGGTTTGGATGTACCGTGCACTATTCAGTGTCCCCTCGACGATCACCAGTGGTGTACGGCCAGTGTAGGAGATCGCTCCCCACACCATGATGCCGGGTGTTGGCCCTGTGTGCCTCGGTCGTATGCAGTCCTGATTGTGGCGCTCACCTGCACGGCGCCAAACACGCATACGACCATCATTGGCACTAAGGCAGAAGCGACTCTCATCGCTGAAGACGACACGTCTCCATTCGTCCCTCCATTCACGCCTGTCGCGACACCACTGGAGGCGGGCTGCACGATGTTGGGGCGTGAGCGGAAGACGGCCTAACGGTGTGCGGGACCGTAGCCCAGCTTCATGGAGACGGTTGCGAATGGTCCTCGCCGATACCCCAGGAGCAACAGTGTCCCTAATTTGCTGGGAAGTGGCGGTGCGGTCCCCTACGGCACTGCGTAGGATCCTACGGTCTTGGCGTGCATCCGTGCGTCGCTGCGGTCCGGTCCCAGGTCGACGGGCACGTGCACCTTCCGCCGACCACTGGCGACAACATCGATTTACTGTGGAGACCTCACGCCCCACGTGTTGAGGAATTCGGCGGTACGTCCACCCGGCCTCCCGCATGCCCACTATACGCCCTCGCTCAAAGTCCGTCAACTGCACATACGGTTCACGTCCACGCTGTCGCGGCATGCTACCAGTGTTAAAGACTGCGATGGAGCTCCGTATGCCACGGCAAACTGGCTGACACTGACGGCGGCGGTGCACAAATGCTGCGCAGCTAGCGCCATTAGACGGCCAACACCGCGGTTCCTGGTGTGTCCGCTGTGCCGTGCGTGTGATCATTGCTTGTACAGCCCTCTCGCAGTGTCCGGAGCAAGTATGGTGGGTCTGACACACCGGTGTCAATGTGTTCTTTTTTCCATTTCCAGGAGTGTATTTCCTATGTATTCCCTCCAAGAATCAAAATTAAATATAAGCCAGCATTGCACGGAGCTGTGCCGAGAAATAAGAGCAGATATAGATGCAGTTTTACTGAGGTAAGAATTTATCAGGTTTAATTATTTCACAGGGTCGAAGGTCAGCGCTGCTGCCCTTATAAGATTTATCAGGTTTAATTATTTCTGTTCAGATGTTACATTCAGTTCATGGTTCATTATTTAATTAACAATATTGTGGGTTTAATGATCAATCATCATTCCTTAATTTTTGTGGGGAGTTTACATTTGGGCCATTATTATTCTTTAATTTTGCAAGGAGGTTACGCTTGGCTCATTTTATTATTCAGTTAATACTGCCTAACTTTATTGCGGGGAGGTTACATTACAAAACATGCTTCTCCCGCACTCCAATACTCGGCAGCGTCACTTGATGCATCTTAAAATGTGTCACTATACTTATAGTTTGTATTTTATTTATTTATTTAATCTGATCTGATTAAGGATAGCAGTCGCTCTCTTACATTGGACCACATTTACATGCAAACAGTACCCTTTTTTTACCTCGGATTAAGGATAGCAGTCGCTCTCTTACATTGGACCACAGTTACATGCAAACAGTATCCTTTTTTTACCTCGTACTTACCTAAGAAATAATGATTTTAATATGATGACTTGTACCAAATGATTTGAGTGTCTGAAGTAGTATTGAGAGTAAAGTATGCTGACTGCGTACTAATGAAGATAATATAGGCAGAAGCTGTACTTCTGCAGCTGCTGACGCAATAATAATAATGTCAATAACAACAATAATAATAGTGACAGATATAAAAAGAATTTATAGCTGTACTAAATACACTCATATCCAGAAAAAAACAGGACACCTTGAATGAATATGGATAGGATGTTCATATTCACAGGACATGTACATTAAAATGATCTGCAGAAATAAATAGCATTTGAAACATGCCTTCCCTCGGATTCAAGGTCAACATCGATATTCCTGCGCAAAATCACGTACCGATAAAATGTTCTTGCGGCTCTCGTTGTCGCTATAAACCGAAGGTAATGGACCAGTCTGACTTGATAAGAGGTGCAGGACGCCTCGGAGATGTATGCGCGAACCGTACCGTCAAATCAGTGGGTTTGAAAGAGGGCACATTATTGGCGTGGCAGAATGTGATGCATCCATTCGAGAAATTGCTGCTCGTGTGCGACGAAGTGTTTCGACAGTGCAACGGGTGTGTGCAGAATGGTTTACGGAAGGCCGTAAAACACAACTGGGAGGGTAAGATCGTACCACACAGACCACCCCGTCCCCTCCCCTCCCCCGAGTAGATCGACACCTCATCCGAGTGGCATTGCAGGACTGCAGGACAGATCTGAGTCCCCCTGGGCTCTAGTGGAACAGTGCAACACATCGTACGCTATCAGGGGTGACACTCTGTCGCCGTTTATTACGGCATGGGTTACGTGCAAGTCGTCCACTTTTCTGCCTATCTTTGAGGAATGTGGAGAAACAAGCTAGACGGCAGTGGTGTATGAAACGACGTCACTGGGGACAGAAATGGCATCCGAGAATGTTTTCGGGCGAATCCAGGTTCTTTTCATTTGAAAATTTCGTTGCAGACATGGGGAGTGGCATCACAGTGACTGCATTAGTCAACTCAAGGTCTTATGGTGTGGGGCGTTATTGGGTACAACCACAAATCATTGTTGGTGCGTGTCCAGGGCAGTTTGACCAGTGCACCTAGGTCAATGACGACATATTGCGACCGATGGCCATACCAATTCTGTACAACATCCCAGATGCCATTTTTCAGCAGGAAAATGCACGACCACATGTTGCTGCACTGACACGTGCCTTCTTGGTGTCACAGGATGTCAGCCTTTTGCCATGGCCCCCCAGGTTACCAGTCTTGTCACCAATCGAAAATGTGTTGGATGTGGTGAAAGAACGTCTGCATATGCTGCGCTGTGACCCATTGCCAGCCACCACAGATGAATATTGGAACCAGGTGAAGGCAGCATGGATGTATTATAACACAAGAAGCCTTTCGGGCCTTTTCCGCGTCGATGCCATCACTTATGGAACAAGTTTTCGTGTCTCATTGCATATCCTGTGCCTGCTAGGCAACAGGACACATACTGAACCGAAATGACTGAATTGCTAATCATTTCTGCAGCATATAATAATTTACATGTCCTGTGAAGATGAACGTCCTATCTCTAGTCGTTCAAGGTGCTCGGCTTCGTCCGTACACGAGTGTTAGTGTTTTCTTATACAGTGATAACTGAGGTAGGGAAGTTTAAGGAGACTGATTCGGCTAAGACTACTGCGAAACAAGGAAGGTCGGCTTGGGAAGATATGCACCAGGGTAACGCCTGCTTACAGGGATAATGGTAAACGTTATTGTTGCTTTAGTAGGTACGTCATAACTGCCTTCCAAAGCTGCAGATTTTACTCAGTCTTCTAATATAATGAGGGAGATTCATTATTTGATTGCTGGATTCCTTACTTCTGAAGTGGCAAATACTGGAAGACTTTACTCTGTAAATGCTTTGCGTCTAACCACTTTAATAATGATAATAATAATAATAGTGTATACTGCACTGTAGTAGCGCTTATGTAGTTAATCTTATATCGTGCTGTCAGTTCATTTACATGTATCGAAATGTGTAATGAAGCAATATCTGGTCCATTAGGGGAACTATTCACAACAATGGGAAGACATTTTTACGAAGTATTTAGTATTTGTTGTGTATGTCAGCTATGTGTCGTACGATTCTTATGTGTGTAGTGGGTGGACTATGTGAGGAACCTGGAATCTCCATCGCATAGAGACATCCATTAATGCTGTAATCATTAACATGGTCTCAAAAAATTGTAATGATAGTAATTCACGACTGAAACACAATCAAACCTCTTTTTTTTTTTACCCATGAGGAATTTAATTTTGCCACACAGGGGTAATTACCGCCAGTATGGAAAACCACTGACTCACAAGCATTGAAATACTGGAATGTAAGTTTGGTAGCATTAGACGAAGGTGTTTTGCCATAGAATACCCATTTGCGTCCATGTAAATGGTGCATTTATTTTTTTCTTTCTGCTGAAAGTTGGAAAACGCATTAGGTACAACTACAGAACTGAGACTGACAAACTTGGACGGTAAGTGATGTAACTGTCTTACTTTCAAAATATTTGTCGATTGATGCTGGAAGTCAGCCAAATCGCGTAAGTAAGGAGTTGCGCTTACGGCTCTGGAAGATCAGCGCGGTCGTTCCAGCGCATATTCCGGCCGCCACACACGGCACGCAAATTCTGGGGGCCTCTCGTTGATATTCATGTGCGGCGGCGTCGCGACGCTTTGAGACGCCGGTCACGTGGGGCGCGTCTGGCTGCGGGCTCCGCCGCGGATACCCCGGTGTCAACAAAATCAGCCGTATTCAAACAGGCGCCGCGGGGGCGCGCCGCTGTAGTTCGCCCGGGCCCGGAGGACACTGATGCTGGGTAAAGACGGGTGCGGGTCGGCTCAAAAACCTCCGCGACGCCCACCTCGGTTACCGACTCCCACCTGAGTCGGGGAGGTGAGTGTCATGTTAAATAAGCTGCCTTGAAATAAGACTCCAACCATTCACTTGTTTCCTTGTAACATACTACTGGGGGCGATGGGTATCTTTCCTATGAGTTTTCAGGCTTATTTTCTCTGGTGTTACTGCAGATATTTGCAGTTTGATTTTTTTCAGTCACTGCAGACGAGTACTGCTGATCAAGCATTTTTAGTTGTTAGTTAATGAGTTACATTTTCCGTAGATTACACGAACGAATCCTTTATCGAAATGATGAGGAATTAGTCAGTTTACAGGATATGTAGACATGATTAGCGTTAACATAAATGAACACATCATTGTTTTTAGTCCTACTCACGCAATGTGCAAACCCCAATACCGACTAAAAAAAAAAGCACTGCATCTTCAGGCCACAAGGGGCCCATCGGGACCATCCGACCGCCGAGTCATCCTCAGTTGAGGACGCGGATAGGAGGGGCGTGTGGTCAGCACACCGCTCTCCCGGTCGTTATGATGGTTTTCTTTGACCGGAGCCGCTATTATTCGGTCGAGTAGCTGCTCAATTGGCATCACGAGGCTGAGTGCACCCCGAAAAATGGCAACAGCGCATGGCGGCCTGGATGGTCACCCATACAAGTGCCAGCCACTCCCGACAGCGCTTAACTACAGTGATCTCACGTTAACCGGTGTATCCACTGAGGCAAGGTTGTTGCCTAATAACGACTAAGAGCTTCGTTTATTTGACAGTAGAGCCACAATGATTTTAAAGATAGATTTTGTGCCCACTCGACAGACAGGTCCAGGTATGATATCTGTTTAAATAATGTTTATTAACAGGTACTGTAAAACACGAAGACTAACCAGTATTCCAGAGGCGACTGAGCAGCGCTGCTGCACGGCACCAGCAGTCAGTGCAGGCTAGGGCGCTGCTCAGTCGCCTCTGGAATACTGGTTAGTCTTCGTGTTTTACAGTACCTGTTAATAAACATTATTTAAACGGATATCGCACTAAATTAATCTGCGAACTCTCCCCCGAAATGGAGAGAGAATTCCGATTTACAAATCATTTTCTTTGTAATGGGGGAAAAAAACCGACGCTGTTTGTCGACAATGGACATTGCATAAATGATGCAATGAGCACTATTGTCCTGTGTTCACTCAACCTATATATTGCAAAAACTAAATTGCAAATATCTGCTGAAACGTCAGAGGAAAAGCGTCTGACGACTCTTATATACTTTCCCTGATTCCCGACTCTATCGTTCAAAATGGGCCGTTCTATAGCCTGATTTAAATTACTTGTCACGTGACGTTTAAGGTTCCAAAATAGCAACGTTGCCGCGACACGTACTGTTGGCAGGCAGTCAACTGCGGTTTTCACAGTATGACAAGGCACAATTCATGAGTGCAGAGCCGGGAGCATACAAGCCAGATGTTCCACGACACTAGGAAGAATAGCTTCTCGGCTTTTCGTAAGAGTAAGGTGTTCTTTTCCAAAGTTAAATCTCTTTTTACTCTCTATAATAAAACATTATAGCTCCTAACAATGCAATTTTGCAGTTTCATTTTCCTGCCTTACACCAAATAAACATGTACTCGTCACCGTTAATCATCCAAAAGATTTTTCTGTACCCTAGTGAATGTACCAGTGATACCACACTACCCGATGACAAACGAGTCATTTCAACAAGCTGTCGTGTCGACACACATCTGTCACTTTGGATGATTTGATCAATAATCTCGTTATTCACGTCACTCACTGCCGTTGGTGGTCTACCGCATCGTGGATTATCCACCAGAGAGAAATCACCTTCTTTAAACCTATGCAAAGCTGAATACTGCTGCCATACACTGTGTCCTCCCCATAAACAGGGAGCAACTTCCTGTCAATCGATGTGGCACAGCCATCGCCGGTCTTGAAGAGGAACTCCATCACCGACCGTTGTCGCAACCTGACATTTACTTCACGGCCCGTTATGGCTCACCTGTAAATAAAAGAAAATACTTTTGTATACCAACTTATAGCTAATTGTTCTAAGTATGTTCACAAAAAATTTCATTCTCATCCTGCAAAAAGTAAAATAAATTAGGGACGACTATGCATAACGTTTTGAACGCCCTTTCTGCAAAACGAGCTACCCAACTTTGAACTTTTTCGATGTTCTGCGTCGATCCTACCTGATGCGGATCCCACTCCACACAGCAGTACTCCAGAAGAAGACGTAAAGGGTACTGTAGCCAGTCTCTTTAGTAGACCTGTCGCATATTCTGTGTTCAGCCAACAAATCGTAGTCTTTGGTTTGCTTTATCCACAACATTATCTGTACGGTAATTGCAACTTAAGTTGTTCGTAATTGCAATTTCCAAGTATTTCATTGGATTTACAGAGTTGTATGATTTATCGCGTAACCGTAATTTAGCGGATTCCTTTTCTGTTTTACTCGATGACTTTCCGTCAATTACTACGAACTGTGGCCTTCCCGACAGGAAATTAAGAATAATATCACACAACTGAGACCATAGTCCATACGCACGAAATTAGATTGGAAGTCGCTTCTGAGGTAAGATGTCAAAACTCTTCTGCAACTGTAAAACTATGGAATCAGTTTGACATCCCTTGTCAATTGCACTCGTTACGTCGTGAGAATAAAGATATAGTTTCTCATAGAAACGATATTTTCTGAATCGGTGTTGGCTTTTTGTCAATAAATCGTTTCCTTAGAGATAATACGTAATCTTCAAGCACAGTATATGTTCCAAAATCCTACTGGAAATCGACGTTAGCGATTTGGGTTTGTAATTCTGCGGATTACTCCTCTTTCCTTTCTTGGGTATTGGTGCAACTTGGGCAACTTTCCGGTCTTAGGTACGGTTCTTTCAACGAGTGATTAGGTGTATGTGATTGCTAAATATGGAGCTATTGTATCGGCATACTTTGGACGAACCAGACTCGTATACAGTCAGGACCGGACGCCTTGCCTCTGTTAAATGATTTAAGCTGCTTTGCTACAACTAGGACATATACTTCGAAGCTACTCATGTTGATGGCTGTTCTTGGTTCCAATTTTGGAATATTTACTTCCTCTTCTTTGCTAACGAAATTCCTAAAAACCTAATTTAGTAACTATGCTTTAGTGACACTGCCATCAGTAACATCACCACTGTTATCGTGCAGTAAAGGTATTGATACGGCCAGAATTTCTTTGGATCGTGCAGTAAAGATATTGATACTGCCAGAATTTCTTTGGATTTTCTGCCAGCTTTCGAGATAGAGTTTTGTCCTGGAAAGTATCAAAAGCACCTCGCATTGAAGTTTTCACTACATTTCGAGCTTGTTTAAGATTTCGCCGAACTTGAGGTTTTGCGTATCTTCTTATTTGGTGTGCATTTTTCGTTGTTTCTGCACACTGAATCTTCCGACATAATCGATATATAAATAACCCTGAGAATCCGGATGTTTGCCATGCAATATCATCTCCGTGTTCAAAAGGCCTCAAAACCACCAAAATCTGTTTTACTACCTACCACTATAGCTACAGTCATCCATGTATTACTCCAAGGACAATGTCCAAAAACTGCTCTTCACAAGAGCAGAAAAATCAAATTGGAACCCTCTAGATACACTGGGACCTTCAGTGATTGCTTTTTACCTGGGCATCAACACTCCAATGTAATTGTCTTTAGCACGTAACATGTTTCTCTAACAATGCTCAAACTGATCCAGTCTTGTCTTTAACAGCTCTTTTCACATTCATAGTAAAGTAACCACTGCTAGGCTGCGTTTCCACATTAAACAGCTAACTACTGCTCACAGAGGCCTTTTCATTAGTCAATATGTTTCACCATGAAAGTTTCTGGATGACAAACACGATACTGTTTTAGCCTCGTATTTCGAGAATAATCCCTCGCCGCTTTCCGAGAAATAACTGAATTACTCAAACCGTTTCCTCCGACAGACTGACGAAATAGTTTCAACTCTTAAATTATCCTTCAAATTTTTACACCATCTACCTGCCACCGGCTGTTAACGACCGCCCTTTGTGCAAGCCAAACAATTAGCTTTTGCATAAGAAGACTACGAGAGACCAATGGTGCTGGGGCATTGTTGGCGAACCACGTTATACAGCAAGACAAAGCTCCCTCAGGGAATAGGTGCGCTCAGTTTTGGAAAATGATAAATAAGAACTACAACACTCCTACGCCATAACATCAAAAATAGCAACACTCCTTATAAAAACGAGCGAGATTTTTCTATTTGGAAAACAGCTTCAGACTGAAATACCGTACTTTCATGCTTTTGATTATATTTACCTCGCTTGTCATCGAATATTTACAAAGTTGCCCATTGCAATTCGTTTGCG
Organism: Schistocerca piceifrons; assembly: GCF_021461385.2. NCBI lineage: Eukaryota > Metazoa > Arthropoda > Insecta > Orthoptera > Acrididae > Schistocerca > Schistocerca piceifrons. The sequence continues at coordinate 893,274,945 of NC_060138.1, read as the reverse complement.
AAGTATAAACTTTGGAATACAGCGTATTCCTCCAATGTTTTCAATATTTATCTCTTAACGACAATGAAATTTAAAGTCTGTACCTCCAACAGAAATCGACTAAAAATTCTGAAGTTCGCGTGTGTTATAGATGGCTGTAGTATCTCAAACAATGCCAAACAGCTCTTCTTAACGTAGAGCTACACTCCTGGAAATGGAAAAAAGAACACATTGACACCGGTGTGTCAGACCCACCATACTTGCTCCGGACACTGCGAGAGGGCTGTACAAGCAATGATCACACGCACGGCACAGCGGACACACCAGGAACCGCGGTGTTGGCCGTCGAATGGCGCTAGCTGCGCAGCATTTGTGCACCGCCGCCGTCAGTGTCAGCCAGTTTGCCGTGGCATACGGAGCTCCATCGCAGTCTTTAACACTGGTAGCATGCCGCGACAGCGTGGACGTGAACCGTATGTGCAGTTGACGGACTTTGAGCGAGGGCGTATAGTGGGCATGCGGGAGGCCGGGTTGACGTACCGCCGAATTGCTCAACACGTGGGGCGTGAGGTCTCCACAGTACATCGATGTTGTCGCCAGTGGTCGGCGGAAGGTGCACGTGCCCGTCGACCTGGGACCGGACCGCAGCGACGCACGGATGCACGCCAAGACCGTAGGATCCTACGCAGTGCCGTAGGGGACCGCACCGCCACTTCCCAGCAAATTAGGGACACTGTTGCTCCTGGGGTATCGCCAAGGACCATTCGCAACCGTCTCCATGAAGCTGGGCTACGGTCCCGCACACCGTTAGGCCGTCTTCCGCTCACGCCCCAACATCGTGCAGCCCGCCTCCAGTGGTGCCGCGACAGGCGTGAATGGAGGGACGAATGGAGACGTGTCGTCTTCAGCGATGAGAGTCGCTTCTGCCTTGGTGCCAATGATGGTCGTATGCGTGTTTGGCGCCGTGCAGGTGAGCGCCACAATCAGGACTGCATACGACCGAGGCACACAGGGCCAACACCCGGCATCATGGTGTGGGGAGCGATCTCCTACACTGGCCGTACACCACTGGTGATCGTCGAGGGGACACTGAATAGTGCACGGTACATCCAAACCGTCATCGAACCCATCGTTCTACCATTCCTAGACCGGCAAGGGAACTTGCTGTTCCAACAGGACAATGCATGTCCGCATGTATCCCGTGCCACCCAACGTGCTCTAGATGGTGTAAGTCAACTACCCTGCCCAGCAAGATCTCCGGATCTGTCCCCCATTGAGCATGTTTGGGACTGGATGAAGCGTCGTCTCACGCGGTCTGCACGTCCAGCACGAACGCTGGTCCAACTGAGGCGCCAGGTGGAAATGGCATGGCAAGCCGTTCCACAGGACTACATCCAGCATCTCTACAATCGTCTCCATGGGAGAATAGCAGCCTGCATTGCTGCGAAAGGTGGATATACACTGTACTAGTGCCGACATTGTGCATGCTCTGTTGCCTGTGTCTATGTGCCTGTGGTTCTGTCAGTGTGATCATGTGATGTATCTGACCCCAGGAATGTGTCAATAAAGTTTCCCCTTCCTGGGACAATGAATTCACGGTGTTCTTATTTCAATTTCCAGGAGTGTATTTACTAACGTAGGAAAAATCTTCTTGTCCAGAAAAGTCTTCTACTTCAGTGCTTCTGGCACGACGCTTTGTGCAGTGCAAGTAGCAACGCAGAGGGAGGCAAAAATTGCAGGCTCTCATTGGTCCAGCCTACTGTATGTCAAGTACAGCTGTCATTCTACCAGCGCTCCTTTGTGGTTTCCAGAGTACTGATGTAGATGTAGGTATAGATGTGTTTCCCAACGTAATTTACTGAATCATAGCTCTTAGAAAATTAAATTCCTCAATATCAAAAGGAGACTTTTTCTTTCCTTAATTACTTGTAATGGAAGACATAAAATTTTGCAGTATTTGGGTGCGTAGTTTAGACACTACAGGGTGTACATTAAGTCCGGGAACACTGTCAATTATTTATTCACAAGAACTAAACATTGTATAGACGTCATACTTATTGAATTTTGAAGAGAATCTCTGAAAGTTTTTTTTCACAAACATTCGATATGCGAACCATGAGTTACCCGGCAGGCGTCAGTATGGTAATGGAATTCTTGCCATACCCGTCTCAGCATGACATCGTCGACTGTGGCAGTCGCTTCCCATGTTCTCTCCCGGAGCTCTGTTACATCACGTGGTAGAGGCGGCACATACGCCAGATCTTTTATACGTCCCCAGAGAAAAAAGTCACATGGAGTGAGATCTGGTGATCGGGGAGGTCATTTCATGAAAGAGCTGTCCCCTTCTGTAGCGCGGCCGATCCATCGATGCGGCATGTACCCACGAACTTCACGATGAAAAAGGTGTGGAGCCCCATCCTGCTGAAAGACGAGTGGAGAGTCAGCATGCATTTGAAGTATCAGCCCTTGCTGCAACTTGTCTCTCGTACACACTCCACATTCACTTCACTCACCCTGGGACGTCCGCTTTTCTTTATCGAGAACAAGCATCCCTTCGTAACGAATTTGTTGTGCCAGTGGTAAATGGCCTTCCTTGTTGGTGGCTTTTTACCATACTTGGTTCTACACATCCGCTGAAACGCTGTAACACACTTGTTTTTGTCGAACTCCAACAAACAGAAAGCTCGCCGCCCCCACCCCCCACCCCCCAACTCGCCATGTTTGCAACTAGCGCTGACTATTGGCAAATTACCAAACTACGCTGTTGAGGTATACACGGAAAAAAAACTTTCAGGGTTTCTCTTCCAAATGACTTATGTATGATATATGTACAATGTTTGGTTGTTGTGCAGTAAATAATCGAAAGTGTTTCCAGACTTATGTACAACCTGTATGTTGCCACAAGTTTACAAAATTGCGCAAGTGATCTACTATTACTAATTTAACGAGGAATTCACAGCACACAGGGCAATAAGACATTCGCCAAGTCAATGACTGAGCGAGAAGGTATATTGGTTAGCACACTGGACTTACATTCAGGAGGACCAAGGTTCATAACTCTGTCTGTCCATCCTAATTTAGGATTTCATAATTTCCATAAATCATTTAAGGCAAATGCCGGATGATTCCTTTCAAAGGACACGACCAATTTCCTTCCACATCATTTCCTAATCCGATCCTATGCTCCGTCTCTAATGACCTCCCTGTCGGCAGATCGTTAAAATCCGGTCTTCGTTCCTCCACCAATTCAATGCAAGTTAACAACAGCCGATCAGCCCTACCACACAGAATAACCCTCTCGGGGCAGTAAAGCCACCATAACAGTCTTGAAATTTAAAAAAAAAACCTCAGAGATTATGAAAGATGTATTGTCGTCTAACTCTTGAAGAATCCTAGTTAGACTGACATTGATTTTAGAAATCCTTGAGAGGTTTCCGGTGGTATTTGGTACCAAATGTCTACGCACAGGTCACGTAATTCCAGTAAATTACAAGCCGGTTACTTGTGGAAGTGCAGCTATCAAGCGACAGCGTCCAGGATATGTTCCCTCCGGTCAATGAGACGAATATAGAGGTCAAGACACCAGCGTGAATTCACTATCATCTCCTCAAAACACTGTGACTCGGTGAAATGAACGGTTAACTCCAGGATCATGCTACCTCTCTGAGGAAGACATCAAGCGTGAAGGGATACCGGTGGTCCAAAGTAATGTTCACGTAGTCCATAGATATCGTAGTCATAACAGTCCCATGGAATCCCTTTCGGATATCCCCATAAAAGAATATTCTCCCCCCCCCCTCCAAACCCCCCATCCCCCCCATCCCCGCTCCCCAATGATCCGCATCCGTAGTCTGAAGTATCTTTCGGGCAGATATTCGTCCATATTTTGTATACGGGCACGAAGATCGGCCGCATGTGGCAAGAAACTTGATTGGTTCTACTAGATGACACGTTCCCCTTGATCTACAGTCCAAACTCGATCATTCCGTGTCCACTGAGGTATACGTTGTCAGCCCTTGCGCCAAATTGAGAACTCGTAGGGATCTTCTGCTGCCGAGCCCCCGTTCAAGTAACGTGCGCTAATCAGACTGTTCTGAAAGCCTCGTGGCCGCTCCAACTTTTTACCCCGTCGCCGCATCGGTCATAGATCGGCGTCTGTATTGCTTTAAAGACGGGGTAATCTTCTGAGCCTCATGTTCTGTGAAGAGGCGTGGATGTCCAACACTTTCTCGCCTACTTGTGATTTCACTGTGCTTCGACCATAGGTGCCCACAACAGTAGAACGTGAACAGCTGGTTAGCCTTTTCTGAGATGCTAGTTTCAATGCGACGGATCACAACCTGCCTTTGCAAAGTCGCTTATGTTCATCGATTTCCCCGTTTGCGTCCTGTATCTTCGGTATAATGATTCAGCCTTCGTATCTGTTCAGCTTATATACTTTCTTTGCCGCGTCACGTGGTTGTAACGTAATCAGCTGGAATTCAGGCTCGAAGTGGGCACTGATCATAATGTTTTGGGTTACCACTGTATTGGTATCTAGCGATATTTCTAGAACTCCATCTTGGAGAAGGTAAGCAATAATTTTCTTTGATATTTGTTTGTACTGATTTATTCACTACTTAGAAGTTGGGTGGCTATGTGGTTTACAATTTCCATTCAGCTAGGTAACTTCCTTAGAAGACTGAAGTAGTGGGACAAGGGGGGCATTACCCCAGTTTTGATATAAATCTGTATCAAATTAATTAAGTGATTAACTAACTGCAACCCCACACCCCATCCACAGATGACGTCATGAGTTTTCCACAGCTCGTACGTGGATCCCTGCCACCTTCCCCTCTCCTCCCCACCCTTCCCCCTACCCTTCGACATCACCAACCTGCATTATTGGTGGGAATCTCGAATTTTGGTGGGATATTCAAAAAATGGTGGAAATTTCCCAAATGGCGGGAATTTCTTTGTCCCAAAGCTTGGCTGACATACCATCCCACCCCACACATGGAAACTGGCAGGAAATTCAAAAAGGCTGTGCCCTTTCCACGACTCAAATCGCAGTCGTTCTGGGCGGAAAACACAAATGCACCCTCCTTCCAGATGTCGGGAAACTGATGCAAAGGTCGGTCCTAATTAAGTAATTAAATAGGTCATAATTACTTAACTATATACATAGCGCTACACAAGGAGCGCCTAAAATCACAATGCTGCCAAAAATTTAACGATGTCATACAACTGGTGTTATCCTGCTGGGAAAAAAATCACAATATCACTCGAAATTAGTAGGAGACACACTAAAAAAAAAATTGTACGTAGTATGATCCCTTTACCTACAAACCGAAATAAATCTCTATGCTCCACTTGGAAACTGTTCAGAAAAAGGATAGACTGGAAGGTGCTATCTTAATTTTTGGCGGAAAATGTTCTCAACTGATGAGATGTTGATGTCGGACAGAGAGGAGTTCAATAAGTAGTCACCTGTAAGCATACAGCTGAGGACAGTGCCATGAAGAATGGAAGCATGTCATAATGGATGAGCGAATTTTCAGCAAATACTGATGATGCAGCGGGATGGTATGAAGATGCATTTCACAAATCATAGCGACTAGTGCGAGTGGTGGACCTTTTTATGTTTCCGAAATAGCTGTTCAATCCACAGTGTAGGAGATCACTTCATCCTCCAACTGCCACCCCTTTTAACCGACCACTGTTTGTCTCGCTGTTTGATGTCAGAATTCGCTACAAACGCCACCCGCTGTACTGCATGATAATTTCCCTGTAGCGCTGGTGCCCAAAATTCAAATTAACAGTGTGCTCTTTATTTATAGACAATTTCGTGTTATTCCACTACACCTGAGACGTCACCTTGCCACTGCAGACCCCTCTCACTGCTCTGCTCGACAAACCCTCCGCAGGCCTGGTGCTCTAAATCCTAATTAACTGTGTTCTCTTTATTTATCGACAACTTATCCCTATTCCACCACCCTCAAGAGATCACTTTGGTGTACCTGCTACATAACTCATACACTGATACATAGTAAGAAGGGATAGGACAGAAAACCACCAGTGACGTTTCAGGAAGGCCAATGCATTCTACCACAGGTGATGGAAAATGCTACTCTGCTCTATTTAGACATCGAAATCGTCCTGAGAAAAATCTGCAATCATAAACAACAGGTCATGATGCAAATATGTACTGGGAATAGAGAAAAATCGTTGTAATAACACAACTGCCATGAAAACCAACCCCAGAAGTTCGTACCAGGACAGAAGGACAGCAACTGCACATGTGTTCTTCTCCATGTGCGGTGACAAACTAGCCAGCTTAGAGCCAGTGTTACCTCCCCTCATACCATCCCTCATACCACCATCTCCCCACCTTAGGTAGGGTCACAGACTTGTCCTATCCTGTCACTGATGTTCTAAAAAGAGATCCATCTGGTGGCAGCGGTATCCTGTCTGTGTAAATCAGTCACAGATCTACAAAAGACTCAAGATCAGTACACCTCCTGCAAGCTGTTAAACGTATTTCTTGGAAAGGCTGGACCCCCCTCGAACAAAAACGCAATTCTGGAGAACTGTAAACCACACTTTTTCTCTAAAGCTCGCTGGCGCCCATTGCTGCCATCCACCACCAGTTGCCAACTGCCGTAGCTGAGAGCAGAGTCTTCAGCCACTTCAGAGCAACCCACCCCAGCAAACAAAGCCTATGGATAACTGTGGCCAGAGCAGCCTCCCCAGCAGAGCACATGATGGGGGCGGGGGGGGGGGGGGACGGTCAGCAAGCCACAGAACAAAGTGAGATAAATGACGTCTGTCCCGATCACATGTTGTGAGTGTGAAAGTGCAGATGCAGCGGCATTTCCTCTGAAGAGACGGGCTGCTTCTGCTGGTGCCCACAGTTATATGAGGAAAGTCATTTCGGTGTAACAGTTGTATTAAATGTCAACACACCTCGTATTAACGAGCATCTACTAAAACAAAAAAACAAAACAAAGAAACACCATCGTGAAGACAATAAAAGCCTTGTTTCCACAGAAGTAGGTGCAGTCGGTTTTCTTTTGTTTTATGAGTAAACTCAGCATAGTTTGAAAGCATTTCTCATGGTTAAACAATAACTTGCCAGGCATGAGGGCGTTACGTTCCTTTCAGAGGATTGGTTCATCAATATAGAATGTCATATATAAAGTCATTCTTTTATGTCCAACTGCACGATACAGCTCTCTCTCTCTCTCTCTCTCTCTCTCTCTCTCTCTCTCTCTCTCTCTATCTCTCTCTCTGTCTCTTCCCCAGTTTCCCGTTATTTTATCACATGTAATGAGATAAAAAAATACAGCATTGTCGGCGATTGCAAATGAACAAACTGCCTCCGAGCTCTATAGCGATACATGTGACAGATGTTTTAACGTATCATCCATTTCTCCCATACATGTCCGCCCTCTCCCTGCGCCAATCGAAAGACTTCCACTATTTTGCTGAAAAAATTACTGATATCTGCAGAATGTCCTCGTTATTACGAAACTGTCGTCAGAGATAACAAAAAGACAAAAAGTGAGAATTCAAATTCTCAAGAATAAAGAACGTTCAGTCTAACGAAAAATCAGTGTTAACTGATTTCTTTCAGTTTGATGGACGACACTACATGGTTTGAGAGAATCCCTGTCATTTAAATCAGTGGCTGTCAATAAACTGTCATGCACTTGAATTTTTACAAATATTTCAGACACTGAATTAACAATACAGAATACATGGGTAAGATACAGGGACGTTCTAGCACTCGGTAATCGTGTTTCAGAGTTGTTCATAGGGAAACGGCAAAAATAAACCGGAACAGCAACAAGTTAAGGGAAACAAATTTAAGGTTTCAGCAAAGTGTAGAATGTGGGACATGGAAGAAATAGAAAATGAAAACTCTATTGCAGACTATTAATTCACGAAATAGTTGAGGCTCTCCTGGAGCTGGAGACATAAATTATATGACGTCTTCGCAGTCCCTACTGAAACTATATGCAAGCATTGTCGCATTAATAGTGGTTGTTGAAACTTTATAACAATGGAGTGGCCCATTGTTGAAACCTAACCTGAAGTTTTTCGCACAGGAAAAGTACACCAAAAGAAGTACACTGTCAGAATATTTGCTGTTAAAGCACTCTGCAATTATTTTTGAAAGTTATAATGTCACTCTTTTTTGCCGCACGAAGAGTCGCTCATAACAGCGGTTTGTACAGTTTGTATCTGTGAATAAGCAGACGCAGCAGTGACAAGAGAACGCAGCGCCGCGTAGCACAAAGGTTAAAAGTGCACACGCGTGGCTTTTAAGCTCTTACAGGCGTACCAAAAATGCCTCAAATCATTGCTCTTATTAATAACTTGCAGTTCACATCAACAGCTACAGTTTTCCAGATGTAGTTGTTACTAAAGTTTCTTAACAAAGCAGGAATCTATAAAATTACATGCAGTCATTGTAACAAATATTACATTGGCCAAACGGAAAGAAATTTTTAAACCCACTTTAAAGAACTATAGCGAAACATACAAACGAAACAGGACACAGTATTACAATAGACAACGATCTCAAAGTACTACTTAATTTAAAAAAGAGCTGGAAAATGGGCATATCGGAAGAAATGGAAATATTCATACTTGGCCACATGGGGTATAACGAGATGCTGAATGAAATCACGGGCTTCTAAAACTCACATTTCTTTTCCAATTTTACTACAGTACTCCTAGAATAAAAGATGCATAACATGACAGTCGTTTGACTCTAGCCCCAGCAATAGCTTAGAAATATGTAAAATAAATAGTTTATATAATGATGTGTTCAATAATATTGTAACAGGTGCTCAATATGTAATGTATTTCGTCAACCTACATCTGTAATACGATAGCAAGACGTGCATAAGACATGTAAACATGTGATACCACATAGATCGACAAATCAATAGTCAAACCTAAACCAACTGTATTTCGACCACCATCTTGTCCACTGCACTACAGAACTGTTTGTGATCGTGTTTCCAAGTTACTGCTATGTTAGTACCAATTTGTGAACAGTGACCAAGAGAGCGACGGAAATGGAAACACCACAACGCATCACAACGAAACTTCCACGCCAGAAGAACAAAGTGAGTGACCGTCACGAAACATGTTCGTGCAAACATCAGTCCAGCTTCCAAAGTGGCATCGCCTCTTACTAAGTTTTTTCTTCTTCCACAGGACGACCACAGCATTTACGAAAAGACTATGTAACACCAGCATGACCTTACTGTAAAGTTGTTTTTGTAATGCCATTTAGTCTGAAGATGATGAATAACCTTCGAAACATGTTGCCAACTAAATAAATAATACAATAGTTGATAAAGTATGTGAGTGGTAGCAGCAATAAAAAAAAAAAAAAAAAAACTTAACGTATGTCTTGAGACAGTCACGGTCGATAAATAGTCAAAATGGCTTCAGTTTCGTTTCTGAAGTAATGTTGAAACCTACTCCCTCCCATTTTTGCAAGATTTTTCTACCTCGGTTACAAGATGTTTTTCTACTAAATGAATTCTTGGTCTCAAATTGATACAGAGCTGTGGAAACAGCTCCTCATTGACATTGTTGCACACGAATGCGTAATTGCATTCTTAGAATGCTAAGCGATACTGTGTTTTTCCGCTTGAAATGATAACTCTATTTGCATGCAGTTCTGGCACGAAACCCGACTGACTGGCTTTATGCACAGCATTTTATGGGATAACAAGAAGCTTCGAATCGAGTTAGATATGTATTTTTCTATTGTATTAACTGTTAATGACATCAACTCTACATGTTTACTTGAAGTATACTTCACAATTCTGCGAAATCCTTTTCCGTATAACTTTTGCATCTGTATAACTAGATTGAAGAAGATTGGAAATCAGAAATGTTCAACTCATTTGCAATTCGAGGGACCCAATCTCATAGATCTGCCTCGGTACCGGCGCATTGACTCTCGTAAGTAGTTGTAAATCTTTAGAACAGTTTCGCTTCCACACTTTTGCAAATTTCATTTCAGCGTGTACTTCGTAGTTCATGTAAATCTTCCTTCCATTTACATAATTCACGTTCACATTTTACGAAACGAAACTTTCATTGCTTAACTATAAATGTTTCCGCCCTTCTTCGTTTAACCAAACAATTTATAGACTTCTTTTGTCACTGAAACCTATTAATGTAATGTTTTCTTCAGGCTGGGAAGGTTTTGTATTTATGTTCTGTACTTGAATTAGCACAACAATCATCGCTGGAACCATATTCCACAGTATCGTCAGTATTTTCCGTTTCTTCTCATGTTTCTACGATTTCTAACGAAATGTCAGTATTCGAATGAATTTCTAACAAATAAATAACTGAATAACACATATATTAGTCTTCGACTGCATACCACGTTTTTCGCATTTTATCTTTGCACGGTTGAAAACAGTAATTGGATTCCACATTGCTGTGAAAATGTAGAACATGCACAAAGACAAATGCTGTTAGCAAGCATACACGAAGAAAAGACAACGATAATTCAGTTTTATCTCCAATGTTAACACTTAGCGATATCACAAAGCCAACTGGTAATTGTTGTGGATATTAAGATGCAAATTTGAACGAATGGAAACTGTGGACAATTGTGTCAAAGAAACAATCAACGGAAAGTGAAATTCGCTTTACAAATTACGATCACATTGTGTCATATTATGTGTTTACCGATATGCGATAAACCAAAGCTACGCAGCTGCCGTGGTACACTTGTGCTATCTGCTACAGCTACGGTACGTGTGTACATTTCTTGAGCCGTCTGACGAGCTATGAATTTGGCTATTTTCAACATTGTTTTAAAGATACATTTGACATGGATTACCAGCTCAAATTTTGACGCATTATGTTTTTTTGTGAAACAAGAATTTCAGGGCAGGTTTCGGCATATCAGACTAAGTTCCATTGCAAGATATTTCGCACGCGTGGTCGTGTAGAATACATTTGCATGTTCGAAGAAAACGCCTTTAAATGGTGGTTTCTATTGTTCTTCATTGTTTTTTTAATTACAGTTTAGTATCCACTCGATGTATGAATATTGTACCCGTGGTTGCAGCTCACACGGACAGATATGAAAGACGGCTTTGCAACAGTTTTGTTGATGTAGCAACACGTAAGTTTCGTCAAACATTTCAACACGTAAGTAACCACTGTGTAGTGGGCGGTGAGTGATATGAAGCCAGATTCAACAGTATAAACATCTAAGAAATTTGATCAGTTCGACTCTACTCAGCTCTATGAATACGCTGTTGAAATCTGCTGATTATTAGTACGGATGAAAGTCGTTATCGCCATGAAGTTTGTCATCTAGTAGAATAGGGTGTACTGCTGGTTGTTCGCGCCTTCTCAACACGATATTTTGTGGTCTTAACTCAGCGTCTGCATCAGGTATTCCTGAGACCGTCGCTTCTGCGTGTGTAATAGGGAGCGCCTGGAGACGGGCACCACCGTAAGAAGCAGCCACTGAGGGCACTGGCGGCATAGTCAACACCGGGAATAGATAAGCGACTCGGTCAGAAAAGTGACTTGTCTCAGAAAACACCTGAAGAAGACGTCAAGTTACAGCGTCGAAATATTGTGTTGTAAGGCGCGGACCACCGGCAGCACACCCGATTCCACGAGATGACAGTGAATTGCCAGGAAAGTCTAAGAATCCATGAAGTTTTCTTGAATTTCACTATTGTTTAGGTAATATGTAGCATTGATTTGGTGTGTCGTTATCTTTTATTTCCCGGAAATCGCCGACGAAGATGGTTACGGAGGAATCTACAGTTCAACATGTAATATGAGACTCAATGTGACTTGATATTTATAGTTGTAGAAAGAACAAACACTAGTTAAAGAAACGTTGCCTCACGGAAATGTTCCAAGATCACATGCCAATTTAAATTTATTACACAAGGCCGAATTGTAATCTATCATTCAATCACTTAGCCGCGCAGCCAATTGAATATTATTAATTTCGCGCTAGTATATTTGTTGAATCTGTGAATTCTACACATATTCAAAACCATAATATGGGACGAGGAAATGCGTTAAGCTGTTCCAGAGTCAAATAAATGTGCATCCGATTGGCAGATATAAGGTGAACTCTGTTTCCGTAGTTCATGTAGTGGTATTTGTAATGAAACCACTTCTTTTGGTTATTCACCATTAGTCAGTTCTCCACAATAAGAGAACTGTCCCTTCAATTTGTGGCTTAAAGATGCACCTGTTCATAAAACAGATGTGCGAAATGTGCCCAACGGAGGCGAATGACGTACCCGAAGTTCGATAGCGTAAGTGACAATGACGGGGGACACAAACCAATCCAATTACAGAACTGTTTACAACGTTCAAGAAAGAATGCAGGGCAATACCTGATACATTACTTCCTTATGAACCTTGTTATTAAAGCTTTGTTCTCGTAAGTTGACATCTTGGAAACCGTCGCTATGGCACAGTTATAAGGTTTGTAAAAGAGACGAATGGAAGCACAGAAGTAATTTAATGGAGAGGCAGATGGACTGTAATGGCCCGGATGCCGTCGAAAAAATGTTTACAGGAAACGTGTTCCTAATTTTCGAATACGTCTATACTTCAGCTGTACCATTTACTAGAAACATATGAAAATTTGTGTCCGACAGGGACTCGAATCCGAATTTCCCGCTGTCGCGAACGGTAGCTTTAACCAAGTCGTCTACCAGAACACGCCTCCAGCACCTATCCAAACTTCGATATGTTCTGTAGTCTCATCCCATACTACTCGCACATTATGTGATTCCCGCACAGGGAGCGACGCTAGGACATATGGAAGTTTTGATCGTTCTTGGAGGTGTGCATGGACAGCCGGAACGGTTAAGGCGACCGCTCACGATAAGCGGGAAATGAGAGTCCTAGTCGCAGTGCGGGACCAATTTTCATATGATTTAGTAACTGGTACAGATTGTGTGTGACAGTATTTGCCAATTATGAATATATAACATGTATTTAATACAGCTGTAGATTGTAAGCAGTGTCTGTTCCTTCAGACATGCATGTGTGTGTGTTCCTTCAGACATGCATATCACGTCTGAAGGATATTTACACTGAACTACGCAGACACTATAAGAAACGGACCTTGCAGTAACTGAATAACATGTTTGTTAGTGTAGTGCGTGCGTAGTGAGAACAATGTGTTCATCAACACGTGACGAGATGTGAGTAAACAATCTAACATTAATTTTGGAATAGCTTAGAACTAGGTGAACGCGTATATAATTGTTCAGTTTTAATATATACTGCTTGTATTAAGCAGACATATCTAATATAACAGTAAAACTATATTTGAATATCTGAACAACCAACTATTTAATTAGCTTTCATGTTGTGTTAACCCCAAAACACCTTCAAAATGAGAGATATATACGAAAAACAAAGAGGAGTATGAGAAAACTGACAATGGTGAATGCGTGCGAGAAAAATGGGAGAGGATTCTGTACAAAAAGAGACTGAAAATGACATATTTGAGAGGTAGCTCTAAATGTTTGTTTGCGAACCGCCACTATACGATATATTGTGCTAGTTAGTACAAATGTATTTGAAAAGTAGTTTCTTCGATTAAGTCACCATCTAATCAAGCTAAGATTTCACCCATGCCCAATGGTACCGAATTTGGAGTGCTGTGTGGGCTACTGTGGGAGTCAGCACTGTCACAAACAAGGAAGAAGAGAAGTGGCTCCGGAAACTTTCCCGGCATAGTAATTTTCAGTATTCATGCTGGGTCTCCAGCTGGAACATATCGTCATATGGACGCAATATGTCTACGGTTCATCTGGCCGCCATCTTCAGGTGAGAACGCTGTAGCACCAAGTCGCCGGAATTGATATCAAACACGCCGCGGCGGCTTCTTCATACAGACCACTGGTCCACCGCGCTTGCGCGAACATAACTGCCGTCTAGCGCACAAGACCGCACTGCTGAGGGAAAGCTCGCGGAAACGATAAATCCATATCAAACACTAGTGACAGCTTTTGATGAGCGAAACAAAGACCGATGTTTCTGAATGTCAAACAAAACAGGGTTCCAGCACTTTCTTTATAATATTGTCAGATAGCCGGATTTCAATGGCTTCTTTCACTACACAGTCCCAATACCGCGTCGCAGGGGCAACCACTTGTGTCTTATCATACAACGTTTTATGTCCTTCAGTAAGACAATGTTCCGCCACTGCAAATTTTTCTGGCTGAAATAAACGCGTGTGGTGATACTGCTCTATCCATAGATCCTGGAACATACGGATCGTTTGTCCAATATAGGCTTTCCGGCAATGATAGAGAATCTGGTAGATCCCAGGCTTTCTCAAACCCAAATCATCCTTCGCTGAGCCCACCAGAACTCTGATCTTAGTTGGCGGACGGAATACACTTTCAATGTCAAATTTCATTTAAATGTTTCCTACTTTTAAAGAAATGCTTCCTGGAAAAGGTAGGAATTCCACTGATTTGCTTGTATCTTATGTTGGTTCCCCCTAAGGTCCAATCCGTAGAGCACGACCGATCTGTTTGTCAGTATAACCATTCTGCGTCAACATAGCTCTTACATGATCCAGTTCTCGTGTCAAACTATCTGCATCTGATTGTGAGATAGAGTAAGCTCTTATTACCAATGTACATAGGACCCTATTGCGTTGGTACGTGGACGACAACTTGTTGCGTGAAGATATCGGTACGTATGCGTGGGCTCACGACCTGTGGTCGGTGTATGAAGGAGCCGCCGCGGCGTCTTTGGTTTCCATTCCGTCGAGTTAGTCCTATTATAGCGTTCTTACCTGAAGATGGCGGCCAGGTGAACCGCCGAAATATTGTCTAACATTCAGCGTGGTGTCTGTTTTTCTATATCGTGTCTCCCTACCACTTTCTCGCAACGCCGCTCTGAGCATGTTTTTTAGGGAATTGACTAGTTTGAACCTGGGACCTGTTGCTGGTAAGGAGACGTCAGACCACACATGACATGTAGAGTTTAGAAGAGTTCAGTGAGACTAGCGGTGTTCGTCAGGGGGCGGCGAGCAACACAGCTCCGCTCACCTCGCCATCTCGGAAGCAACTCTCTCCAAACTTCTCCTTACTACAATTTACCGAAGTTGGTTTAAAAAAACTATCTGGCTGTGTTTTCATCTGACCAATCAGGGTCTCAATGTTAACCTTAAGTTCCGTCTACAAAAATTCTGTCTATCCAATGAGAAACGTTATACTTTTCGTGGTGGGGCAATGTTTTTAAAGTTTGCAACGTAACAGAGACGCGAAAAGTCTCACGCTAAAACTTGAGCTGGTGTGGTCCTTTTAGTGTTATCGTAAGATCTATACTGTTCTTCTGGAGGGCTCTATCTTTTAACATGGGCTAGGGGGTGGTCCTGACGTAACAGAGACGCGAAAAAGTCTCACGCTAAAACTTGCGGCTGGGGTGGTCCTTTTAGTGTTATCGTAAGATCTATACTGTTCTTCTGGGGGGATCTAGCTTTTAACATGGGCTGGGGGTGGTCCTAGCAGTTAGCTGGCGACGTGGGTGTCCGTCCCTTATCGTAGTGCCTTCCAGCTCAACACGGTTCTGCTCTTAGCTTCTGTTCTCGTTTCTCCCATCGGAACTGCGTCTGTCTCACGGTGGGAGGGTATGACATGCATTTAGGCATTCTTGTATTAGTCTGTGGTATTCCATTTGCTCACTCGTTACTCGTAGTACTTTGGTTAATTTAATGTCACGATTTATTCGGTGCTACTGGACATACTACTGGATTTGCTTATCATGTCAGTGTTTTCATGGAAGGTGTTGGATTTGCCTGACACCTTACATATCACCACCCTTCGAACTTAATTTTTGCACTGAAGTTAAGCAATGATTGAATCGTTGTCTAAATCAGTCAAAAATTATTCCGTTATCTAAATTTTGTTGCCTACTGTTCAGCCACATTATTCTGTCCTATGCTAGTTCGTATAACTAATTTATATTTTTATATTCTTCCACATTATTATTAAAAATATGTTTATAGTGACAAGGGAAGAATATTTTTATTCTATTATAAATATTTTGTTAATTATTTTCTTTCTTTATTTAATTGTGAAGTTTGTTTTTTAAGAAGTTTGTTATCGAAAGTGAGGAGTCTTTCACATCGATTTTCTTAGAAATATTGTTTTTTTTAAATGCAGTAATTAACTAAAATCTATTCCTAACACATTTTCTAAATATCATGTACAAGTAAAATGTTTTTGTTTCTAGACACTCATTTCAACATTGTTACACTAACAAATAAGAATTATTTCCAAGAATTGCTTTGACAAAGAAATATACATACACAAGTATTGAGATACTATCCTAACAAATGGTACAAATGTAAAAAAAAAGGGAAAACATCCATCTAGATAATTTTTTATTGTTTGTTTTTATAAGGAGAAAATAAGTAGAATATAGTTATTCTTTTATTTTTATGAGGAGAAAATAAGTGGCATATAGTTTTAGTGTTTATTATGCCTTACTTTTGTTCTTTATATACTGTCCATTTCAGAACTAATGACTTATTTTTATCGATAGTCTACTTTTTAGTCCATAGTAAATGACTGTTATTTTGTAGTTTATCAGCTGTCTGGTGTGCTTAACTTATTTAGTTTTTCGCACGTTTCTTTTGCACAATTCCTACATCGCATAATTTGATTTCACACATTCACACAATCCTATGAATGTTTAAGCATGAGGTTAGCGAATGTTTTTTTTTTGCATGAAGGTGATGGGCTTAAGCAAGATGGATGTGGGCAAGTATTTGATGTACAGCTTCGTTCGTCATTCCTTGTTGGCTTTGCAAGTGTGTGTTGCTGTTGTGGAGGTCCCATAATGGAATGGAGCTGTGAGTGCAGAATCTCGTGGTTTACTGGCTTTGTATGCGTGAAAGTCATCGTTATGTGTCGCTGAAAGCGGTGGTTTTTCGTTGTAATACTTCGCAGACGACTAGTTTGCAATCGGATAGGGATTTGGGAAGGTATGTGGTCTATTCTTCACCCATCTTCTTTCTTGGTCTCAATCTTGCGAAACTTCAACTTCTCTTCTTCCTGCTTTTTCTCTGCTTCTTACTTGATTCTTGGTTCTTCTCTGGGCAGGATATGGAAATATTTATTGATAACTAGGCGCTTTGAAGTTCTCCTCCTAGTAACAGTTTGATAAATGGTTTGGGCATGTCATTTCTACTTTGTGGACGTTTTCTTCAGTTTTGTGCATCAGCAAGCTGTTTAATAGCGGTAGTGTGACTTTTACACATATTTTTTGCCAGTGGTGGCTTGCCCAAGCTGTCTTCTCGTCAGGCCGTTTTTTGCTAACTCCGCTGAGTCGGGGCATCCTGGAGTTTGCGAGCGGTGAAAGTCCGGTGTTTGCTTGTCAGTCCCTGCACTGGTCCCTTCTGTGTTCCGCCACTCTGTGATTCCGTCTTCTGTCCCAGCAGGGTTCCGCCACCCTGTGGTTCAGCAGATTTACTGCCCACTTCAGCCACCCGGTCTCTCTGTCCTTTCCCTTCTCTCGATGCTTTTGCCTTGTAGGAATTGTGTCTTGCTAATTACGTCCTTTTCTTTGTTGATTCTTCTCACATTGCAAGTTGTGGGTCGTTACATCTGGTCTTTGTTGGAGTTTTTACAATGGTTCTTACAAAAAGTTGTACTTATAATCATCTAACATATGTCTAGTACCTACATTGTTTTACGCCTTCTTGAAAGCTTTACAAATTTCGGTGCACTTTTCCATGTTACAATTCAAAGATATTTTGAGTCTTAACTTCTACAAAAATCCTCAAATTGGTTTTTTTATTTTTTGTGTAGTGTTGTGGTGTATAGCATTTTAGTATTTCATGCTGTTAGACTATCTACGCTTTATCCCTTCACCTTATCTATGGCACTATTGGTGTTACTTTTGTTTTTGTTTTTATTGAAACTACTTTCTTCTTCCCACCTTCCCCTCTCTTCATTCTTCCTACTCCTGACGATCTTATCTGCAACATAATCTTGAAATATTGTGCTGATTATTTACCAGTAATAAAATTAATTTTCAAACTTGTACTGAAAGTGTTTAATACTTCCAGTCTTAGGTAAAAATACCTCTGCTTTATCTCGTAAAATACCCTCTAATTCTCTTTTACTGTGTTCCGAAATACCTTGAACTTCTAGCAATTTTTCGTCGATTTCTTTATGGACTTCTAACATGAGTTGAGGCGATTCCCCCTTTTGTGCATACCATTCTAATTCTTCATCCTCTTTATGTCGCGTCTTTCTTGTTTAGCTTTTGCTCAAAGAGAAGTGTGACATTCCCGAATGTTACGCTACCTTTCCCCATATCTATTATCGCTCATCTCTCATTTAAAAAATGTGCACCTATAATCAAATCTACAGTTAGTTTAGGTATAAGCACGAAGTTGGCTTCGATCTTTTGACCTTGACACGAAAGAGTTAACCTTGTTTGTCTCGTAACTTCCGCAGCATTGTTTCTAACAGGACCTCTTACTTTAATCTTACATGTTTTCAGAACTGGCAATTCCTCATTGGCATTACACTGCATGAATAAATTTTCTGAGATCGCAGTCAGTTCACTTCCGCTATCAATTACAATATTGACTGGGATATGCTTTACCATGGCCTTCACAATTGGTTGAATTTGAAAGGGTTGGTTCTGTTCTTCTTCTTCTTGCATCAACGAATCCTCCACTGAATCATACATGAGTCTTTTTAGGAATTTCCCTTGTGAATTCGAACTTTCTGTAGGATAAGCTTCGACTGCTACTTCTCTCTCTTTTATTTCCTCTTCTCTATTTCTTCCTTCATTTTCGCTTTCTTCAACATCCTCTACTTTTTCCTCATCCTCGTCTATCTTCACCTTCTTCGTCGCTACTTCCACCTAATCGCATCTAAATGCTCTAATTATCGCTTCATAACTTCCTTCATTATATACGTTGCGTTGTGTGCCCACTCGTAACTTATTTTCAACTTCTGTCGACTGTGCATTATCCTCATTGAATTCGCTTTCCCTGGTTTCCATCTCAAATAGCTCTGCAATACTCATTACTTCGTCCTTTCCTCCTACATTCGTTGTGCATGCCTCTGGTAATTCATCTTCTTCGTCAGTATTCTCCCAATTAATTTCGTCCCAACACGATATTGTTATTTTCTTGTCTTCGTTTTCATCTGGTCCCTGCGGATTTTGTTCTTCCTTCTTCTCTTCTCGTGATAAGATTTTTACTTCTCTGTTCAAGGTGCTGCAATTGCCCTGGGTCGGTGCATCATTCTCTTTGGCATGGGCGCTTAGCTGTGAATTCGAACGTTTATCGGGGTTTGGTGGTCTTACCTCCACCTCTTCTATCTGTATTCTCTTTTCTTGTTCATCTTGTTGATAGTGGTTTCTTTGTTGCTAATTTGTCGGTCTACTGGTTCTCCAGTACCCGTTCCGGTTGTCGTTATTCCCTCTGTAATAGTTGTTGCCGTTCCTGGGTGAATTATAGTTATTGCCATATTCTCTTCTAAATCCATAACCGGTTCTTTGTTGAAATCTATTGTCGTTTCTTGGTGCGAAGTTATCACATGGTTCGTAATTACTGTATCTTCGTACTGTGTCTTGTGGATTCCACTGCTTTTTGCTTTCGTTTTCACGTGCGCTTCGTCTTTTTCTTGCGTCATCTTCCGAAAATATGAACTCTAGTTCCCTTAGAATACCTTTAAATGCTTCGACGTCACTGCCTCCGCGACCTACTAATGATTGCTGGTATTTCAATGGTAGCTTCATCGCGCATAAATTAATCAATTCTCCGTCACTGTATGGTACATCTAAGCATTGGTTTTTATTTGCCATTAATTCGAAAAATTTCACGGGACTCTTCTCTCCTGAATTTTCAAAATAAGGGTTCTGTAATAATTCGTGCTTCACTCTGTTCTGTGCTTCGCTGGACCAATATCGTGAGAGAAACTTCTCTCTGAAATCGCCGTACGATCGCCATGTCGCTGCAACATTCTGCATGGTTTCTGCGACTGTTCCTGACATGTGTGCACATATAAAGTCTAATTTGTGTGCTAGCGTCCAGTGTTCTGGTAATCCTACTCGGAATTGATCACTAAAAGTTCGTGAATGTAATGAGTTTCCTTCTCGAAAGTGTTGAAATTTTCTGACTGTGAGGAAATGATCGTTGTCGTACTTCGTCATAGTTCCATATGAAATTCGCGATTCTTCGCCACTTTTGTTTCTGATAATTTCTCCCGTCGTTCCTTCCGGTTGTGGTAGATCCATTGGATATTGTCCACTGTAAGTTTCGCCTGCCCTTGCATAGTATCGTTGGAGTGGTACGCAATAATTTTCTTCCATCGGTTGTGAACGTGTAGCTGAATGCATTGCACTGTACTCTTCGCGACCTGGCTTTCCATTGTCAGGTATTGGTTCGGTACCTTGTCTGGCTAACCTTGCTGCTTCATTGCACGATCCAAACTGTCTTGAAACATACATTTGTGGTTCCCCATGTGTTTGTGATGACGTTTGTTCATCAAGAATTTCGAAACGTATTTGTTGCTGTGCAGGCTGTCTGATTTCACGTATGTTACTTTCCGCCTGTGATAGGAATCGCAAATGCGTAATATCTTCGTTAATTGCTTGTTTTTCCGGTGCTGTTACAGATACGGATGTGGTTGCAGACTCTGTGCTTGTTCGATCCTGTTCACTACGCTCTTCAATGGTTTGCAACAACTCTGTTCGCAATTTCTGAAATTGTCGCTTCGTTTGCGCTTCAATTTTGACTATGCGGTTATCATATCTTTTCAGCGCTGCTTTTGTGATACGTTTGTGTAACACACTGTTTTCAACAACTTCACGCTCTGTACCTGCTGCTTATCTAGTAATTCCGTTTATCTGTTTCTCTAGTTTCTTGACTTCTCCCTGGGTGTTGTTACGTAATGTTTTGATCTCGTCCTGAATGTCATTACGCAATGTTTGTACGTCCGCTTGTACCTTGTCAATGTCTGTTCTCAATTGATTGTGACCTGTTATTAAGTTTCCTATCACTTCTCGAGATTCTTTTGCCTCGTCTTCAATATGACTTAGGTGTAACTAAATTTTTTTGTTTTGTCCTTTAATCGCACGCATTTGTCTCGTGGTTTCTGCATTCTGAATTTGAATTTGGTTCGCTATGTCTTTATTTTGCCTTGTCATGGCTTCCGTAATTTGTTGTAATAATTCTGCTAGATTGGTGGGTCCTATTGCGTTTTCTTCCGACGTCCTACGCTCTGTGATTTCGCCCAAGTGTTGGTTCGCAACTGATTGCATTGAACTGTGCTGTGACACGTTTCTGCTCGCATTCCTTGTACTCTGTGGTGAGGGAGCTCTGATTACTTGTACTATGGATTCTACGTATTCAAGACGCAAGTTAGAATCCTCATCGACTGTCTCTCTACTGTCCTGCTCCTCTGTCGTATGCTGACTTATGTTTTCTATGCCTTGACGTACATTATCCTAGTTATGGTGCGTTATATGTCCTATTTCTCGCGATACTTCATCGTCTGTTGTACTGTCCTCTATTGTCTGTCCATTTTCATGCTGGGTCTCTACCTCAATTCGGTCAAGGTCTCGATTTGCCATTGCTAATCTTTCCGAATCCCTTATTTTCTGTTTTAAAACCAATTCATGCGCCCTACTTCGAGTCAACATGCGCTCATACAATGTCACGCGTTTCATAAACTTTTTGTTCACACGACTTGACTCATACTTATTATACCCAAGACTGACTGACAATCCATTCACTTACTTGTTGGGTCAGAACCAACTTGTCAACGATGTATCCGCCACCTGTGCGCTTGCATTGAGGAGACAACTTAATTCTAACAATTTTTAAAATTCATAACTTAATTATGCTATTGTCTCTGCTAGGATGTCTCACTATCTATCGCTGCAGCAGCTTTTTTCAACTATTTATGCCTTCCAAAAAAAATTTTTTTTATTACGAAAATTTTTAACAGGATATTTTTCTGACCTAGTTAGGCATGTGGTCGACTTTCAATCATGGTATTTTACCATCCTGGCAGGGTCGCCATTTTCTAACATTCTGCGTGGTGTCTGTTCTATATCGTGTCTCCCTACCACTTTCGCGCAACGACGCTCTGAGCGTGTTTTTTAGGGATTTGACTAGTTTGAACCTGGGACCTGTTACTGGTAAGGAGACGTCAGACCACACATGACATGTAGAGTTCAGAAGAGTTCAGTGAGACTAGCGATGATATAACCAAATACTTAACGATTTCAGTGTCCGCTCCACTGCACTCCCTGTAAAAGAATCTTAATACTAACCAAATTTAGTGGAAGGGATTCAAGGCTTTCCTATTTTTAGTTAGCTGGTAAAATAACGTCGAAAAAGCAGTTAAGTTTACCATTGGAAGTTTTATTCTACTCACAAAACATTGTTTATAATGGCTCTGAGTACTATGGGACTCAACTGCTGGGGTCATAAGTCCCCTAGAACTTAGAACTACTTAAACCTAACTAACCTAAGGACATCACACACATCCATGCCCGAGGCAGGATTCGAACCTGCGACCGTAGCGGTCGCACGGTTCCAGACTATAGCGCCTAGAACCGCTCGGTCACTCCGGCTGGCAAACATTGTTTATAAATAGCACTATTGATAAAAGGAAATGTTTTAATACAGGATGGTAAAAACCAACTGCGTTCAACAAAAACGTGAACGAATATTTCCTGAATGGGTTTCCAAGTTCTACAATGAATCGAAGGATGACCTATGCCATATCACATCTATAATCTAAGTTTAAATTAAGTTTCACAAAAGAGAAAACTATGAAAACGGTCTACAGTGACCCTCAATTATCTTTAATTACTTATCTAACTTGTCGTAAATTACAGTGGCTGATGTGGCTTCTCAATAACTATATAACAGAAAAATCATCGCGTTTCAGATATTTACTTCAAGTGGCAAATGTGAACACCATGAGCTTTAATTGACTATCGACACTAGTATTACGCAGAAAGGGGGTGTAACAGATGAGACTTCTGCAGTTCTGAGTGAAGCTTTATGCGCTGTTGTACGGCATCACGTGCGTTCATTACTTTGTCGATGTTCGTCAGGGGGCGGCGAGCAGCACAGCTCCGCTCACCTCGCCGTCTCGGAAGCAACTCTCTCCTAACTTCTCCTTACTACAATTTACCGAAGTTGGTTTTAAAAAACTATCTGGCTGTGTATCCTCTGACCAATCAGGGTCTCAGTGTTAACCTTAAGCTCCGCCTACAAAAATTCTGTCTACCCAATGAGAAACGTTATACTTTTCGTGGTGGGGCAATGTTTTTCAAGTTTGCAACGTAACAGAGACGCGAAAAGTCTCACGCTAAAACTTGAGCTGGTGTGGTCCTTTTAGTGTTATCGTAAGATCTACACTGTTCTTCTGGAGGGCTCTAGCTTTTAACATGTGCTGGGGAGTAGTCCTAGCGGTTAGCTGGCGACGTGGGTGTCCGTCCCTTATCGTAGTGCCTTCCAGCTTAACACGATTCTGCTCTCGGCTTTTGTTCTCGTTTCTCCCCTCGGAACTGCGTCTGTCTCACGGTGGGAAGGTATGACATGCATTTAGGCATTCTTGTGTTGGTCTGTGGTATTCCATTTGCTCACTCGTTACTCGTATTACTGTGGTTAATTTAATGTCACTATTTATTCGGAGCTATGTGACGTACTACTGGATTTGCTTATTGTGTCAGGGTTTTCATGGGAGGTGTTGGATTTGCCTGACACCTTACAATTGTGTCCAGATTACGATTTGTTCTGGATGGAGACACGACATGAATATCAGAAGGAAGAAGTGAGGTTGAGATAGCCGGTGGCAGGCGTCGAAAATGATCTATACAAAACGCTTTCAAGTTACGAGAACATTTATTTCTAAAAATAAAAGGAACATAACTTCTCCTAATGAAGTGGCTTCCTGTGCCTCCTACTTGCAATTATTTTGATATACTGTTACTACTCGCAGAACGCAGACTAAGTATCGCCTTGTTATTACTCATTACTGATGCTGTCGAGTCTGCGACGGAACTGAGGCCGATCAGCGATGGGCGGCTGGTTAAGTCAGCCTTGACAGAGGGTGCTGAACTCTTCTTGGAAGTGTAGCGATGCCCGCTCTTTCCGTTGGCGAGGTGGTCTTTACACTCTTGATGTCGTTTCGGGCGCTGCACTATACTCTGTGCAATTGATAATTTAGGACTGCACATGGAGCACCCGTAATATGACGGTGGAACATTTTCCTTTTGCTGTTAGATCTAGTAGAGCTTATACCTTAGGCTCCTAATTTACCTGATTCATTCTTCTGGATTTCTCTACCTGTGGACACCACAGAAGTGATATGTGCAACACCCCTGTTGCTGATATCGAGGAGCTGGAGAGCGAATAGTAGTCATGTCAAGATTTACGAGCTGATCCAGAAAAGTTTAAAGGAATTCGTAACTCATTCTCGAGACAAGCACAGTCAAAATCCGAGAATGACACTTCGAACGCCTACTTTAACGTTACGAGGGTAGAGTGAATCATATCGCAAACAGTTTCTTTACGGACTTACGTCGTAAGTTGTGCGTTGTAATAAGTAAACTACTTTTATGAACGTTGAACAGAAGAGCCTTGAACTTTTAGGCTGTGCAGTAAGTCTAAACCTTCAAGCTCCCAATTGAGATTGAAAACACAGTCTGTTCCGAAATGTTTGAGAGAATTGAGTCGTGCGGAGATTAGGTAAATGTCGAAAGCAAGATTTTACCTTTTTGCCTCTGCAGCTAAGCAACCACCCCTTTCGCGTCCCGCCAGGTAACGTGGACCGTCTCTACCATTGAAATACTAGAAATGACTATACCACTCACTGGCACTGCCTCGGCCTTATTGAAGACGCAATTTGTGGAGCAGTGCTATGTTTGGACTTGGTAAATGGTGTGAAATATTTGATAAAACTTTGCATACACAACGACTTAACATATGCAAATAACGTTCATAAGGACTCTGTATCCCTGTTGTTAGAAAAATGTGTGAAAATGAAGTGGGCAGCTGAAGTAGTGATGGAGATTACAATTATTCAAATTGAATCTAGTTGAATGAAAAATACAATAAAATTGTGGAAAGTAATACTTATCAAATCATGACATACAAAAAAAAATAATTAAAGTCTGCAAAATAATCCCAAAAGACAGATGCAGAGCATACAATTGGAAATACAGGGTGTCCATAATTAATGTTCCAGTTTCAAAACGCTGCAGAAAGAGAACCACTGCTCAGAATCACTTAACATTTGAGCAGGATGTTATTGATGTAGGGGAAAACGCCACGGAACAAAAATATTTCAACGAAAATTGTATCAAGCGCCTTAACGTAAATGATGTCGGCTGCAAATTACAGATGAATCGCAGTACGATGGCTGTGGTTTGAGCTGCCGGTAGCACCATCTGTATTATTTAATGTGCATCACTGCACAATTTCTGCAGTAACAGTTGTAGCACTGTCAGATGAACCCATCCACCAGGGCAACTTCGTACCACACCGTATGGGAAAAATTGGTTTTTAATTGTCCTGAGGCCAAAAACGGCACAAAAAATAAAATGGCATCGGTTTTCGTCTTAGGCCCAAAAACCGCATATAAAGAAAATGACATCGATTTTTAACTGTCCTGGGACCAAACACCGCATAAAAGGCAAAGTGACATCGGTTTTTAATTGTTGTCAGACTGGCGCAAGACATGTTCAAATTACGTCCACCGTTTCCTGCAAGTTGAAATCAAGAAACAGCGTATTCCACAAAATACTGGAATGTCACGCTCAGAATGCGTTGTGTGATATCTGTCTTCTGTTCATCCACCTTCGTATTTGGAGCACTGAACGCAACATTTTTGAGAGAACCCCACAACCAGAAGTAAGACGGATGAAGATCAGGTGATCTGGACGGCCAGGCTGTATGGAAGAGACGGCTGATAATTTTAGCTTATCCTAAATGCCTCTGCAGCAGCCACATCACTGGCTGTGCATTGTGCTGAGGACGCCATCTTGCATGAAAATCATCCTTCCCACACATCGATCATCCCGAAATTTGGAATGATGCTGGTGTGCAAGAGACTCTCGTAGCGTTTACCAGTGATCGTACAAGTAGTAACAGAACCGGCAGGACTTGTCTCCTCGAAAAAAACGGCCCTAAGATAAACGGTGCCATCAACCCGCACCACTCAGCTACCTTTGGAGAATGAAGTGGTACCGGGTGATGTGCCTGCGGATTTTATGTTGCCCGTATTCTGCAAGTATCCTGAAATTCTACGTAGTGAGCTGTCATTGAAGATGGAAAAGGGTTTCGTCTATCCACGGGATGTTCAATGGCCATGCGAGCAAGAATTCCAGAGCGAAAGTCTGTCTTGGTGGTACATCAACAGGAAGCAACTCCTGAACTCGTGTGATTTTGTGTGGATAGCAATTCAGTATGTTTCATAGGTTTTTATGTACCGTGCTCCCAGGCATGGCCAATGTCCGGGCAATTCCCCGTACACTGTGTGTTGGCAAACCACTGTTTGACCCCCGCCCGCAATGTTGTGGTCACGTCGCCGACAGACGTCACAGCAGATGTTTCCTCCATCTGCCACTTTTCACTTCTAAAGAATCGGTCTCTTCGAATTTTGTGATCATTTTCCCAAGAGCCTTAGCAGGCATCGCACCAACGCATTTTTCGTACCCTTTAGTGTCGGGAACTTCTGCAGGCCTACTGGCTCACAGTTACCGTTCTTGTAAAAGAGCTTTAACGGCAAAGCGCAATCCTTGATGGAGACAGTCATGGTGGGTGTCTCTGACGCAAACTGAGTAACAGCCATGTGCTGTGGGCGTGCGTGTTTTGACGCTTACGGTGTCGTGTATTGGTCAAATTTTCTTTAAATTTATTTTGTTCCACGACATTTCCCTCTGCATCAATAATATGATGTTCAAATATGTAGCCATTCTGTGCAATGGATCTCTTTCTACAACGTTTTGAAACTGGAACTTGAACTATGGACACCTGCATTAAATGTGGACCAAAAGTGAAGTACGTAGAGAATGATTAGAAAACCTCATTATTTGATAATTCGTAAGTTTATGCAACTACCTTAACCTCATCCTTGTAGGAAATGAACCCTACGTTCCTGAATAGATATTTGTAGCTTACCGTGTTTTGATGGAGACCTAATACAGAAAACTAGGAAACTAAGAGTGCAATAATTTAAGACAGACTTGATTACCAGTGGTAATTGTGAAGTAAACGTCCTTTTATTTTGTTCTTCGATTCCTTTCCCTTGTTTCTCACATCCTTTAAACTATAGGGCAGTATTCATGTTCGTTCGTCCCTGCAAATGGCGGTCTTAAATTCGGGAACGGCTTCCTCACTTCCCCGATACGTGTGGTAGGGATGTGCTCTTTATTGAGCCGACGTAAAAGCAGTGTGCGTGAGCTTGCGCTGGGTCGATGGCCACCGATAACTGGAGGGTAGTCATCGAAAATAAGGTGCTGGCAGTGATGTGAGAGGTGGATGCTGTAAAAAGTGCTGGAACCGATTACCACTTTGAGCGAGAGTTTCTGGTGATAACCTGTCAGTTTACATGCTTGGAAAACAACTCAAGCGGATTTGATGGAAAACGGCTTTGGTATTGCATCTGCTGTTTGTTATCTACAGAAATAACGGGCAAAGTAGAAAGGCAAGCCGTATGGACTTGTCTCGTGAGCATCTTAACATGTAAACTGTACGAGCTGCTACTGAGAGCTATACAGTGTTCTTTTCTTTCCACTGTCTGTTTTGGACCTGAGTTACGGGAAAGGTGTTATTTATGAGTTTGCCTGTCGCCCCACGCTTCAGTGGTTAATTATTTTGTGTCACCGTTATTTCTGTCTGTTGACTCTGAGCCCTGTTCATAATTTATATGAGTTTCTTCTGTAATCTATTGTGTAGTGAGCAAAAATGCAAGTTCAGTTTTCCCTTCTTATTGACTCTTTTATGGAACTAGCCTCACTAATCTCAATTTAAAGTCAAGCGATGTACATTAATAAATGTTTCTGACGCTATGTTACAGGTATTCCTGTTAACTTGGTAAAGCTCGCTTTGTAATTTAGTAGTATTATTTACAATGGCTTCATACTCAGGTTGTTGAATCCAGCTAGGCGTTGCTCTTTAGATTTTAACTGTTCATGTTTTATCGTCGCTCATTTCTTTCACAGTAGTTTCTCTTTTCTCTTTTTGGCAGTGAGTTACTGCCAGTCCTGATTTGATAAATAAAATTTTATAAATTTTGGAGTGATTAGTACTGGAGGACTTGTTAGTTTAAATGTTCATCAATCAATTTTAATTGAAAGTGTGATTTATTTAAGCTATGTTGAAGCGGAAACACCAGATTGGGGTGGAACTCAACAGTTTGATAACTCAAGTTAAACTATTTAATTATAATTTTAATCTTCAGTTGTTCATTTGCTTACATTCATTCGAATTTCTCAGACTCTAGGTGATACACAAATACATAACTCTTCAAAGAACCGTTTAGAAAAATTATTATCTTTCCTGGTACAACGTTATGTTTTTCTGCGGCCTGGCACCTTATCACTCATACCTCCTTGCTGGTTACAATCGCGCGCAAGTGCACACACACACACACACACACACACACACACACACACACACAGAGAGACAGACACAGACACGCCCATGTCGCGCTTTCTTGCGTAACTACGATCCGGACATAGAGCAGATCATTTATTAAAAACAGATGAGCAATTGAATAAATGTATGACGATGTCCCCTCAAATATGTAATCATCAGTCCTAAAGATTAAAGAATTCCTAAACCATATTATCAATATGATTGCCATTTAACATCTCAATAAAGCACCAGATCACGGAGCACCATATTTAATAAGCAGCATTCCCCGTAACAGCAGTCGTCAACCTACCTTTCTGCACCTGAAACCTAACTATATGGTAAGAGAGAATACTTTCTAATGTTTCGCAGTTGCAAGCTTAATTCAGGGATAGGCCTCTGATGCATCACAATATTCACGGGCCGTACTACCAAACAACAAGTTAACCAATAAGGTGGCGCAACAGCGTGGCACTGCATCACGTAACGAATGACGTCCAGAGAATTGATGAATGATGCATACTCTGGCAGTGCACATGGATGCTCTGTGCAATACAAACATGTGCAAATTTGGCAATGAGTAATCGGTATGCGAAGTTCTCAGTACAACTCTCTAAAGGAGACAGCGCCTCTTTTTTAATTCCAGAGTGGATGGAAACTTTAATTCAACAGCGCGACAGATAGAAAATATATTTGACGCTATAATTAGGTTTTATTTAAACAAAACTGACAAACCCGTGAGTTACTATTTTGTCATGTGGGAGAATACTACAGCAGTTACTAATGCAGAGTAATCACGAGTAAACTGCTCAGAAATAGAGAAAGCATTTCCGAAATATCATAAACAATTCACCTAAGCTTCACCACGTCAGTTAACTGAATAATCTCACCCAATTTCTTCACCACTATAGAATACCCAAACCAGCTCATATCGACACCAGGCGAAGTCAGTCTTCCTACCAAAGCTGAAATAGAACTGAAACTGACGACATAACGCACTAGAACGGCGAACTTCAAATACGTAAAGGCTTCCCGTTGGCTAACAGATAAATCGATGTCCCAGAGTTGTCGAAGTGTCTCACTAGGCATGCAAAGAGTTTGCTCAAAAAGCATATTTTGATTAGTCGCAGCTGAGTATAGCTGACGTGCGCTAGGTGTTGAAATATTACTGAAATATTTTTGCATCTATTATCATACCACTGCCATTTTCCGCTATTGGTATGATACAACTCGGACAGTAGCACTACAGCAACATAAAAAAGTAGTGGCGTCTAACAAGAAGGGAAGAGGTTATGTGCCTATTCCCACGTTATGATTATCCAAGGAACATCAAACAAAAAATGGTTTATGCAGGATTGAACAAATATGTGGAATCATCGCTAGAAATGCATGCATGAACGTAAATGCAGATGCTGGTGTAGCCTGTAGGTTGCGCTCTTGAATCTGTTCTCGAACGGAACCTGTGCCACATCCTCAACACGAATATGTTTCATGTGTCTTATCTGCTCAGAACATTGTTTTGTGTAGTTGTGAGTGTATTATGTCAAATCCATGTCTACTCGAACGTGGACCAATGCTCGTATGGTGAGTGCTTCCTTAACCAAGGCAGCCGAAGTGTTTGTTGAGAAGCACGGTATCTAAGGTGGATACCGAATACAAGGAAAGTGGAAAAATATCATCTGATAAGTCACAACGCGATCGAAAGTGTGTTGAGTGTTCGTGACAGGCGGTCATTGAAGAGGATTGGGAAGAAAAATAAGAGGACGAGAGGTGCAAAAGTCAATACAAAACTGAATGTATAATTCGAATTCTGTCAACACCTAGACAAGACGAATGGAACTGCATAAGCAAGAATTGCATGGAGAACTGGAATTCTAAACACATTCTCAGTGAACCAAATACCAGTAACAGAAAAACTTGGCACCGAAGCAGTAAAACCCGGGCTGTGGAACAATGGAAAAGTAATTTGCTCGAATGAGTCTTGTCTCATACTATTTACAACTTTTGACCGAGATTACGTCCCAAGAGTGAAACATAGCGGTGATTCGGAGAGGACTTGGGTGGCCACATAGTGGTATTCCATGGGTCCCACCACTACCCTGAAAGGTTGTGTTACTGCCAAGGATTATGTGACCATTATGGTTGACCAGGTCCATCCTATGGTACACAGCTTGTTCCACAGTGGTCATGTGTCCTAAGACGACAGCGCCCTTGTTCACACAGCTCACATCAACCAGGAGTGGTTTTGTGAGAACAGAGATGAATTGCCCTACTGCAGTCACCAGATAGCTATTATTTTGACTTTCTAACGTACTTCGGAGAGAAGGGTGCGTGATCGCCATACATCTCTACCATCATTACCAGGACTTCCCACTATTTTGCAAAAAGTGGTTCAAATGGCTCTAAGCACTGTGGGACTTAACATTTGATGTTATCAGTCCCCTAGACTTAGAAGTACGTAAACCTAACTAACCTAAGGACATCACACACGTCCATGCCCGAGGCAGGATTTGAACCCGCGACCGTAGCAGCCACTAGGTTCCGGATTGAAGCTCCTAGAACCGCTCGGCCACAGCACTATTTTGCAGGAAACATGCTATAGCATTCCTTGAAAGCCATACAGTGCCTGTATTTATCCACCACGAGAAGACTGGACGCTGCTTTGAATACCACCGGTTTTCCTACAGAGTTTTAGATAAGGTATTGTGTTGTGAGTTTGTTGTTTTTGTGGCGGTGTTCGTAGCGACAAGCAATTCGCTGTAGAAACGGCTTACGAAGTCACCGCCACACTTTTAATAGCGGGCCGACCGGTCCGCTGGAACAGTGAACAGAAAGATGAAAACCCAAACACTCTGATTAAATAAAAGTCGGTACTTATCTTTATTAACGAAGATACAGAAACACAGTAGGGAACTCCGTGTCTACAGAGATCTGTCTAGTTCGAGTCGGAGCGGCTAGGTCAGCGTCGGCTGACGACAAACAACAACTCTGCTGCGATGAACACACAACTGACTAGTTAGTACACAATTCGGTGTCGAGTATACAACTGAGCGGCGAATCCAGAACTGTCCTAGCGCTCGCGACTCCAGCGCTTAAGAAGCCAGAAGCCAGCGGTGGCGCGCGCAGACTTGCGGCGACTTCCTGTCTCGCTGGCGCTGCTTATGCGGACGGCGTCCGGACTTTGATGCTGCCAACCTTTTGGCAGCGGGCTCGGGTGGCATTACTGGCTAGGATATAACACTCTTCCCCCCCAAATCGCCGCACCGTCGTTGAATAATGACGTGGCGAGCGTCGACGGCGGGGGAGTGGTCTGGCCGCAGGCGTAGCAGAAGAGACCGGGGCGGAGACTGTCGTCGGTGGCAGTCCCCGGTCCGCACCCCAGCATTGGCTGCGCGGGGCCTCGGGAAACACCGACTGAAAACCGAGGTCAGGGTGCACGCCTGTGACCACGGGCGCAGCTTCTGGTACTGGACGCGACGGGGCGTCGGGATCCACGAAGAGAGGCAGCGTCTCCTGACGCTGCGTCGACGGCTGCTGAGTGGGCGCCGGACAAGGCGCTGCGGTGTCAGACTCCTTGGGGGTGCCCAAGGAAAGCGGCTGCAGGACAGGCTGCACAGCCACCGCTTGGGAAGGTGGCCCGGCTGAGGGGTCGACGTCCATCAGCTCCGAAGGCGGTGGCGACTGAAGAGGGACCGCAGGCGCCGGAGCGACTACCTGGGGCGCTCCCGGATGAAGCTGCGCAGGAGGCATCAACGGGACGGGCTGTCGGCGTGGTAGCGGCGACGGCTGCTGCTGCTGCCCTGGGGGCGGCAGCGAAGTCGGAAGGCGCGGCTGGAACCCGCCGCGGACCAAATCTGTGGACAAAGAACGAGCGCCAGAATCCGGGCGGCCAGCGCGGCGCAACTGGTTCTGATGCCTCCTGTGCACCCCAGTAGTACCTTGAACAGTATAAAAACCGCGACCCTGGACACTTATCACGGTACCACGTTCCCAACGACGGCGACCGTGATAAACTCTGAAACAAACGGCGTCGTTGCGCTGAAAACGCGTGCGATGCTCAGAAGCGGCGGGTCGATCCGGGGGGTGCAACAACCGTAGTAGGGTGCGATGACGACGGCCGTGGAGAAGCTCCGCAGGCGAAGGGCCGTCGCGTGGCGTGGTCCGGTACGACGACAGGAACGTGATGAGGGCCTGCTGACGAGAGTGCGTAGCACGAAGGCGGTCCATATGATCCTTGAATGTGCGTACAAAACGTTCCGCTGCACCATTCGATTGAGGTTGGAACGGCGGAGTAAGAACATGGCGAATGCCATTGGCAGAACAAAAACTTTCAAATTCAGCAGAGATAAATTGTGGACCATTGTCAGACACTAAAACTTCTGGAAGACCCTCAATACAAAAAATTGAAGTCAACGCCTGTATAGTTCGTGCAGACGTTGTAGACTGCATGGGCACAACAAACGGAAACTTACTAAATGCATCTATCACGATGAGCCAACGAGAATTCCAATATGGACCAGCGAAATCAATATGTACTCGCTGCCAGGGACCGGCAGGGCGTGCCCACTCAAAATAGCGTTGAGGCGGAGCAGCTTGGTGTTCGACACACGTCGAACAATCTGTAGACATCTGCGTAATCTGCTTATCAATGCCGATCCATGTACAATGACGGCGGGCAAGCTGCTTGGTGCGGACCACTCCCCAATGACCTTGATGCAACAAGTCGAGGACCTTGGATTGGAGCACTTGGGGAACCACTACACGAAGCTGGTCATTCTCGGTGCGTAACAGCAAAACTCCGTGCGAAACAGACAACAGATGACGTTGCGGATAACAGCGACGAACCACGGGATCCGATATGTCCTTTGCCTTGGACGGCCAACCACGTTGAACAAAACGTAATAGTAAACTCAGATGAGGATCCGTAGCTGTCTCACGTGCCACCTGACGATAATCAATCGGAAAATCCCGGAGGGATTGATGCTCATCGGCGTCAATCTGATGGCAAGAGTCGTCAGAGGAATCGAAGACATCATCCGCAGCAATCGGCAATCTAGGAAGCGCGTCAGCGTTTGCATGCTGAGCTGTAGGGCGATACAGTATCTCATACTGGTATTGCGATAACTGGTTTAGACGGATGAAACAGTGACGTCAGGGGCTTGTGATCTGTTACTAAATAGAATGGTCTACCATAGAGGTAGTGATGGAATTTTGTGACACCGAACACAATAGCCAACGCTTCCTTGTCCAATTGGCTATAATTACTCTGAGCTTTGTTTAGCAATTTAGATGCGAACGCAATAGGACGTTCGGTGTTACCGACTCGGTGAGACAACACAGCACCGAGGCCGAAAGAAGAGGCATCACAAGCTAACACCAGAGGCTTGTTAGGGTCGTAATGGACCAGACAACGATCATTCAATAAAGCCTCTTTAAGCTGCTGAAAGGCTGATTGGCAATCAGCTGACCACACAAACGGAACATTCTTACAGCGGAGACGATGCAACGGTGCAGCAATCTGTGATGCATTAGGCATAAACCTAATATAATACGTCAATTTGCCAAGAACTGCTTGCAATTCATGCAGATTGCGAGGGGCGGGCAAATCACGAATAGCTGCTAAATGTGACTGGGAGGGATGAATGCCTTGAGCATTAATAACATGTCCCAGATACTCCATCTCCGTAAGGAAAAATGAACATTTATCGATGTTGCAACGTAGGCCTGCCTGAGACAACACTTTAAACAAACACTCCAAATTACGGAAATGTTCAGCAGGCGTCCGACCGGACACCAGAATATCGTCTAAATAGTTGCAACACGATGGCACATTAGCCAGAAGTTGTGACAAAAGACGCTGAAAAACAGCTGGAGCTGACGCACAACCAAAAGGCAAACGCAGAAAACGGAAAAACCCCAACGACGTGTTTATGACAAAATACTGTTGTGATTGCTCGTCGAGGGGCTATTGCAAATATGCTTCACGGAGATCAATTTTGGAAAAGAAACGAGCTTCCCCTAACTTATCCATCAGCTCGTCCGGTCTAGGCAAAGGAAAAGAATCAATGACAGTCTGAGGATTAACTGTCGACTTAAAATCAGCACACAAACGTAACTTGCCAGACGGTTTCTTTATAATAACTAAGGGAGAAGCCCACTGGCTTGCTGAAACGGGATGAATAACACCGTTGTTTTGCCAACGACGAAGTTCATCTTCTACAGGTGCCCGGAGGGCGGGAGGCACTGGACGAGCACGACAAAATCGAGGCTGAGCATTATCTTTTAACGTAATATGAGCGGCAAAGTTCGCAGCACAACCTAGTTCGTCTTTAAATATGTCACTGTATCGTTTACACAAATCGGTTATGCTGTCTTGAGGAACAACAACAGAATTAATTTGCAACACATTGTCTTGGATAGACAGGCCAAACAAGTCAAAACACTCTAATCCGAAAATGTTGACACTGTCTGTAGCGCGGAGCACTGTGAATGAAACTGTTTTTGTATTGCCACGGAATGTGGCTGGCACGCTACATACACCTAACACAGGAATTTGTTCTCCACTATAAGTAGTCAAATAATGTTTTGCCGCTGAAAGTTTAGGGCGGCCGATAGCCGCATACGTAGCACTATTTATGAGAGTCACAGACGCACCAGTGTCTAATTGAAAATTGAAGGTCTTATCTTGGATGCGTAGCTTCACAAATAGTTTATTACACTGTCTCTGTATCGGTGCAGTGGAGGCGGAAGACACATAATCAGCGCGTTTAGCGCGTGTTCCCTGCTTACGACAACTCGTGGGTTGGGCGGGTGGAACAACAACTCCCGCTTCACTTGCAGTCTGTACATTACTTTTTACAGCGTTTGAATTACGCTTGGGTCGCATAGCAGAGGGCTGGGTGGGTTGCTTATTGCGAACAAGTTTATTACCCACACGAACCGTGGAAGAGTCTTTAAACGCGACCCTCTGGGCGGGCTGGCTTTGAAGAACATGAATATCCATGGGCTGGGCAGCACTAGAATTGTTCTTGCGTTTACGCAAACAAACAGTCTGGATGTGTCCTTTCCTTTGACAAAAGTGACAAACCGCGTTTCTTAACGGGCAACGTTCACGAGGATGAGCAAGAACACACTTAGGGCAAGACTTAACTCTATCATTTTGCACACGCGGCTGACGAATGTGTTTAACATGACGCGGCCGGCTAGTGTTTACAGTCTGACTCTGCCGGTGGGGCCGCGGGCGTGACATAACTTGCTTAGCACAGGCAATTTGAGAAATGCGTGGCTGATCTAACTCACACTCAGCATAGTCAAAAGTATCTTGGGCTTCAATGATGTTCATCACAGTCTCTAATGACGGGTCAGGCAACTTTAAGATAGCAGCACGAATACGAGAATCTGCAATGTTTTGAGTAATAGCGTCTCGTAACATGACATCACTGTAGGAAGCTCCACACACACAATTAAATCGGCACTGACGGGTGAGGCCCCGTAAATCTGTTAACCACTGTTTATTAGATTGATGTGGCAGTTTCTTTAATCTGAAGAAATTAAATCTGGCTGCTGCCACATGAACTCGCGACTCGAAATACTCAGCAAGCTTGTTAACAACAACGTCATAGTCTAAAGCTTCTGGCTTGGATTCCGGGAACAACTTACAAAGTAGTCGATAGATTTCCACGCCTGCAATGGAAATTAAATAAAGCTGCCGCTCAGTACCTGTGATTTTGTAGACTGTCATGTGCGCCTGCAACTGCGCGAAATATTCTCGCCATTCTTCTCTTGATGCATCAAAAGCACGGAAAGGTGGTGCTGCCTGTGCTTGTTCCTTTTGTGTTGGAGGATTAGCCGCTTGTTTGGCGATTGCTTCCACCAGACTTTGTATTTGCTGACTCTGTAACAAGATCAACTGTTGTAATTCGGCAGACATAGTGAACACAAATTAAACCAGCCCCCAAAATTTTATCGCTATAGTTAGTATAACAAGAACAAGTTGAACCAGCCCTGCACACGAGTTCGGAAGTCCTCGTCGCCAGTTTTGTGGCGGTGTTCGTAGCGACAAGCAATTCGCTGTAGAAACGGCTTACGAAGTCACCGCCACACTTTCAATAGCGGGCCGACCGGTCCGCTGGAACAGTGAACAGAAAGATGAAAACCCAAACACTCTGATTAAATAAAAGTCGGTACTTATCTTTATTAACGAAGATACAGAAACACAGTAGGGAACTCCGTGTCTACAGAGATCTGTCTAGTTCGAGTCGGAGCGGCTAGGTCAGCGTCGGCCGACGACAAACAACAACTCTGCTGCGATGAACACACAACTGACTAGCAAGTACACAATTCGGTGGAGAGTATACAACTGAGCGGCGAATACAGAACTGTCCTAGCGCTCGCGACTCCAGCGCTTAAGAAGCCAGAAGCCAGCGGTGGCGCGCGCAGACTTGCGGCGATTTCCTGTCTCGCTGGCGCTGCTTATGCGGACGGCGTCCGGACTTTGATGCTGCCAACCTTTTGGCAGCGGGCTCGGGTGGCATTACTGGCTAGGATATAACAGTTGTTTCCATAATTTGTCCATCCACTGTGGTACCTAGCAGTGAACAGTTCAAATAACTATTTTATGAGTATTTATTCACAGGGAAACAGTTTCGGTCAAGTGATCTTCCAAGACGCTACCCCAGGCGGGTGTAAAAATGAATGTGCGCAACGGAAAATAATAAACGCTAAATTGATGATTTGGTCCTGTCTGACTACCCCCTGAAGCAGATCTTAGGATCTCTTAATGCTCTTTTTTACATATAAATTACAATCTAAACATAAATGAATGATGAAGGCAACTAATACTACTAAATGATAAACGTTGTTGTTCAGTATTTATTTATTGTAGATTAAAATCAACCTTTTAAGTACAATTGTCTATATTTCCTAACTAAAATTATTAATCAATTGCCCAACGCTGCCCCTTATTATGACTGTGCGGTCTAATATCACTAACGTGAAAAGACTGACATCATCTACGTACCAAATACTAGAAGACACTACTGTCAAAGATGATATATGGTGGTGTGGAACCTCAGTGGAAATAAACTAACGTGATCACAGCTATTTAGCTTCATAGCGCTAATAAGCCGAAGAAATTTGCGATATCATCGTATGTACTGCGCCCGGTGCGTCGAAGTGATGGTTCTCGTACTCGTCTGCGACGATGGAAGAACTCCAACCACAAACAAACTATTTCAAACACTAGGACGACACAAGGCGGTCTTTTGACTAATGTACTCTAATACTGTTTTCTCCTCTCTGTGCTCTACAGACGAGAAAGGCGAACTTCCAGCCACAAGGACGGAGTTCAGACAACGTCTCAACGTATAGGCAGAAGAAGTACCCTCAATCACTGAACGCTGCGTATTCAAGGACGAGTTCCAACCCGGAGGTGAAGGCCAGAATCGTATATGTTCGCAACAGTACAGTGCCTAACTGTTCTAACTATAAACTCTACTGAGAGCAAAGACAGCAAGTCCGTCCGTACCACAAATCTGATACCGAGCTACTGTCACACACGGGCGCTCACAAAACCACGTCTCCACCGGTGGCTTCCCAGCAAGGCTCGGCTCCCCACCGTCGTAATTCCGAAAACGAATCATATTCCCGAAACCACGGAGTATTCTCCCTCTCTATATTCTCCCGAACGCCCACCAACCATATTTTAGTCTTTTGTCGTCCAGAGCGGAAATTTTGCGAGGAAAAACCTATACTCGTACAATGGTACGCTTCTGAGTAAACATCCTCAGAAATAAACCAGCCGGCGCGGTTTCCGAGGTGCCGCTTCTTCGTTCCTCTCACCTGCGTCCACGTTTTTCAGAGTTCTCGGTCATCCTTCCAGTCCTGCTACAATAGCGGCCGACCGTCACCTTATTGTGCTCCAGAGCTCAAGTGCCACGACGTCCGTCTAGCTACTTCCTGTTTTTAAGCAGGACCAACACCTGTGCGAGCCTTCCATCCAGAGCTTGGGTTCTGCCTGCCGTTTAATCTCCACTCACGTTAAAACCTCTACTAGTATAGGCAATCATTCATTACGCCGTTCTGATAATACAGACAATCCGTCACCTTTCATGCAATAACCGTTAACAATTACTTACAAGGTGTATGTGACAACGTCAGTCTCCTTTAAATATTCATATATACGATGTAAAACCTATCAAATGATACCTAATTGTGGTTGTTGTTCACGGCAAAGTATATGGATGAGTGCTTGTAAGGTGCGAAATTATAGCCAGCTTACAATCATCTTCATGTGAGAGTTTAACATAACTGTTTTCAGTTACAGTTTTTGTCACACGTACTTGCAACTAAAAAACTGTGTATATTAGACACTAAGAAACCCACATTTAACTGAAATCATCACTGAATGATTGTAATTAAAGTGCAGCTACTCGCAGAGGTCCAATATGTGCTGGGATAATCGTATGGCAGCGAAACTTGGTAGTTATTCTAATGCTTTAATGTGGAGCCGATTTACGCTGAAAAAAATTAATTCCAGTTGTGGCCACTATGTGGAAGTCTATCGCTGTGTAGCATCTCGTTGGTGTCTCCGATGCTCATCTTGAACAAACTGTGTAAGTGGCTGTTAATAATATCAACAACATGCCTTTCTCACTGGTTTGACCTTTTCTGCCCACGTCTCGTTCCTAATCCATTACGTATGGAAATATCTCTATACGTCTTCCTTAGATTCAATCCGCCAGATTTGCACCTGGTGGCAAAAATTTTAACTAATTTTTTCCGGCGTAAATCGGTTCTACATTACTGCACAGGAATGTATAGCAAGTTCCACTGCCATACGATAATTACAGCCTACACTGGACCTCTGTGAATAGTTGCACTTTAATTATAACCACCTTGTATCAACCCGTGACTTGATAGCTTGACCGAAACTTACTGTTTGTAAATAAGTACACATTACAATAGCTTTCGATTATTCCACGACGGCCTTCTTTGTATTCAATGACGCTGCGTAGCCCTATCTGCAGGAAACAAAGAAGAATTCGTTCTTCCATCCTCGGTACAGTAGTGAAAGCACGTACACCTGTAAGAATTTCGTCTTGATGGTACTAAAGAGACACTCTCCAATTACTGGTAAAGTCGCTACACACGAGGAGTAAACCTCCAGCACGCCTCTCCTCCGGGGAATCCCCTGAAGGCGGCCTAGTGCCGCCGGCTGCTGTTGAGACGGCACCCGGAGCAGCCCTGATCTCTCCCGAGGAGCATTTCTCAAGCCGCTCCTCGAGAGCCATTCATTAGGGCGCCTCCGGCTGCGATAGATCTGTCTCCCGAGGACGGTTCTGCACAATTGCTACCGGAACGCTCGGCTCTGCAACAGTTAAATCAACCGGGTCCTCTCAGATAAGCAGGGCTTCTAACACTAGAGAAAAAAATTCAGTCTTAATTCACTGTACAATAGTGATGTAGATCTCCTCGTCTTTACTGCTTCTTTAATACTTAAAATTTCAGCACAGTATAATAAATGATCAAATTCGTCACAAATGTTGTCGATATAAGGAGTTGTATTTCCTTTTACAGCAAAGGAATCTTAAAATGCACCGTCTCTCTCTCTTTCTCTCTCTCTCTCTCTCTCTCTCTCTCTCTCACGCACACACACACACACACACACACACACACACACACACGTGCGCGCGCGAAAATAAACCAGGTACATTACAAATAACTAAAATTATTTTCTTCGGAAAGAAAAAGTACTGATACATACTTTTTTACTGTAATAGCCTGGATGTATTTTCTGCAGTGTTTAGTCATTTACTGGGTACTTACGCACAATTTGTCAATTTGTGAACCGATACCAATTATACTTATCGTACTAAAATACTATTTTCGTTTTATCTCAGACTGTTAGGGCCGTCGCGCACACGAGACAAACAGTATTCAATAAGCATTGCTAATAAACTCCACATCGCTCACATTCTTCAAAAAGTTAATTTCCGTTTGGCTGCATGTCCGCTAGGAGAAATGATTTAAGTGGTGCCCCTTTGCATCTCCTTTGGTTCTGATTTTACTTGTTTCGAGGACCATAAAGAGGAAAGTCGACAAGCTAGGAATGGTGGTAAGTATTGCTGCCTTTATTCTCAATATATCTCTTTAGACGTAATATGAGCTAAATCAAATGTGCTAGGCCTTTGTATTGTGAAAATATATATTGTACTTACAGAAAAAAT
This sequence comes from Schistocerca piceifrons, assembly GCF_021461385.2. Taxonomy (NCBI): domain Eukaryota; kingdom Metazoa; phylum Arthropoda; class Insecta; order Orthoptera; family Acrididae; genus Schistocerca; species Schistocerca piceifrons. Next base: position 893,234,079 of record NC_060138.1, on the reverse strand, counting down.
TGTTTTTTACAGCCCGCATCTCGTGGTCGTGCGGTAGCGTTCTCGATTCCCACGCTCGGGTTCCCGGGTTCGATTCCCGGCGGGGTCAGGGATTTTCTCTGTCTCGTGATGGCTGGGTGTTGTGTGCTGTTCTTAGGTTAGTTAGGTTTTAAGTAGTTCTAAGTTCTAGGGGACTGATGGCCATAGATGTTAAGTCCCATAGTGCTCAGGGCCATTTTTTTGTTTTTCACAAATATTTAAATAAATGAAAAATATTATTGTACGAACTTTGTTTTTCAATTAAAACTCAGGATAGTTATGTCTCACAGACGTTTTTCTCAGGACACCAGGACATTTATGTGAAAACAGGGACTGTTTCCTCAAAACCGAGACTTCTGATCAGCCTATCACAGCCACAGTCCCGAGTCTCAAAACCACCATGAACTCATAATGCCTAAAATAAACTAGAACTCTAAATGACAATTAAAAATGGGCCTAAAATTTAATAAATTTATATCAAAATTAAACTGTCCCCTCATGGTTTCATTTCGAAACCACTCATAACAGAAGTAGCACAAATTCAAATTTACGTTACAGCAACTTAAGAAATATTTACTCTCAGTGTCAATGATGTAGCCATTATGATCAATTAAATAAATTTCCTACAACCATGTAGCACAATCTTGGCATCAGTTTTTGGTTAGAACGCTGTAAATGATTGCTATAACGCACTGCATTTGTAAGGTACTGTACCTCAGTCTACCACAAGATGTTTTTGTCTTGTAATAGCGTCCATGGTTTCGGGCAAAAGGCACTGGTAGTTCGAAATGAAATTGATAAAATGGTGGTTTAAGACAAAATGCACTGGTACTCAAAGATTTAAGACGGTCGTTCGACTTAAGGTTTTTCTGTGGTTTAATCGGAAACTTACACGGTATCGCTTCTCCTACGTTTACGATTACAAGACAAAGTGGCATGTCAAAGATCAAAGTCAGTGATGGCTCTTAGGTTTTGTAAGTGCAGGTAAGAAAGTAAAATTTCCAGTGACACTGGCATAGAGCAACGCCACCTTTATAAGACAGACCTACACCTGTCACGTAAGTCTGGAGAGGCTGTGGCCGCAGGGCGACTGTAAGTGCGAACACCTGTGCCACTTGGACGGACAACGGGTAAACAGAGGTGTTTATTGCTGCTTCAATGCTCTTGCTAAATCGTACTCTTCTTTCGTGCTTCGTAATAGTCTCTAAGGCGTAGAGTATTTTTAACAGATTAGCGTCAATATATAGAATGGTGGGCAACAATTGTGTTCCTGAGTATTTCACTCATTGCAATGACAACATGTATCACAATTTTAGATTAGCAACAGATAAAGGGATGTGCACGAAGTAGATTTCGGCGATTTTGCTGGAAAGGTTTATGTGGCAAGTAGTTTCCTTTTTAAGCATTTATTGGTGTATGTGGCAGTTTCACTTTGATACATAGTAGAAGTTTCAGCAGTGAGACTGCTGCAAACGTTTCTGTTTTCATTAGTTTCGACTTGCATTTTGTCGAACATGTTGTTCGAAACTCATGTAGAATATTGTAGAGCTAACCACAATTGCGCTAGCTGCACCTATAAGCAAACCACAACTCGGAAAAAATGTTCATGGAAAACACTCTTTAGTTAAAAGATGAATTAGATCCACAATTTTGAAGATACGTCAATGAAATTTTGTACCATGCATTACAGGAAATTAACACATACTATATTAAGTTTCCTAGAGTATATAAATTCAACTTTTTTATGCAGTTTAAAAATTTCATTTTAAAAAAAATAGTGTCTGTACCTTTTCCTCAGAAGCCATTCAAGAGATTTCTACAAAATTTTCTCTGTTTAATCTCTTTGCACATAGTAAGCTTCTCTCATGAGGATTTTTGAATACATTGAAAGGAGAAATTCTGTAACTATAATATAAAATTCATGCAAAACTCCGATCGCACTTTGCCCCATATCTCAGCCTACACACAAAAATTACTCTTGAGACAAAATTTATTGGGTTTTTTAGAAATAAGTATACAAAATTTCATAATCCTAAATTTCACAGTGTCTGGGAAACGGTACATAAACCCTAAAAACACATAATTTTCAGGAAATGGAATTTAAAGTTCAATCTAGGGTTTTTATTACGTCACCTCTGTCGAAGACCCCAGATTTGTACTCAGGGTCTTCTTTCTCTTCATTTATGGTTTTTTCTTTTCTGTATTCTGTCCTCTACCATGTCTTCAACTGACTGCTCAGCTGCTATGAAGCTCCGTAAATCTATATTACTAAAGAGGTCTTGAACGAAATTTCCTATCTTAAAGCCCATTCTCTCTAAAACTTTCATCCTCCCTGCGTTCTCATCATTAAATACAAGAACTGCATCAAAAGTTGACACCTGGTTTCAGGACATCGTGTCCATATGAGTGAATTAAGAGAGACGGAGATCCGGAACAGAGTCACTGTGACTCATGATCTAAAAAACCAAAGAGAATATACGACAGCCTTCTAGATGTATCCCGTTCAAGTTGCTTGAAAATAATCTACAGCATTATTTTTCATCGAGCTAGTATTGAATTGTTGCTTCAAAAAGTGGGCATAGCAGGCTTGTCGCGTCACACACGACATTTTTCAGGAACTTTGGATGCTATTTAAAAACTGAAACCATATTAACTTCCTGTCCGTGAGTCCTGCTACTAAATAAAAACTAAACTGAAAATTGACATTTTCGCTCAGTTGCTTAACAATTCCAACAGTGACCAAATTACTGTCTTGTGCTCCCAATACCCTGCTGTATATATACTTTTGTATCATGCTATAGGCGTTACTAACCATTACATAGTACATTTTGGTAGGTAACTGATGTCTGAATTTTGGTGCATCTCTCTTTGTATGATCAAAGGAGGACATTTTTCCACAAGGCCGTGTTTTAAACTATTTTATTTTCACTACTAGTTTCTGGCACCGCGCATTCTTAAATGCATCAAGTCAACATGTCAGAATAAGTACGTTGACGACCGTGCTGTGCAACTGTTTCTTTACACTCGTCAACATTGGTATTATCTGCTGTAACCGTATCTTTGTTAGTTGTCTCTGTTTTCTCTATTTGTTTTCGTGTATTGTCTAGTTGTCTGTGTATTCCATGGTTGTGTGTGTTTTCCCTAGTTGTGTGTTCAGTCATAGTTCTCTGAATCTAACGGAAGACATCCTAACACCATATTAAAAGCAGAACTTGACAAACACTCCATCATTAGCAATATTAAAAAGTTTGAATTGACACAGAAAACCAATTGTACGCATTACAAAGGAATCATTCTAGTATTAACATTAATCGATTTAGAGAACACACGAAGAATTTTAATATTAAACGAATCACAGGGACTTCAACCTCCTCTCCATTCGAATATGAGTCCCTTGTCCTTAATTACTGGGCTACAGGTCTGAGTTCCGCCCCAGTAAACATTTACTGCTCAGTTGGCCAGTTATAAGCGCACAAATCGCTTCTACGTAAACTGCAGATATGGTCTGGTGCTCATTGGCGCAATCAGCAGGGTATTCGGATTCGAGTGACGGTCTGGGACAAATTTTCAACTGACAAGAGATATTCATAGCACTGCAGGTTCAGCATATCTGTACTGTACACACCGATATCATTTCATGTCATTACATCTTCAATCGTTTCATCCTCATCAATGGGTAGTTTTCAGTTTAATGTATTTAGTTCGTTTCGTATATGTCGGTCGCGTTTGGGTAAGATCCTACGTTCGCCCAGAGCTGATGTTCTCAAATGGCTCCAGGAAGACCCTCTGGTAGTACCTTTCGGATATCATGTGGTAGCCAGAAACTCCGTTTCGAATCCGGGTCTGGTACCAATTTTCGTTTCAGGTCTTACTTCTACTGGTTACACGTTTTTCTCCACCACAGACTCCATTCTAGTTGCCAATCAGAGCCACAGATTAAATGATTGGAATGATCAAGTATCCACCAGAGCAAGCGTGGATATTTTGGGAAGCAAATAGATTACCTAGAGACGTAAGTAGTCTCTAAAAAAATCTGATCAACAGATGTCTAATAAACAGAAAATTTTGCGGACAGCTTACTTCAACTTAATGAAAGCATTCTGTTCTTTTCTGTAAAAGATGACCGATTTCCACGTCACCTCTAAGTAAATCAATCTGAAAGCATACGAATGTTTAAGTGTGCAGCGGATGCCTGCGACTGTTATTCAAGTGATACTGCGCACAGAGTTCATAACAGAGCTAACATTGATGGAGAGAAAAGACTGGCAACACATGGTTCTACAAACACGGAAGAAATTTTTTGCTGGATTAAGTGGAAAACTCAGTCTTAGCGTAATATGCTTTTGGATAAAAGTGCACTCTTAAGTGAAATGGCTGAAGATTATTTTGCTCAACTACCAGGGTCGCTGCAAAGAATAGTTATTGAGTTTAGGAAATACCATAAAATATAATTTTTATGGCAAAATAAGAAAGGTGAAACATTTAAAATTATGGACACCAGTATTAAGGAATAGGACCATGGAGTAAATTGGTAGCAACAATGGACATCTGCAGTGCAATGCTGGGCAACAGCTGCAGTAGTCGGTGGACGTTGCGATAGACAGCCAGGAGGCGGCTGCAGGATCTTGAAAATGTCCGCCGCAGGAAAAGGTAAATGTGATGGACTACGGGCACTCACGCAGAAAACGTAATTCGCTTTACGTAAAGCTGGGTTTTGTTGACCGTAAACTAGTGTCTCATATCGTGGAAATAAACTGACTAAAATAGCACTCGTTAGAATGGCCAATCCACTTCACTCTAATATATCTGTTAAGCAACGTAACGTAATATCAGAACTGTTTTGAAGTCTCTTGCTATCTAGCAAGTATAGTATGAAGAAATAAGGGAAATATTATAAAGCTACACGAAGCGAGGAAAATAGTCACATTTACAACGACTCTAAAGCCTAAAGAAAGTTGTAGTCGATATTGCAGTAATAGAATTTAACTTGGTTCCCGTGGATTGCTGGGCCTACTCTCCACTAATGTGCATGTTTTCTTGGTGCCACACTCCGTTATTTTTCAGCTACGTCATATGGATACGTAATGGGAACAAACTTCGCATTATAAACGCATCTTGACGATCCTTTCCTATTATCATGCGTTACAACAGCAGAATGATGTTTCCCTTTAATCTGAAGCTAGTGAGAATATTTAAAACAAACCTAAGAGAAGGCTAAATTTCTTGTAAATAATTATGTTTTAGGAAGTGGCAAGTATCATCAAATACATCACAATGAAGGTATTTCCCTTTATTAGGAGAAGAGCCCTCAAGGTCGGTTAGCTTCACACACCGGGTACAATTCGAAACTCTTTATTAAAGTTGATTTTTACTAGATTCACTGAATTAGGCAACACATATTCCTGTTACCGGGACACAGTATCGAATGGAGAAGACGTATGTGACATACGTTAACTCAGTGAATTACGTTTTAAGTCTTGTGCACGGTATACATCAGTTCAAAACATCTCTCCTGAATTGAGTATGTCACAATATAGCTACAATGAGTGATGGATTCTTTCGAATGTTTTTTTCTCCTCGCATGATATATGGAAGGCCTCGAGTGCAGCAAAGATACTGAGCCATGAGTGGCTCATGTTCGTGCTATATCTCATTTTACATTTTACTGTACTACCACCTCGTTAAGTTAATTTCAATTACTGGTGTCACTGAGTTGCCGCCTTGCCTGTCCATGAGCGGCAGCAGCGGCGCTTATCGATATAAGCCCTGGCGTATTATCTTTGATGACTGCTATTACTTCCCGGTTGTCGTGTGTTCGGAGTTAGTTCGGATCTGCCAGTGAGTTGGGAGACGCTAGCAATGCAGTTCTGACCTGGCAGTGTTCGACTTAGGACGTGGCAGAAGTTCAGTCGGGGCGCGGGTGCAATGAGATCCGGACAGCCATGACTCGCTCGACGGTTGCCGATACATAGACTTGAGTGCGGACCACATTGGTTGGCGTCGGTCGGTTGTCTTGTCGGACGACGTGTATGTTGGCCGGCGACTGCTTATGGGTTGCCTGCGTGTGCCGACTCGTGATTCGTCCTTGTTATTGCACAGTCGCTGCTGTTAGTATTGTCTAGTCCTTCGTGCAAGTGTTCGTGAAACTGTGTGTAACTTGTGATGTCGACTGCTCAGTTATTTTAGTGCTGTCTCCATGCTCATATGTGGCAGTCGGTCGGTTGGCGTGGAGCAGCAAGGAAATCTCTACGGGGCGTGGTTTGGCCGGGTCCGCTGGCGGTCTCTATGCATGTTAGAGTGTGTGGAGCTGTTCCCATTGCTATATGGTCAGTGGCTCACCGACCCTGGACACGATACTTGAGTTTGGATTTAATTTACCAGCAAGTCAAGACTGCTCACATTTGGCGTTTGGTTCTCGTTGTTGGCTGCTGGGACATTCCCGCGAGCAACAACATGTGTGTTCGTGTTGGCGAAGGTTTAGCCACCGTCCGGTGGAGTCTAACTGTATTTAGTTATTTGCAATTGAAGTGCACCAGCGGAAATTTCTGCCTTGTGGCCGTTAGCATTCCGATTACCTGCCCTGGCCGTTGACGCAATTTTAGGCAGTGTCCTTTCCTCGCCATGTTGTCGCTGTCCAGCACAGTGTGTAGTTCGACAGCTTAATGTATGCTTGGTTGTGGGTGTCCATGCCTTTTACGTTTGCTTTGAATTCCCGGTTGTGTGCTGGTCGAGTGGAGCGCAGGTTACCTTGTCGGTGGGTCCGTTGACTGTCTGTTGGTTCGGTTGTCGTCGGATCGAGAATGGTTGGGCCGACTGCCTGTCTCACCTAAGTGAACGTTAGTATTTCAAGTGCTGGCCGACTTTCGAAACTTCTGAGCGCCGTTAGTGTGTACTTGTATGGCTCATAGCCGATGGTTTTGAATTAAAGTTGAATTGTTTTTAGTAATGTCTTAAGTCATGGGCCTTCAGCCGCTTTAAAATTAAAGCTCTTCCTTTTCAAGTTTAGCTTTTTGGGCCTTCAGCCAAATTATAGAACTTCCTTAACGTGAGGCCTTCTGCTTCTAAATATTCTTTTTGGCGTCTAAATTTTGAGTTAATGGTTTTTAGCCACGTTTTTTTAAAATTAAAGTGTTTGTGCCCTTAAAGCATAAGACAGTGTGGCGTATTTAGCCGATAACTAAGTTCAAGAATTTGTACTGTAATGTTTGATCAAATAAATAAAGTTATATGTGTTCGAGTGTTACTGAGAGCCGCTCATTCTGGCCCCTTTCCACAGTTCCAACTACCTGTCATGTCATGCGGGTTTAGCTAGGCGTTTCAGATACAATTGTTGATACCATTCATTCCATTTCAGCCTCACAATTAATACATTTTCTATAAACCGTGGAAACACGTTCTTAAGAATATCTCGGTAAATTGTTCGACTCTAATGAAGTTGGCAAACAGATGATCGCTAGTAACTTCAGCTTAGGTACTTACAATAATTTATCCTGCACGTGGTAATTCTTTTCTGTTGAAGGAAACGGTTCCGAGAAGCGAAATCGTTTTCCTTGTGTTCTCGCGTTTCGCAAAGTTTCGCTCTTGAATTTACGGTAGACGCCTGCCCGTTCCATGGGCGACATGTGAATTTAAAGCTCCTTGGAGAATACCTAAACGAGATCGTGCTCAGCATCTTTATCTACATGAATTTGGTATGTTGTCGTTAGAAACCATTCTGGTAGTATGGTTAGCTTTGGTTTTAATGATCTTGTGCATAGATAGTGTAGTGGGACGAAATTAAGCATCACCCATCCACCAATGTCAGCCCAGTTTGCAGGTGACTATAAGTTTAATTTAGTTTTGTTTATGTATTTTTCTTAATATTTGTAATAGATGTGAATTATCTAAAAGTTTTGTATTTTTTTTATGTGTTTCATGTACGGAGAGGGCGGCGCAACGAACGGAGACAGCATCTTCGTTGCCGCGACCAGAGAGGAAATTGCTGGCCGCTATACGTCGCGGGTCGACAGCCAAGGAGCAACAGAAGATCATGGAACCGAGTTGTTGCGTCGTGCTTCTAAAAATTAAAAATGAATTTTTGTACTCTTTTTGTACAACAATGACGTTATATAGAGCTTAATCTTATTAAAAGTCAGTCCTATTTTGCCAACGGTCAAGTTCACATCTGTATGTGTAGGAAGTTAATAAAATACTGTATGCTACTAAAGTTGAAACACGTGTTCTGAGGATTATTTATGAAGAATTATGTGAACGGAATAATAATATATTTGACAAGATTATTGATTCTGACAGCGTTCATCGAAACTTTGAATCTCAAAGGTTTATTTAATGTGTGATTCTGATATCGATTAAATCAAGATAACGTGTGTCAATATAATTTCTGAGGAGAAACAAACGAAATTTAAATCGAAAAAGTTTACGAAAACCAATTGGCCCAAGTGATGTAATTCTTTGCATACGACTCAACTGATGTTTTACAGTTCCGTTCAAGAACCATTCTATGACAATTTAAAAAGCATATAAATCATTTTTGAAGTGGGTTGTAACTGACGTAGGTGACGAAGTCTGCACATGGTCATATATATCAAACGAAAATCGGTTATAAAAAACTTACGCCGTTACACTACACCGTGGCGACCTTAGAAACAGGACTTCTGTGCAACTAAGGCACACAGGTACGAAACAAAACATCAAGAGTCCTTCGGAAGTCAACGCGAGTTTTCGTGGAGCCCCCACCAGCCAGCGGCGATTTCGTGGGTGTGGGTATCTGACGGAGCGCAGCCAAGCAGTACGGTCACGCAGTTGTTCCACGAGAAGGCGCATCTGTTGGGCAGCAGCTGAACGCTGCAAACCCCGACAACCTTTTTACTCCCTAAACTTATAGGCCCAGTACGTCAGCTGCGGGGCGTTCCTCCGGCTGGTATTAGAGGTGTTGCTGAGGGCTTCGCCTGTCTATGGCGGTGCCGGGCGTGGTTGCAGCCAGTGACGTCTCCGGTGTTCGACTCAGCGTCCTGCCGGTTGCGGAAGCGGGGTCGCAGCATCTCAGCGGCTGCATCGACGGCTGTTACATCTGCAGCCCATAGCAGTACATTGATCATCGAGAACTACAATTTACAATATTAGTGTCCGGTGTTTTTCTTTCAAGTTGGAAGTGGAGTGTTGTACATAGGGAGTGTGCTTTTACAGGATTGTTGATTACAAGTCTGCGTGTGTAACTAGTTAATATCTTACAATAATGTCGGGAAGTGAAATGTCAGACGAAGAGCAGTCTATGTCCGATAGGAGCATGAGATCCCTTCTTAGGGCGATCGCTAAATTAAAACAATCTAACGGGGATTTTCTAGCTGAATTAAAAGAGTCCAACGAAGAATCTACGGCTACATTAAAAGAGGAACTTAAAGGGGAGCTAGCAAAATCGACAGACAGGTTACAGGAACATCTTAATGAAACCAGTCGAGAATTAAGTGATAAAATAGAGGCTTCTAAAGTTGAAATGCAGGAAAAATTAGTAGGACTTAGTAATAAGATTGCTGATAATTGTAAAAGGTTAGAAGAACATATCCAGGAATCGCGCCAGGAAAAAGCTCGCATGCGAAACGATATTACTGACTTAACCGAGAGACTAGATAGTGTCAATATCTTAGTTGTAAATGAAATACAGAAAAATAACAATATGTTACGAGATGAATTTTCTATGCAAACAGAAACTGTTCGTAGAGAATTATTGGAATCTATTAAAGAGGTCTCTACCAAACCTGTAGAGATTTCTTCAATAGATAATGTAGAATTAGAGACATTAACTCATCAAGTAGAAAAGGATCATACCGAAATCGAAAACATGAAATTTTTAATTACTGAAATATGCAGTAACCTTGAGACTGCCAAAGTTAATAACATTGACGAAGGTACAGAGCGTTCACATCGTGAACACAGTGAAGAATCGATATTAGCTAATCGCGTATCCAATACAGAAATGCGAATACAGGAAATTACTAAACGGTTATCGGAATTAGATAATAATGGAAACATTTCAAGTAGTACAAGCAATAACGTAATCAGAGACAACAGTCGCATCGAATTTGCTAGCTCGGGCGACAACAATATGAATAAAGAAATCACGGCAAGCCAATCCGATGCAACTCCGTCTCTGCAATCTAAACAAAATCCGACTATTTCTCTCGCAGAATGTTTGGATGACATAACGACAAATTCAAATGTAGCAAGTCGATTTCCTGTATTCAAAAAAGGAGGCGAACTTCACCCTATAATCTTTATAAAACCTTTTGAAACATCATTATCTCCTAAATGGAGTAATGAAAGACGCATTCAATTTGTAATAGGACATTTAGGAGCAGAAGCTGCGGAATGGGCAGTACTGCATAGAACTGAATTTAGGGACTGGGATGATTTTGTTAAGCAGTTTAAACAAAATTATTGGTCAAGAGGAAAACAACAACACTTAACTTTAGAGTTGTTAGACCCTCCTCCATATTCTAAACGGTGGGGAGGTTATAGGAATTATTTTGAATGGCATTTAAACCGTGCTAAATTAATTGAAGAACCAATTATTGAAAGTCATTTAATACGAGTCCTAATTAGTAGGTTACCGTATTATGTAAAGGAAAGAATGATAGAAAGAGAATGGTCACAGCCGTGCGAATTATTAGGATATTTAGAACAGTTAGATATACTTAATAGAGAAAGGGAAGACGAGAAATTTAGATTTGGTAGAAATGACAATCCTCGAAATAATAATAATAATTCAGAACCACGAAAAGCTAACAACAACAATCATAGCCGGTTTTGTTATATAAAACGTCAATCTAAAGAAGCCAACAAAATCGTGGTAATAACTCTAAAATGCGGAAATTACACAATAATGATCATGAGATAAATCATCCTCAAGTAATTAATGAATGCCAAGTGGTAGGTGACGTTATCATAGAAAGTTCGGAAAACTAGTGAAGTCCTTTAGTACGGGTCAACTAAAGGGAACTGTTAGTCAAGATTATACAAGACCCAATTGCAATTTATCATTAAGCTGCCAAAAGGACGGTGACTGGCAACAAGATTTACTTCAGGAAGACAATCAGATAAGGGAGAATATAACTTATAAACCAGTTATTAAAGGTTATATTAAAGATACCGAAGTAAATATTATAATTGATTCGGGTAGCGAAGTAAGTATTTTATCTAAAGAATTACTTCAGCTTAAAAGAAAATATTGGAATTTCCCAACCTTACCTGTAACTGGGGTGAAAATTATAGGAGTTACTGGTAAAAGAAGTCAAAACATTACTGAGGAAGTTTATTTAACTTTTGAAATTGCTAAACAATTAATTGCTCACGCTGTACTCGTCGTAGCCAACTTAAATGTGGCCATAATTTTAGGTATAGGTTGGCTGTGTAAATATAAAGCTATATTAGATTTTAAAGACTCTTCCTTAACTATCCATAAGGAGGCATGTGCTTTTAAAGTGAGGTTTTCTAATAATCAAGTACCTGAAAATTGCTACGAATCCTTACAGATTAAGTACGCACCGACCATGAACCTATAAACAGATTTTAGTGACCTTGAGTATGCAGTATACCAATGTCAGGCTAGTAATAGTATCGAAACCGAAGTGAAAGAAAAATGTTTTTCTACGGATTGTCTATCCGAACAAGAAAAGGAAGAGTTGGAATCTTTGTTGTTAGAATTTAGAGCCGTCTTCTCAGATGAGCCGGGGGGAATTAAAGATTACGTTTGTAAACTTAAGATTAAAGACCAAAAACCATTCTTTAAGAAACCTTATCCCATTCCAGTACAATTCAAAGAACCGGCTAGTAGAGAAATAAGTAAGGTGCTAGAACAAAACATTATCGAACGATCATATAGCGCTTTTAACAGTCCGTTGTGGGTAGTTAAGAAAGCTACTGGTGGGTTACGACTGGTTCTGGATGCCCGTGAATTAAATAAAATTATAGAGATGGAAATAGACAGACCTATTCCTATGGAGGACGTACTTCTTAAGATTGCTGGTTCTCGTTATATGAGTACAATGGATCTAACCGCCGGCTACCATCAAGTAACATTACACCCGGATTCACGGCAATATACGGCTTTTCTTTTTGAAGGCAGATCATATCAGTTCCAAGTTTTACCTTTTGGACTTAATATATCAGTGTCAACTTTCATTAGGGCATTAGATTCTGCTTTGGGTCAGCAATTGTTACAAAAGATTATTTCATATGTAGATGATATTTTGGTAGCTACTAAAACGTGTGAAGAACACGTAACGATATTACGGGAATTGTTTAACCGTTTAATTGACAGAGTAATTACTTTAAAATTATCTAAGTCTTACTTCGGAAAGGAGGAAGTGAGATTTTTGGGGCATATAGTGGACAGTAAAGGTATTAGGCCAGACCCAGCACGTATTGAGGCTATTGCTCGATGCCCGAGTCCTAGAAATCGGAAACAACTGAAATCAGTCTTAGGAATGGTAGGATTTCTGAGAAGATTTCTTCCAGGGCAGGATATTGTTAATCCTAAATTACTAGATTTATTGAAAGAGAAGTCAGTATGGCTCTGGGGACAAGAGGAAGAGGAAGTTTTTAATAAGATAAAAGGAGCGTTAACCGAAGCCAAAATGTTATACCACCCAGATTTCAATCAGGACTTTTGTATGTGTACGGATGCCTCTGATTATGGTGTGTCTTGTGTAATATTCCAAGGTGATCTGACCAATGAAAAGGGATTATATCGGCCTATTGGATTCGCTAGTAGAACTTTAAATAAACATGAAAGAAATTATTTTGTATCCGAGAAGGAAGCTCTCGCAGTGGTATGGGGTTTTCAACGATTTAGAGGATTATTAATGGGAAGAAAAACAATTGTATATACTGATCATCAGGCTTTAATCTTTTTGAACAATTGTCGGTTACTTCACCGTAGGCTATTACGTTGGGTATTATGCTTGCAAGAATTTCAGTACGAAATTAGGTATATAAAAGGATCTCAGAATGTAGTTTCGAATGCTTTGTCGAGGCTTCCCGTAGGAATGGAGAATATTAACATTGCAGAAGAACCAGGAACAAATTACCATGTTTATTTCCTTTTAACTCAGGAGAACGAACGTAAGGTTAAACGGATAGTAACTGCTATTAGATGCAATCAAAGAAATGACGATCAATATAGGGACCTCACACAAAACCCTAATAATGGGGACGAAACAATTAACACCCGGGGTGTGTGGTTATATTTTAACGACTTGTTGTATTGGAAAGCACAGAGGGAACACCAGAGATGGAAAATCTGCATTCCGAAAATTGTTGTGTACGAGTTAATCACTTATATTCATGAAGGTTACGGGCATTTTGGAATTCATAAATGTATTAAACATCTAATGAAGTATTATTATTTCAAAAATATGTCCCGTATTGTGAGAAGTATTATTAGGGCTTGTGAAACCTGTCAAAAGGTTAAAGTTAATAACAAATCTAAGCGTTATAAACTATATGCTGTAATTCCTCGAGGTCTGTGGGATCTACTGACAGTAGATTTTTTCGGCCCTCTGCCTCGTAGTTCAGGAGGATTAACTTATGTGTTTGTTGTAATGGAATGTTGGTCCAAACATGTGAAGCTATATACTTTGAAACGAGCGAATACAGCAAGCGTTATAAGCTGCCTCACCCGAAATTACTTTGTTAACTGGGACATTCCTAAACGACTTATGTCTGACAACGGTAGTGCCTTTATTAGTCAAAGATTTCAAGATATGATAAAACAATATGGAATCAAACATATCTTAATTTCGAAATATCACCCTCAAAGTAATTTAGTAGAAAGAGTCATGAAAGAATTAGGAAGATTATGTAGAACTTATTGTGCACATAAACATACTCGGTGGGCCAAACTCATGCCTGAATTCGAAAAGATATTAAATGAATTGCCTCACCTAACGACGGGATTATCACCTATAGAAATTTTAGGCAAACGAATTATAGGTGAGCCTTTACTAGCTGCTCTACCTTGGCCACCAGTAAATGAGATCCAACAATGCATCCCAGACGAAAAAGTTTGCGAACAGATTGTTAAAAGTGCCGAACGGAGAATTGAAAGTTATAATCAACATGCTATAGAACCCTCATTTCAGGTAGGAGATCTTGTGTTAGTACGATCTCATCCTAAAAGTTCTAAGATCGGTAAGGAATGTAGAAAATTCTTCTTTGAAGGTCCATATGTTGTACATAAGATTGTACATCCCGAAGCGTTACTTCTTATGGAACCTTCATCAGGTGTAATTAAGGGATTATATAGTGTTGATCAAATGAAACCCTTCATTCCTAAATAAGTTAATATTTAGTATATGTTACACACGGAAGAGCGTTCATAGTTTATTCATGTGAAGTTTTTCGTGATAGTTACGTGTTATTTTAAATAAATGACAGAAAGCTTAAACAAGTGTTCTACAATAATCTACTGGTACTTCAAAAAGAGAAAGATAACCAAAAGGGGGATTTATATGGAAGAAATTTTGCTATTAGTTCAAAAGGAATTTTGTATATTTTAAATTTACTCGGATAGTAGGAACCAAAGGGGATGGTTAATAGTCTTAGGGACCATGGGCGTCCAGAGCTATATGGCTCACGAGAACATAGCAGAGTGCCTTTAATAGAGGTTTGTAATAGTGTTGATATAGAACACACCAAACGGGGCTCTCTCACTTGTTTCTCCTAAATAAATTGCCATTACCCAACAAGGTGTCCGAAGGTAAAGAAAGCCGTGCCGAGATTCTAAAGAAAGTTTTGCTTGATTTCTTCTTGACCTCAGGCATAAATAAGGCATTAGGGAAAAGAATGACGTAAAGTAAATAGTACTATTAGTTATTGTGAGAAACTTATTAGTAATATACATTTTTGGAAAGAATAACTCTAGTAAATAAATGAAACTGAAACTAATCTATCACAATTTGAACGCTCTGTCCTAATGTAACAACGTTAAAGAACGTACTAAATTAGTATTTATTAGCAACTATTAAATGAAGAGGAGTAATCTCCATATATTCAGTCATGAATTACCATAATAGCACAATTAAGAGTAAATGACAAATAGTCACAACAATATCGTATTAAAAGGATTAAATCTATCTAAGAGCAAGGACTCTAGATTACGAAAAATGTGAGGAAAATGTATTAACATTGAAATATTGTATATTGAAAAGTTTTATTTTCGGTTAAAACCTGACAAACTGAGCTTGTGGGTGGGGTATGTAGTGGGACGAAATTAAGCATCACCCATCCACCAATGTCAGCCCAGTTTGCAGGTGACTATAAGTTTAATTTAGTTTTGTTTATGTATTTTTCTTAATATTTGTAATAGATGTGAATTATCTAAAAGTTTTGTATTTTTTTTTATGTGTATCATTTACGGAGAGGGCGGCGCAACGAACGGAGACAGCATCTTCGTTGCCGCGACCAGAGAGGAAATTGCTGGCCGCTATACGTCGCGGGTCGACAGCCAAGGAGCAACAGAAGATCATGGAACCGAGTTGTTGCGTCGTGCTTCTAAAAATTAAAAATGAATTTTTGTACTCTTTTTGTACAACAATGACGTTATATAGAGCTTAATCTTATTAAAAGTCAGTCCTATTTTGCCAACGGTCAAGTTCACATCTGTATGTGTAGGAAGTTAATAAAATACTGTATGCTACTAAAGTTGAAACACGTGTTCTGAGGATTATTTATGAAGAATTATGTGAACGGAATAATAATATATTTGACAAGATTATTGATTCTGACAGCGTTCATCGAAACTTTGAATCTCAAAGGTTTATTTAATGTGTGATTCTGATATCGATTAAATCAAGATAACGTGTGTCAATATAATTTCTGAGGAGAAACAAACGAAATTTAAATCGAAAAAGTTTACGAAAACCAATTGGCCCAAGTGATGTAATTCTTTGCATACGACTCAACTGATGTTTTACAGTTCCGTTCAAGAACCAATCTATGACAATTTAAAAAGCATATAAATCATTTTTGAAGTGGGTTGTAACTGACGTAGGTGACGAAGTCTGCACATGGTCATATATATCAAACGAAAATCGGTTATAAAAAACTTACGCCGTTACACTACAATAGCCACACAATTCCCCTGTTTCTATCGAGGAATAAACCCAGTCCATCCAGCACCTTCTCTCTGTAAATAGCGCATCGTAGGAACGCAGAGTATTTCGCTCGAAGGTAATCTGAAATGTATTCCACAGGCTGACCACTACACTTCCCTTGTCGAGGAGAGCCACTTGCTTTCTAGCAAGCGACTGTCGGCATCACACATTTCTGAGAAATGCAGTCATTTGGATAACGTGTGGATAGTTCACAATTTTGTGATGGGTTACTGGAATTCAATAGTACGAAAACGAAGGGAAGCAAAAGTAGTAGGTAAGCGTGGATGGTGGAAAGGAGTGAAAGAGGAAGCCGCCTGGTAGAATTTCGCACAGAACATAATTTAATCATAGCTATCACTTGGTTTAAGAATCATGAAGGAAGTTTGTGTACGTGGAAGAGACCTGGAGACACAGGAAGGTTTCAGAATGATCATAAAATGGTAAGACCAAGATTTTGAAAGCAAATTTTAAAGTTCAAGACATTTACAGGGTGGTGCGGACTCTGATCACAATTTACTGGTTATAAACTGCAGATGAAAATTGAAGAAATTGGAAGAAAAGAGGAAATGAAAGAGGTGGAACCTGTATAAGTGGATAGAATCAGACATTAATCCTTACTGCCTACGTGGTTCCGTTTGAAGGACCTACGACTTTCTCATTTCGCGGTATATGCACAGTAGCTACATCTGTAGTCACCATCTACGTTTCCAACAGATGCTGTCCCGTAGCGCGACTTCTATGTTTCGTAACTTAGCAGTTACACGAGCAAACGTAGGGCTTCTTTTTGGATGCAGTGCATAATTATCTATGTTCCCAGATTGTGATTGAATTTGTCTACAAGGCATGGATTAGGTACAGAAAAATAGCATATTTTCTTTTTCAAATTTATACTCTATGTATGGCAAATATAATTACATTTATGTATTTATTTTCATAGTTACTTTGGCAGTTCCATTTGAAACCACCGTTGCTGCAAGGACAACATGAATGGCTGTGACCAGTTTCAAACGATGAACTCTCATAGAATAAAGAAAGAGAAAGTTCTGACCTTCTGGAAGGGATTTCTTTTGATGCCGACTCAGACTGACAGTAGCAGTGAAAATGGAGGTGATGTGTTAGCTGAAAACAGTGATCTCAGTTATCGAACGAAAAAAATCAGTGATGTCTTGCATTATTTCAGAGAGTGAGAGCAATGAACCTTTAGTAAAGGAAGGAAAATGGTGGTTCCAGTTAAAAAACATACAACAGAAGCAAAGCATCTACCGACACATGCCACCTTAAGGCACTTTGTACACGGTATCACAAGGAAGGAATATAGCAGATGCAAATGGAAGTTCGCTTTCTGTGAAACAGCTCTATGGATACTTGCAGAAAGCAACTGCATTCTACCTTTCATGCACAGTGGCTCCATTTGAAACCACCACGTAATTGCTAATTAGACTAAAGCATGTAACACTTGTTTTTCACACTGTTCCACCTCAGTGTATGCTAATAACCTAATAAAAACAAGAAAATATAGAACACTTAATTTTTAATATTTCGCGTCAGAAAGGGTTATTGAGAGTTTCAGAGGAAGCTTTAGGCTACTATTTACTACAGACTGGGAAAGGAATACATTAAAAGATGGGAGATGAAACAGTGAAGTAATCCTTGTGTATCACAAGAGCTATTGGATTTAAATGACGGTAGAAAAAAATATAAAAATACAGGAAATGAAGCAGGAAAAAGGGAATACAAACACCTAAAAAATTACATTTACAACAAAAGCTGGTTTGGCTAGAGGACAACTGTAAGGATATGGAAGCATATATCACTGCGGGGAAGTAGATATCGGCTATAGAAAAACTAAAGAAACGTTTGGAGAAATGAGAAGCAGTTGTATGAAAATAAGAGGTCAGATGAAAAAACAAGACTAAGCATGGAAAGGGAACCTGAAAGGTGGAAGGAGCATGTAGAAGATACATACAAAGGAAATGAACTTGAAGGAAATGTAATAGAAAGGGAAGAGCACGTAGATAAAGGCGAAACAGAAGATAAGATACTTGGAGAAGAATTTGACAGAGCACTGAAAAACCTTAGTCAAAACAAGGCCTCTGGAGCAGACAATATTCCGTCGGAAATATTGATTTCCTTGGCAGAACCAGCCATGATAAAACTGTTCCATCTGATGTACAAGAAATATGAGACAGGTGATATACCTACAGACTTTAAGAAGTGTGTAGTAATTCCGTTTCCAAATAAAGCAGTTGCTGACAGGTGTGAAAGTTACAGAACTATTAGTTTAATAGATCATGGTTTCAGAATAATAATAGGAATCCTTTACAGGAGAATGGAAGTAAACTGTTACAGGGTGACCAGGGGAAGATCATTTTGAGTTCCGTAAAAATGTAGGAACAGGCGAGGCAATACTGACCCTACGACGTATCTTAGAGTATAAGTTAACCAAAGGCAAACCAACGTTCATACTATTTGTAGGCTTAGAGAAAGTTTTGACAATGTTGACTGGAATACACTCTTTGAAATTCTGAAGGTATCAGAGGTAAAATGCAGGGAGCAAAAGCTTCTATACAACTACACAGATACCAGACGGCAGTTATAAGAGTCGAAGGGCAAGAAAACGAAGCTGTGGTTGAGAAGGGACTGAGACAGCGATGTAGCCTATTCCCAAGTCATTCAACTTGTACATTGAGCAAGCAGCAAAGGAGGTCACAGAAAAAAATTGGGGAATGAATTATTCAACGAGAAGAAATAAAACGTTTAGGTTTTCCGATGATACTATAATTGTGTCAGACACAGCGAAAAACTAAGAAAGTAATTGAACGGAATGGACAGTTTCTTGAAAGGAGGAAATAAAATGAAGATCAGCAAAACCAAAACAAGGGTAATGACTGTAATCGAATTACAGTCTGTTAAGTAAGAGTGTAGTCGGCAATACACACAGGTGATAAAACATATCGGCTTTGTTCTTTCACAGTCAAATAAAGGGAACTTTTGTTCTTCATACAGTGTTTATAGCGCATTAGTTTACTTTGAATTCTTGACTGAGATACACAAGAAGACATGTAACTACAGCGCACTGTCAAAGTCACACACATTTTTTACCAGTTTATTGCTTGTTACCCACTTTTGCCCAAATGACTGTTTTCCCCATATACACATTTAGACGCCGCAGGATGACTCATTTTCGGACCTTTGGTATGGCTACAGACAAATAGAGCCTCAAAACGAGACGCGTAAGCTGCACTCATCTCTCTTCTTGCGTATCTCATTCAAGAGGTCAACGTAAACTTATGCTTTATGAACATTGCATAAAGGACGAACATTCCCTGTATTAGGGTGTGTAAGGGCTAAAGCGATATCATTTATCACCCGTGTGTAATGCCGACCACGATTTTACATAATACACTGTAAATCAGGCGATGTCAAGGGCATTAGATTAAGAAGCGAATCAATAAATTAGTAGATGAGTTTTGATTTTTGGACGATAAGATAACTGCTGATGACTGAAGTAAACGGTGTAAAATGTAGACTGATAGTGGCAATAAAAGCGTTTGCGAAGAAGATAAATTTGTTAACATCGAATACAGCTTGAAATGTTAGAAAGTCTTTTCTGAAGTTAATCTAGATTGCCGCCATCTATGGAAGTGAAATATGGACGATAAACGATTTAGACAAGAAGAGAATAGAGACGTTTGAAGTGTAATACTACAGAAGAATGCTGAAGATTAAAATGATAGATCATGTAACTAATGAGGAGGAACTGAACAAAACTGGGGAGGAAGAAAGTTTGTGGTATAACTTGATTTAAAGAAGGGGTCGGTTGATAGGCCACATTTTAAGACATCGAGGGCTCGACGATTTAGTATTTGAGGGAAGTGTGGAGGATAAAAATCGCAGAAAGAGACCAAGATATGAATACAGTAAGCAGATTCAGAAGGACGTTGTTCTTCGGAGATGAAGAGGCTTGTGCAGGATAGAGTAGCGCGGAGAGCTGCAGCTGTTCAAGACTGAAAACCACTACAACAACAGTTGTATTATACTCGTTTGTGCTGAAATATGCGTCTGCATCCA
This sequence comes from Schistocerca piceifrons, assembly GCF_021461385.2. NCBI lineage: Eukaryota > Metazoa > Arthropoda > Insecta > Orthoptera > Acrididae > Schistocerca > Schistocerca piceifrons. Next base: position 893,213,839 of record NC_060138.1, on the reverse strand, counting down.
CATATACATGTGAACTCAACAAACCCCCGTGAACAGCATGACAGAGGGTACTTTCCATTGTGCCGTAGGTTAGTTTTCTTCACATTCGAAACGCATATGAAGCACAGGAGGAATGACTGCTTAAATGCGCTGTGGACCCTGTATTTAGTCTAATCTTGGTTTCTAGATCACTATTGAAGAGGTACCTTCGGGGATGACATATATATCGTGATTATTGTGGGACTGAGGTTTCACGAGGTAACTGACATGTGTATTCAAGCGTGTGACAATTCAGATATTTCAGCATTTCCGTGACATTTAATCCAACCTCTGACTGTTAGTACTCTCCTAATTTGAATACACTGATTATCAACTGTTAGTCTTCGTTGCTATTGGTCCCACACACTCGACTAATATTTCGGATCGGTGGCACAAGCTTTTTGTGAGCTCTATCTATTATAGGCTGACTGCATTTTCCCAGTATCTTGTTAATGGAGTGTTGTTTGCCACCTGTTTTACTTACGACACAGCTTATGTGATAATATCACGTATATCCACAAAAAACTGTGGCACCCAGGTGTTTGTGTGAGTTGATATAATTCAGTTGTGACTTACTGATATTTTATTCACGGGTTACTATGTGCGATTTTACATTTTCTTATATCTGCCAGTTTTGCACCACTTTGAAATCTCATCAAGATCTGATTGGAAATTTTTGCAGATTTTCCAGATAATATTTCATTTTAGATAAATACGTCAGCAGCAAAAATAAGAGATTGCAACTAATATTGCCTGCCAGGTCATTTATGTATAACATGAACAGTAAATGTACCAGTACGCATCCCTGGAGCACGCCTGAAGTCTCTTCCACATTTGTCGAGGACTCTTCATCCTAGATAACATGCTGGGTCCTCCATAAATATTATATGCTCTACCTAGTCACAAACTGTATTTGGTTCCCCATACGATCGTAGTTTCGTAAATGAACGCTGGTATAGTATCGAGTCAAACACGTTTCGGTTGTCAATAAATATCGCATCCTACTGACCACCATGATCCATGGCATTCAGAAAGCCATACTGTATGAAAAAAGTGCTGTGGGCCATGTTTTACATGCCAGATTCTTTTATATTTGGAACACGAGAGGTCAGTCTGTTCGTGATATAGTTTAGAAAGTGAAAAAAAGTTTCATCACGGCACTAAAGATAGTGGGACAAAGTAAGAAAAAACACTGTTTCAGCAGGTACCAATACAACGAGAACTGTACAGTCATCGGTGCAATCCTGAGAGCGCTCTCTCGTCAGCTGCCTGCTGACAGGTGGACGATCTCCCTCCCACCTGTCGGGGGAACTGCTACCAGCTCTCCCAGCAACCAGAAATAATTAGGGGAGCCAACTTTTTGCAGTAACTTCGAATTCAATTTATCACTCTCACCTCGGGGATATGGTTTATTGTGGCGATTCGGCCCGGGAAGTCCCACAGCGCAGAGGCGTGCCGAGTGCTGAAGGCTGGAGAGAGCTAGGCTCGGTAATAAAATATAACGCAGGTAATTTGACACCAATTACAACGGGCTCGGCAATTAGACCGTTATTTCAACACGATCCCCTGAGACAAGTGCAGAGCGTCTGATATGAAACCGTTTATTTCCAAAACAGCTGCAAGATGAATGTTCATGCAAACAGACAGGACATAATTTCCTCAAACTACTATGGAAACTAAGCGAATCTCAATTAATGAACGTGTATCAAAAACAATCAACATAAAGATAAATCTAATAAAATAACATTCCCAAGTGTTAATAAATGATTTTGATGAAACTTGGCTGTTGTGTAGAATGGGCAAAATAATGCAGTACGTATTTTTGCGCTTAGTTTCTCTAAGGGTAAAATACACCCCGATGAGTAATTTGGCATATTAGGTCTGGCGGAAATATAATCGACACGATGATTTGTAGAGAATGATATGCATACAAAGTTGATGCCTAATTACGTTCCTGAAAATTGTATAATCGAATTTTGTAACAATTTGAAATTTTGAAAAGTACCACACACCAACAATTAAATTTGAAGAATGAAAAGTTTTATTACAACAAAATTGAAAGAAATTTTCAAGCTACAATACATCCGTGTATAATAAAGCTGGTTTCTGAAATACCATTTTTGGAAAATAAGCTCTACACATTATGCTGTCAGTGTATTTTCAACCTACCTAATCAAAATCTCTAAATATTCATTGTTAGTCTAGTTATTTATTTTATCTATATTTGTTTTGTGCTTTAAACTGCTATTTTGCGATTTACATTAGTTTTTTGTTCTTTAGTTTGTCTTGCGCTTACGTGTATTCTGTTAATTGAAAATAACAAGTAACTCATTATTATCACACAAAATCACTACAATAAGGTAATCTGTAAGTAAATGCTTAAAACATAACATTTGCTTACACCAAGCTCATAAAATGAACTTTCACACAATGTATACAACAGAGAACACAATTTAAAATAATTCTGCAGGATTTCAAATTGTTGTGGTCGACCTTCTATGTATCATATATGTATCAGGCATGTTTCAGTATATTGGTAGGCCTTTACGAAGAGAAATTATTATGTGATAGTGACTCAGATTACTTATATGGTTTCTCAAGTGGAGGTTGACTTCATAAACATTCAAGAGAACTAGATCTGTAAATCTTTTCACAAAGTCCTTGCAGCATCCGAAGCCAGGCCACCGTGCCTGGTGTCGTCTAGTCTTCAGGAGCACCAGATGAACGAGTTTCTTCTCCCCAGGCATAATGCACTATGCAGTTCTTTTACATTGACAGCCCCAAGAATTTAACAATAATACAAATTATTTTCCCTCAGTGGGAGAGGAAATACCTTTCAAATATCTTTGACCTGGTCAAATGTTTGTTCACCAAGGACATTTGGGACTTCAAATAGAGATTCTCGAATCCTCGGCCCAAACTAACCGTTAGCTTCTTTTAAAAATATGAAAAGGCGGATGGTCAGTATGAAAAGCTATTTTGTCATCATTTATTACTTTTCCGTTTTTCTTTTTCCCACTGCGACTGTCTCCTTCTCTCTCAGCACTGCAAAAAGCGTTAATATGTTCGAAAGACAAATATTTTGCAAAATTTTTAAAGGTACTGAGGAAGACAGAATATGGCAGCTGGTACACAACTTTTGAGTCAGAATCTTTTAAACAGCAGCATATTCTCCACTTTTGTGCTCTGACAGGAGCAGATTTCGGCTAGTTTTTTTCTCTTCCTTACTATAGCAGGACATGCAACTCATACGAGAATCACTTCATGAGTCATTTAAATTTTGACAGCTTACTTATGTGGAATCCAAGCAACGTAAAACTAATTTTAAACCTCGGACCAGATTTTAAGTGCACAAAAATTTTGCATGTACTTCAGTACTACAACATTGGCTTCCCAGAACTCTTCTGATGATAACGAAGAAAATTTGTAGCGTATTTTTCAGGATTTATGCCACTTTAGAAACCACCATTTCTCCTCACACAGGATTTTGCGTGTGCAAATTGGGTAATTTTGAACCTCTTCATTTAGGAAAAAGGTAAACTCATCAACAAAATTTTAAATGTTGTTCGATAAGAGGATCTTAGGAACATATCATACAATCCACAGTACAGTTATTTGTTCTACGTAGCTGTCCACAAAGCCGCGGCTCGGGTTTGGTACGTAAATATTATGTTTTTGCTGCTTTTCTCGATAGTGGGTAAATATTTATGAAAATGGAAAGATGGCAGTTCTAGGTAAATATCTACAGACTATACTGTTAAATTTTGAGTTATATGGTGCAGCGAAGTATTTACATATCAACTGCTGACGGCGAAAATTAGATGAAAAACTTTTTTTTAGGTTTTTCAGGAACCACCCATGAACTAACTGGTGCCTTCATAAGTCCCTTACGGCGCGGCGTAAGCCACATCTACTGCAAAAAGAAGAAATCCTTTTGTTCTATTTGCCTAAACTGGAGAAAGTGTGCAGTATTCAAACTTCGACCCAGTTTTGTAGGACATTCTATTGGGTACACAAACGATCCGTAGCCAAAGTGCTATCCAAAACACTTGACGATACCTTTATCACAGCAGAACCAAAGGTATGTGCCCAGAATAGTCACGTTATTATGCGCAGCGTTTTGGGGCATATTAGTAACTCAAGCTATCGCATGCGTACCGATACAACTACTTACCGAATTTAAAAAATTAAAAGTGTCATAATCTACACATAAGAGGTAAGTTTTAATGTTCAAGGTTTAACACAGTAAGGCAAGTATTACAGCTAGAAACGGTTTGTATGTCTTGACACAGCATAACTCACCGCGGGCCCATTACCCAGACTATATTCTCGCAGTATTTGTTAATGAGACTTTTAGCGATTTCCAACAAACTTTACACGTAATTCGAAACCATTTGGCTACGTTTTCTCGCTGACACTCCCCACAAATAATGAAGGGAAATGAATTAATCGCTTACTGTATTTTTACTGTTCATGTAGTAAGACTTCAGCATTAGACATGACTTTTAATTATTACTTCTTTGCTACAAAATCTACTCGAAACACATTTTGCAGACAGCACTGTAACATTATATCATTACAAGACATACGGCTCAGGAGATATAACACCATAAAATTTGAGATGCGAGAACACTGAGATGCGTCGAAAGCGTGATGTGTGAAACAATAGCTTTGCTTAAAACAGACCCCTAATTACCCGTACTATATTCATCTAGTTTTGGTTTCGAATTTTTTTTATTGCCTGTTGGTGAATTAACCGAAAGTAATATAACAAACATAATTAGAGTTTTGTGTGTTGTACTATTAAGGTCCCACATGCTTATCGTTAATTATTTAATACTGTCACTCATTACTAAAGTAATCATACTTTGAAGCTGCTCTACGAGGAGCGCTCAATAACTAATGCAACACTTTTTTCCTCGGGCACAAAATTTGCGGTATTTGTTGTGGAACATCACAGAATATTCCCGCTTCACCCCTATAGTTCCATGACGTTCCGATGGGTGGCGGTGCTTTACGTAGCATTCAAAACGGCGCCTGTAACAGACGTGAGTTCCAAGCAGAGAGCTATCACTGAGTTTCTTATGGCGGAAAACCAGGGCGTCGCAGATATTCATAGGCGCTTGCAGAATGTCTACGGAGACATGGCAGTAAACAAAAGTACGGTGAACTGTTGGTGGGGGCGTCTGTCATCACCGCGGCAAAATCGCGCAAACCTGTCCAATCTCTGGCGTGCCGGCCCATCGCACACAGCTGAGACTCCTGCAACGATGGAACGTGCGGACAGTCTCATTCGAGGTAATCAACGGATCACAATCAAATATCTCGCTGCAGAACTGCACGTCTCCGTTGGTAGTGCTGACTCACTCGTCCACCAGCTGCGGTACTCAAAGATGCTTGCCCGCAATGTTCCTCGCCGCCTACAGAAGACCATAAAGATCAACGAACGACCATCTGTGTAGAAGCACTGCGTTGGCGATGGGGAGGTTATTCATGCAGCCAGATCTTGCCGCCGACGTCGATCAGTGGAGTGATATCTTGCGGGTATACAAGCCCACCCACAAAGGTGGCGTAAGGCAATAGCATTGATAGCAGATTATATTGAAAAATAGTCAGAACAGTGGGGGATTATACAGTGTGTTGGAATTCTGGATAAAACAAACTTACTATCAGAAAAAAAAGTGTTCCATTATTTATTGAATACCCCTCGTACATAAAGGGCGATCGAAATGTTTTCTTTCGAAGACCATTCAGCCCAGAATCGATACGTGTATTAGGAAAAATCGCAGTGAGCACTGAGGAAATCATCCCATCGACGTAACAGGTCGAATATACCCGTCTGATAAAACATCATGTCCCACTGTGTAGAGATGTTCATAACTGCCAGCTTCACATTCTCGTCCGATAGGAATTCTTGAATCAACAAGGTCTTTTTTAATGAATCAAAGGCATAACAATCATGTGAGGAGAGATTTGAACAACTGTCAGAGCTGAGTGGAGAGGAGACTCGTGTAGCTGTAGACGCAGGGAACGTGCGGCAGTTCTCAGCAGTTAGTACGCCTAGGTCAGCTGCAAAGCCTAACAGAAAGAAGATTCTGCTGCTAGGTAGTTCCCATGTTAGAGATGTGGGCCAGCAGTTGCAGGAAGAGTTTGGGAGTGAGTACCAGGTCACCAGCATTGTGAAGCCTAGTGCAGGGTTGGTTCAAGTGACTGACATCATAGGGGAATTAGGTAGGAATTTTACGAAGGAGGATCAGGTAATGATAGTGGGTGGAGCAGGCAACAGTCTTGACAGGGACGGGGAATATGATGTAGGTGGTGACCTGGTAATGATAGCTACGCAAACTGGTGGCACTAATGTGCATTTAGTGCAACTGTTTCAGCGTCATGATCGGCCTCATCTTAATGCGGCTGTTAGCCGCATTAACATTGGCTGGGGCAGGTGCTGATGGCAGAGGGCATTGGTGACATCTCAGTGGTGCCAGTTGGGTCTATCAGTAGATCGGTATTCACTAGGCATGGCCTGCACCTCAATGGCTATGGGAAGGGGAGGCTGGCAAAGCTTATAGGGGACAGTGTAGTGTGTGGTGGTGGGATCACTCATGGAAAATAGTAGTTGGTGTTAGAGCTGTACCTTTTTTAGATTGAAGTCAGCTGATATGTATACCTCTTTAAAGGAAGTGCCTCTAAGCGCTCATCTTCAGAGGGTATAATATTTCCAAGTAGAGAGGGAATTAGCATATTTCATCATAATATAAGAGGTATTAGAGATAAAGTCAGTGAACTGCTAATAGACGTTGACTGTGAAATTATTGGTACATCAGAGCACCACTTAAATAATATGACAATTCAGAGGCTTCCTTTACCAGGACACAAATTAGCTGGCTATTTTTCAACGAGTTCCTTGCAGGGTGGGGGAGTGACTATGTACGTAAAAAACAGTATTCCATTTGAGTCCATAGACGTACCACGGCACTGCACTGAACAGATATTTGAATGTTGTGCAGGGGCAGTTGAATTTAGTGAAACTAAACTCTATTGGTTGTTGTTTATAGGTCCGCTAACTCTGACTTCAGAGCATTTCTGCTCAAGCCAGAAAGGGTTCTTGATTCCCTTGTAGGAAGTACCAGAAAATAGTTATATCTGGTAACATCAGCATAAATTTTGCATATGATGGTGCAAGAAAAAGGATGTTCGTAGAGCTTATAAATTCATATGATCTGATGCAGACTGTGTTTTTTCCAACTAGGGTACAGGGGAACAGTAGCACAACCATAGACAATTCTTTGTACATTCTTCATTTCTAAATGGGTATTCCGTTAGTAAAAGGGTGAATGGCCTTTGAGACCACGATGCACAAATTTTAACTCTAAAAGGTTTTACTTCTCAAAAAAATGTCAAATTTAATAACAAACTATGTAGGAAAGTTAATCCAACAACAATAGAGAGTTTTTTAATCCTTGTCAAGGAACAAGAGTGGCAGGATGTTTATGGGGCCAATAACTTAGATGATAAATACAACGCTTTCCTAAACACATTTCTTATACTCTTTGAGAGTTGTTACCCATTAGAACGTTCTAAACGTGGTACTAGCAGTAATAGGCACCGCAGGTGGCTGACTAGTGGGATAAGGGCATCATGTAGAACAAAGCGGGAATTATATCAAAATGTTAGAAGTAGTCACAATCAAGCTACAGTAGCCCATTACAAACAGTATTGTAGGGTGCTTAAAATATTATCAGGAAGGCAAAGAGTATGTGGTACGCAAATAGAATAGCTAATTCACAGGATAAAATTAAAACCATATGGTCAGTTGTGAAGGAAGTCTCTGCTCAGCAGCAGAAGGTCGACGATATGAAGTCAGTTCGCAGTAAAAATATTTCTGTTACTGATAAATCAGATATATGTTCAGTATTTAACAATCATTTTCTGAGAATTGCTGGTGAATTAAATAACAATTTAGTTTCTACAGGGAATCACATAACTTTCTTGGCAAATGCCATTACGAGATTTATGTCTGAAATACTCCTCTGTGATACAGACAAAAGGGAGATCGAGTCAATAATAAAATCACTGAAGACTAAGGGCTCTCATGGTTATGATGGAATGTATAGCAGACTATTAAAGTACTGTGCTGCACTTGTTAGCCCTGAATTTAGCCATATTTGTAATTTTTCCTTTAGGAACGGTCAGTTTCCTGAACGATTAAGGAAGTCAGTAGTAAAGCCGCTTTATAAAAAGTGAGAAAGGGATAATGTAGATAATTTTAGACCCATTTCTATGCCATCCGTGTTTGCTAAAGTTGTTGAAAAGGGTGTATATGTAAGGATAATTGATCATTTTATATCAAACGATTTGCTATCAAATCTACAGTTCGGCCTTAGAAGTCGTTTAACAACTGAAAATGCTATATTCTCTTTTCTCTGTGAGGTACTGGATGGTTTAAACAAAAGGTTTCGAACGATAAGCATATTTTTTTGATTTAACTAAGGCATTTGATTGTGTTAATCACCAAATATTGTTCCAGAAGTTGGACCATTACGCAATATGGGGAGTAGCTCACAATTATTTCACCACTTACTTTAGCAACAGACAGCAAAAGGTCGTTATTCACAATTCCGAGAATGGCTGTGATGTGGGGTCTGAGTGGGGTACAGTCAAGTGGTGGGCTCCGCAGGGATCAGTGTTGGGGCCACTCCTGTTCCTTATTTATATAAATGATATGCCCTCTAGTATTACAGGTAACTCCAAAATATTTCTGTCTGCTGATGACACTAGCTTGGTAGTAAAGGATGTTGTATGCAACATTGGCTCGGTTTCAAATAGTGCAGGTCATGACCTAAGTTTAAGGCTTGTAGAAAGTAAACTAACGCTAAATCACTGTAATATTCAGTTTTTACCTTTTCCAACACGAAATTCTACAAAACCGGACGTTTTAATTTCACAGAATGGGCATGTGATCAGTGAAAGTGAGCAGTTCAAACTTCTAGGTGTTCAGATGTGTCGTGGGAATCCCACGTTCACGATCTTGTTCAAAGACGTAATGCTGACATTTTTACTATTCGAACGGTATCTGAAGTGAGTAATTGTCCGACACGAAAATTAGTCTACTGTGCTTATTTTCATTCGCTTACGTCGTTTGGTATTATGCTATTTTGTCTGAAACTGACATGGCTGTGTACAATTAATGTACGTCAATTCTTACAAAGAAGAAGACAGCAACCAGTGGCTGGTTGCTGTCGTCTTCTTTATAAGAATTAACCTACATGTACGGTATTATACTTTGGGGTAACTCTTCCTATTCTAAAACAATATTTTTGGCTCAGAAACGGGGGGTTCGGGCAATAAGTGGTGTAAGTTCACGAACCTCTTGTCGACTCCTGTTCCCGAGTATGGGTATTTTGACAATGGCTTCTCAATATCTATATTCCTTACTGCCATTTCTTGTTAAAAATATTAGCTTATTTCCAAGAATAAACAGCTTTCAGTCAATTAATACTCGGCAGAAATCAAACCTGCATTTGGGTCTGACTTCCTTAAGTCTTGTGCGGAAAGGTGTGCAGTATACTGCTACATCCATTTTCAATAAGCTACTACGCGAATTCGAAAATCTTAGCAGTAATCAACGCGCTTTCAAATCGAAACTGAAGCGTTTCCTCGTGGATCACTTTCTATTCTGTCATGGAGTTCCTTGAGAGATTAAGCTGATTCTTGTTGTATTGTTGACTGCGTTTACTTAAAGTTATGGATTGACTTTTTTCGGGTTCATAAACATTTATTTTTATCTGTTATTACTTTTATGTTGTAATTGCATGTACTGGCACATTCTATGTCCTTGGAGATTTGCTCCCCAATTCGGTCCTACGGAACTTAGACGTGTAAATAAAACTAAATAAATATCAGGACTGTAGGGGGGGGGGGCGGGTGTTCGAGTGTCTCCCCCCTGAGTCGGCGTAACTTCTGCGTCACGACATTTGCGGCCTGGGGACCCAGCAGTGGTTTTCTACAGACGTGCTGACCCATTCAGATTCTTCATTCTCCGTTAAATTTCTACCGATGCTTATCCATCGGCATCCAAGAAAAGAATAAGAGCACGTTGTTCCAGTTTGGACATATTTGGTAATAACGTCGCCGTACTTCACCTCTCAGCATTTATCGCAAACACGTCGGAAAGACACGAATGCCACACTGATCCCTTGTCTGCATGTCGGTGCTTATACACCTGCATCGGAGTCGCGCAACGATTGCAAAAATGCCTCAAAAACGACGTAAAGCGGAATGTTTTGATCACCCCCTGTCCATGGCAGTTAGATTCCTTAAGGAATCGGGTGGGGAAGGAGAGAGCGTTACTGGCCGTTTATAACAGCAGTTACTCTAGAGACTAAAGCATTCTTAGGCTAAGTAAAACCACACAAAACATAATATTTTGTTAAAAGCATAGAGAGTGACAACATTAGTGTAACAGCGTCGCATTACTTTCGTCTGCTCTGTAAGAAACAGGTTCCTTCAGTACATGTGATTTGTAAGATTGTTAGTTTGAGGTAGTCCGTGATACCTGTATCCCCGCCTGCGTATCAGAAGTAACTAATGTACAACATTGCAGTTGTGCGTAGTCGTAAAACAGACAGTGTGAATTTGTGAGCAAAATTTCGTTTTTAGGATTTGGTCGGTTAGTAAAGCAATTGTAGTTACAGTTTGTAATCACCGAACTATGCAACAATATCCAGGATTGAATCGTACGCCTCTAAGTAGCGTCTGATGCAACGAGCTGATGTAACACTATTGACTGTGATCTATCGGGTGGATGTGGATGCTAAGCTTCGTGGCTTCCTCGGTGCTGTTCCCGAGGAATAATCTATGTATCGGTCAGGATAATCTATGTATCGGTCTGGCTTTTACACACTCCTTTGTTAACAACACACGTATAACAACACACCATAGAAGCCCTCGTCATAATCGTCTACGATAAATAGAACACTTTCTAAAAGCGAAGAAACAACTGTTTATCATTTGGGTGCCTGGACAATCACTTAAAGGCTCTGGACGGTGGTTTCTTATGACACGTGAAAGCGACAGATGTTTTGCCGTTGTTCTGATAATGATAGGCTGTAATTTTTGGAGCAAGTACAGAATTAATTGGCCAACATAACGTAAGTCATCAATATGTTACAAATTACGAAACAAAGTTGCTGATTAATAACTGCTACATTATGGTCATCGGTAATAATTAAATCGTAAAACTGAACTCAAAGAAAAAAATTATATGGAAATAGAGTTACAAAGGCATCGAAGGGCAATTTCTGAATAGCGGTGGCATTCTGAATATTCATTCAGAATGTGAATCTCCATTAGCTTCAAATGACCTACCGCTTTACTCGTTCTTTTTGTTCTTATTGCAGTTAAATGTAGAACACACATACAAGACAAAGAACACACTTTTTTGCAGCTTGTTTCCGTAATTATTCATTTTACGACCTATGATTCGGATTATCAAGCCACTGTATAGTATACCTGATAAAGATGTTGTTCATAATACGGGCACAAACAGCAAAGGATTTACAATCTCCAAAGGAATTAATGCTAGTACTTAACATACGCTAATCAATTATCCTGAAGGACATATAAAAACTGATATGGGAAAATGACGTTTATCATTATCAAGAAGTGTGAACTAAATGAAGCGTGTCTGTTCATTCATTAAGTGATGCTGATTCATGTAAACTACAGGGAGTGGACAAAAATATTGAATTCAGCGAGAAATACATGACCATAAATGCAGATGCTTCCCTACCCTGTGGGTTGTGCTGTGGCTTTTGACTACAAAAGGCATTGTCCTCTATTAGTTGCAAGTGTCAATCATTGTCAGAACATTGTTCTGTGTAGTTGTTAGTGCATTAGGATGAGTCCAGGTGATTTCGATTGTGGGAAATTGTTGGTGCTCGTAGTGGGTGATTCAGTAACCAAGGAAGCTTAAATGTTCGGTGTTTCAAATATTATTGAGTTTTTGTGTTCTACGTTCAAGAGTTGTATGCTTGATAGCTGTTCACCTCCATCGTCGTTACCTGAAGCTGCCGTTATTTTGGTGGAAGAATAGTATAAGATTTCCCCGAAAACTACATGGCATGCCAGCGGTTTTCCTATAACTTGTTAGGAATGGTAATGTGTTGCGTTTTTAGTGTTTCCATATTTTTGTGTAGTATCCAGCTCGAATAGAAATTATCGTTCACACGTTCATTTCTCGCGTTGTACTCACTTCCAGTTGCCCCTTTACCTCCCGTGAATAACTGTTTCGGTAATGTTTTCCATCTTACTGTATAGGCGTTTCCTGGATGTGTTTGTGTGGATGTCAGTTTTGAGATAGCCTGCAATTTAAAGACTCATACCAATTCTTTCACTTGTTTCAAGAAGCCATTTACTGACGATAGGAAGTAATGTTTCGGCTTTCTTCTAAGCTGTAGGATTCAGAATTATATTTGGCTACGTACTGAAAGGTACAAGTTGTTTTTCGAACCTCTTTCATTATTTCTAGAACTTCTTAACTTCATTAGGTAACACATTAATTTTCGCTTATTTTGAATTCAAATGTGTAATAACCATGCTCACAGGAAGTGTACGTGTAACATGTGTTCTACTTATTATTAAGTGCCCTTTCTGATCAGTAGTTTATACTCTGTTCCAGTTCACTGCACTGCATAACAATATAAATTTAGCTTGGTGTTGGGAAGTACTTTGCTGTACCTTGGTGGAGGAGGATAGAGAGTGTCCATTAGCTTTCGAGGCACAATGACAGGAAAGACGAGCTCAAAAACATGGAGGAACGAAAAACGGCTAATTCGTGTGTGGCCTAGATATATCGTAGAGCGTGCACTGATTCGAAAACGGCCCTTCCCGACAAACTTTTAGGTGTGGCATATCACTGGATCTTAAGATTTCTTGAGAGAAATTATTCCCTTCATTTGGAAACATTGTAATGTGCTCATTTACTTTATAGTTTAAAATTCTGAGAAAGAATAAATGGTTTTCAATGAATTCTGCTACCTGATATATACAAGGTGAGTCACTAACTGTTTCTACAAGAACAGCTTCGAAAGTATAATAGGAGCTGAAAAGTTTGTGGGACAATGAGGGCCATAATATGACGTTGGTTTTTTGTTGCTAGATGGGGTCGCTTCAGAAATATGAAGGACAACTTTGGTGTTTTTTTATGGGATGCTATAATTTGGTACTTATTTTCTGATAGCGGCTATCGAGACAAATCCAATGATGTGTAACAGTGAGGTACTTAAAGGTCAACGAAGGTCACTAAGATGGCATGAACGTCCATTTACAGAAGGTGTTCGAAGCATTGACCATTGATATCAATGCAGTGCTACGATCTTATTATCATGGATTGAATGATATTCCTTATCAAATCGGAACTTATCGAAGCACATACTTTAACAATTCTCTCTCGCATATCTTCAGGTGCAATTGGAACGTCTTTATAAACAATGTCTTTTACGGATCCCCACAAGAAGAAATCCAGGGGCGTCAAGTCTGGCGAACGAGTCGGCCACGACACATCTCCTTCGCGTCCAATCCAACGATTTGGGAAGTGTCCTAGAACTGATTTCTAGCCATCGGCGAAAAATGTGCCTGACATCCATCGTGTTCGTAGCACATTCCCTTCCTTGTTCCTGAAAGTATTTCTTGCAATTACAGATCTAATGTTTCTTGCAGGAATGTGGTGTACTTCCTACCATTAAGATTTCCTTCGATGAAATAGGGGCCTGTAATTCTGTCCTCCAGAGTCCCACACCATACATTCACCGATCACGGTTTTTGGTGTGTAACATGCCACAGCCAACTTGGATTTTCTGTTGCCCAGTAATGCATGTTATGCAAATTAACATTTCCATGTTTCGTGAATGTAGCCTCATCAGTAAATAAAATCAAATTAATAAATGTGTCATCCCTCTGCATCTAAAATTGAGCCCATCGGCACAATTCAATCCAACGCATACAATCCGTACCAGTTAATTCTTGGTGCAGACTGATATGGCAAGGATGATATTTATGGCGGTACAGAACACGAACAACACAACTATGCCTCATGCCAGCTTCCCTTGCGATTTGACGCGAACTATCACAAGGATCTCGAACCACAGTGACAAGAGTACCAATTTCCGTTTCCTTGGTAGTAACTCTCCTTTGCTGGATATGTTTCCGATGCGATTTAGATCCAGTTGTTCTCAATTTATCATACGTGTATTTAAATGTACGACATGTAGGGTGAGTAGGTTGAGGATACCTTTCAGCGTATAGGTCTCTAAGCTCTCACTGTATTTCGTTGGCATTCTCCGTAAATTAGAAGCACATCGACTTGTTCTTCGAAGGAATACATCATTTACATTCGCTTGATTCTACGATACTAGTCTTACCGTTCCTATTAGTGTTGTATTACGAAACGGGCGAATGGTGTTTACATGTCAATGGCACGTTACATAGATACGCCGTATTCGGTGAATATTTACTATTTGAAGAATATACGAGAGAGAATCGTCAGAGCATATGCCTCGCTAAGTGCCAATGTGATAAGTAACACCACACAACCCATGATAAGAAGATTGCAGCACTGCTACACTTTGAACACCTTCTGTAAATGGACGTTCTTGGCACCTTTGTGACCTTCGTTGACCTTCAAAGACCTTCAAAGAAGTTACTGAACCATTAGATTAGTCTCAATAGCCACTATCAGGAAATAAGTACGGAACTATAACATCCCATTTAAAAAAACAAAGTTGACCATCATATCTCTGAAGCGAACCTACCTGGCAACAAAAAACCAACGTCGTATTGTGGACCCCGTTGTCCCATGCAACATTTGTCCCACAAATGTTTCAGCTACTATTATATATTCTGAGTTATTCCAGGTGGCAATACTTAGTGACTCACCCTGCAAACAGTATTTTAAATTTTTCAGTTAAACTTAACTCAAAATGGTTCAAATGGCTCTGAGCAATATGGGACTTAATATCTGAGGTCATCAGTTCCCTAGAACTTAGAACTACTTAAACCTAACTAACGTAAGGACATCACACACATCCATGTCCGAGGCAGGATTCGAACCTGTGACCGTGGCGGTCGCGCGGTTCCAGACCGTAGCACCTAGAACCGCTCGGCCACTCCGGCCGGCAAATTTCACTCAAAAATTTAAGTCATATTGCACCCGTCACTTTTCACAATGAACGTCATATTCAGTATTTTCAATTCAGTGCGTTACTTACACAAGAATATCTGTTTAAACTTTTGTCGTGAGTAACGTCAACAACAATTAGAAAAATCTACATTTTTTTGTGATGGTCATAAAGTACCCCTTCCTTCATAGTGCAGATTACTGAAAATGCGTTGTAATTGATAAGAGTCGGTTAAAAGATATTTTTAGGTTCTGGACGCTACTTATTACACCAGTACCTCAGCTTTACCATGAACACTATTACTCACTTTGCGTCTAACAGACATTTACAGTTCACGATTCTATATAAACACACTATTTTTAGAAGGGGTGGCCAATGAGGGAAGTTACTAATTTCCAATTTCTTGTGTTTTGTTAGATAAGAAACAGTTGAATAAGTTTGCACCCAAGTGTGTGATAGGCTAGGAGGCAAAGTCTACATGAAAGAATTATTTGTGTCTTATATTGTGACTGTGCAAAACCCAGTTAATCTGAATTTGACTGGTGCTATCATCAACAGAAAGCATTAAAAAGAAAATGTACTAGAAAGTGAGTGTGATTTTCAGTCCGCCGAAGGATGCGCTTTTTCCCATTTGTCGTGTAAACTGTATCAGTGTGTATAGAACAACAAAACTTTAATAATTTTTACCGTACACTTAACTGGTTGTTTTGTCGTCTCCAACATTGGTGACAATAATACGGAAAGAGTCAACGGTTACTAATGGAGGTGATAGTTTTTGGTCTGTTTGAGCAATAGAAATTTTCATAGCCGAACGAAGAGCGCGAAGAGAACATATGGGGTAGCCAATTGACGAGTGTGAGGTCAATTTTTGCGAAAAAAAGTAGATTGGTTGAAAGTAATCGGAGTCATAAACACTTTATATTTCAAACTTTCTAAACAAAACGTTAAAAGAAAAGAAAAATTTTTGAGAAAAAGCTGTCAAATTCTTTGTGAAATGATTTGTATAAAAGTAAGACCAACATTTGATGCACCTTTGAATTATGCTCGAAATAATGTAAAGCGGATGAGGTGCCGAAAGAGAATTTAAAGTTGAATTTTTAACTTAGAATTTGGAAGAGTAGGTGCGAGTGTTCACCTAGAGTCTGACAACCATGAAACACACGATATTGTTTGGTGAGTACTTCATTTTTGAGACTGCCATAAGCAGTTTACGCCATTTTCTACAGCTTTTGTTGTTGCTATACTTGAGGTTCTATTCTGTACGGCGTTTGTAAGTATTTCGAATGCTACACCCTTAACTGCTGTATAATATTAAAGCTATTTGGAATATATTGTTAGTTCTTCAGTTACAGAATTTTGAGACAAATAAAATTCTTTGTGTTCTAAAACTAGTTATTTAATATGTGAACGGTTAAGCCACACCTATTCGGTCGTACACCGTCTCGTATTTTGAGACAGAAAGGATGTTTTACCATGGAACATGGGATATTTGCAAACTAACTGAGCTTCGTTAATATTTTGAAAGTTTTACCTGTCTTGAAAATGGAAATTTATGGTACGTTCCAGTAGATTCAGTTTCAAAATGTACTTTATATGTAACCGCTTTTTGATAATATGTTCTTCTTCTTCATTTGATTTCACTTCTTGATAACTGATTTATATTCCAGTAATAGTGTAAAAGATCTATTATAAAACGTAGGGTTGAAAAGATTTTCTCGATGGAAACGTTTCTAAAATTTCAATCGAATATTCGTTCCTAGGTAATGCTATATTGTATCTTGAAACAGGTTTTCACAATTGAAAAAACCTATATTTTCAGGAGTATTTTTTTTGTTTCAAAAAAATAGTGCAGCACGTACGAAGTGAATGTCATAATGGGATACGAAAATGTATTAAACTTTTGTTAGGGGTCTTGCTGGAGGCGAATGTCTGATAAGTGTCCCAAGTTAAAACACTCTCCACTATAAGAGTACATTCGTATGGTGGCCTACTTGATCCACCAGGCGAATATCCTCTAGTGTTCATATTTTGTTAAGGTACCCATGATGTTATGTAGACACTTTTATTGCTCCAAGTTGACCAGTTTCAACAGTCTTATGCTGCCATGCTCTGATCTGCTGGAATCTGATATAAAGTTGGCATGTTACATTACATGAAGTCAGAAGATAAAAGGAACTCCCCACGTATCCATGTCTTGATAAAAATATAGTCTTGATAAAATACAGTCGCGTCTTCTATAGACTCGTGGTGAGTGCCTTTTATGCTATGATTTCATATAATGGAACATGGCAATTTTATAGAAAATTCTGCTCTTTAAAATTCGAAAACTCTAAGTTAAACTTTGAACTTTAAATTCTTAGTCGGCATCTCTTTCACCGTATGTCGTTTCGAGCGTAATTAAAAGCCATGTCATATTCTCGGATCTGATTTGTTCCTCACATTTGAAAAAATCATTTCAAAATCGTTTGAAATTTTTTCGAAATATTTTTTTTTCCCTTTTGAGAGTAGAAACAAAAGGGGATTCTGCGGAAAATCTTAATTGGACTTGGGGATTCGATGTATTTTTAATTTATTTTACAGGCCATGGGCATCATTGTCTCACATAAAATTGAAGACGATGGTTCAATCCCGCGTCCGGCTATCCTGATTTAGGCTTTCCGTGATTTCCGTAAATCGCTCCAGGCAAATACCGGGATGGTTTCTTTGAAAGGGCACGGCTGACTTCTTTACCCGTCCTTCCCTAATCCTATGAGACCGATGATCTCACTGTCTGGTCTCCTCCCCCAAAAACAACCAACCAACGATAAAATTTAAATTCAGAATTTTCTTTGTTCTTCCATTTTTAACATTTCATGAGACCTGGTCAAGCTGTTGCATCGCTTCGTTCTTTTCAGCCAAATATTCCTATAGGTTGGAAGCGGGCCAGAGGGGTTCCCAACTGAGAATATTTGCAAGAGGATTCCAAGTTCCGCAATTCGTCTTATGATCAAGGGGATCCTACCGAAAATATTGGTCGGTACCCGACAATTGGTACGACAATGATTTATTTCTGAGACCATGTTGAGCATCTTTCTCACAAAAATTAAAATTTTACAGGGTGTATCATAATTAGTGGCATAAACACATACAGCTGAAGGTGCACAGTGCTAGAAGCAAAAATGACTCAGTAAACATGATCTGTAAGCTTAAGAGCTGTGAGCACTCCTTCATCTACGATAATGTGAAACAAATCCGTTCTAGTACAAGCTCTCTGCTTTCCACGTTTCGGGACGAGGACGTATGCACGAAAACAAGAAAAACGTGTCTAGTAGCCATGGGCTCTAACCTGCATACCTGAACAGCTATAAGTACTTGTTCAATAGCGAAGATGAAGTGCTCATAGCTCTTGAAGTTACCGGTATGCGTTTTAGAGACCATGCTTGTGGGTGTGTCGTCCGTACGCAGCAATCAAACGTATAAAAAGCAGAGCATTACTTTAAGTCAGCTGTTAGATTCCAGACGTCTGAGAGAATCTTGAGCGTTATTTTCAACATTACCCAGTTTCAAATCGAAATGTGAATCCTGGTTCGATAGAAAGCATAGTTATTAGTTATCGCGCAAACCACCTACAGTTCCGACCGGCGCAGGTGTATTTTCGTATGACAGATCATCAAGGACAAAATTTCATATGACCAGTGACGAACCAAGCATCAGTCGTGAAATACAATACAAAGGGCTAAGCGGTCGCGTTGCTGTTTGATCTAAATCCTTCGGAGTATAATGAACGGGTCTTGGTGCCACGAATGTAATTACGTAGACGGAGCTAATGGTACGTGCAGTAACAGAATTGCTATCAAGCTCCACTAACGCAGTGGCTCGACCAGCACGTACGAACGTAAAGCTGCGCTGGCCCACCGTCAGGGTGGGTGATGGATGTGATGCAACCGCCTCCTGCAAACACAATCAGCGGTTAGACCACCACTCTCCATCGAGAGCTCTTCATCTGGACGCAGGAGCCGACCAACGAAATAACAGTAATTGCTGCAGGCCTACGGCGTGGGGTGTAACAAACCGGTGTCACTGCCGTCAAGCGGTTGTACAGTAAATAATAACTACAGCGTTGGGGATTTTTTGGTCTAGAGGGTGTAAAAGACGTACTTTCCGCCAACGTGGCGCCGAACCCTGTCTCCCCTGTACTGACACCCTGTTCGAGCAGAGCGGTCATCTGCATATCAGGCTAGGAGACAGAAGTCATTGTATCGCGATAGGCCTAGTTCCTTGCTCTTTCTGCTCTACAAAGTACAGGCGATTCTCATCCTTCATAGACTGTTAGGAAAAGTGGAGGCCTTTCTTATATCACAGCCAGGTAGCCTCACAAAAGGCAAAATCTGTACATAAGAGATATTAAACGTGACACAGCACATCGAGAGCGACTTCGAGAAACGGCTCGTCTCGGGCCCTGTATTTTATTTGTCTGTGGTTTACGATACAGTGATCAACAGCTTAGACGAAATGTATTCTCAGTAACGACTATAAACTACCGTGCTGGAATGACGACAATGAAAGTATGTGCTGTACAGGGACTCGAACCCGGATTTTCCGCTTTACGCGAGTGGTCGCCTTAACTACTTCGGCCATCCGAGCCCGAATCAAGTCCCTACCCAAACTTTCACATGTCGTTGTTCATGAGTCACAACTTGATCTCGTTCGTTACTCATTTTTCCGTCCAGGAAGGACATACTTATTGAGAGTCGAAGTCCCGGTACTGGCGAATAAATACAAAGTAGTAGTGCCTGTGTTACTAAGGAGTATGATGTAATCTTCCGCACGCATGCATGACTGAACGAGCATTATGACGTACATGTTAATTGCCCATGCACTGCCATTTCGTATTTACGTATGCATGTCCGAACGAAAATTACATCGCACTTCTTACTAACACAGGCACTGCTGTTTCGTATTTATTCGCCAATACTAGGACCTTGACTCTTAATAAATATATCCTTCCTGGACAGGAATGTGCATTACTCAAGAGTGCAGGTTGTGACCCATGGACAACTACATATGAAAGTTTGAGACTGGGCATGAATCTTACACGAATGGCAAAGCGGAGCAGTCTGCCTGTTCAAATAACACCGCAACACATCCTCAGTATCCATTATCCACCACAAGTAGCGACGTCTACGTTAAATCTGTCGATGACGCGATATGTCACGCTGTTGTGAGTAGATGTGCGAACACTCTGAATTTCAAACACTCTAATTGTTACGTCGGAGCAGTTACTGTTGATCATGCAGGACTAGGATTATCCACACTACGAATCTTCGAACTCCCGTCTGAAGTGCCGCCGGACATAGTCAGTGAGGCCTTCCAACTGTATGGGTCTGTAATTAGCCACGTGGCCGAAAAATGGAACATCTCTGAGACGTAACCGGTTCTCAATGGCGTGCGACAAGTTAAATAGTCATAGGTGGATGTCGAGCAATCGTGAAGTACGATGGACAACCTTGTTCTGGTTGCTGCTAAGAGGGTCACGTACGTTCGGCTTGTATTCCACGTCGAGTTACGCAAAGCACGTCAGGTGAGAAGGCGTCACACCATACAATATTGGCCTTCCTCCTCAATTACGCATTAGTGACATTGTCGACTGTCATGACAGATGGAAGACCAGTTGGAAGACTGGGATCGTTAGACTGCAAACCGATAGCTCATTCAATTTTGACCGACGCCATTACAGATGGGAAGTTGTCGCTGCTCCAAGCCATGCTCAGTGCAGCAAACCTAGACGTTTTCCTCCTCCAAGAGGCCTTCGTCGACGATTTCCTCGATTTGTATGGTTATAAAACTCATGTGTCCCACGCCTCAAAAACTGACAGTGGCGTCATAATTCCCTACAGGGAGGACATCGAAGCTCCCGAAGTGCGATGTCCCCTCGACCCTAGAGGAATGGCCACAATAGTATTAGGCGTCTAATTTATCATTGTGTATGCCCCTTCCGGAACGAATCGCAATCGCAACCGATCGCTCTGCTTCGCTGGAGGAGTAGCACTACTTTTTTGGGGCAGGCATGACGACTTGGCGTTAGGAGGTGATTTAAATAGCACCCAATACATAAAGATCAGCTGCCACGATATTCACCGCACCTCGAACTTTGGACACTCATCAGTGATCTCCAGCTGGTAGATACATGCGAACATATCCAAGGAAATCGACCAGTATTCACTCACTTCACAAGTCACTCGTCTAGTCACATTGATGGGATTTACATCTCCCGTTCTCTCACGCCAACAGTGAGCAAGGCGGATGTGTGACCTGTAGCCTTCTCTGATGACGAGGCCTACATACGTACCATCACTCTTCGTCGCCAAAGGGTGTGGCACAGCCGACATCCCTGGAGGTTAAACCTCGCTCATCTCTCTTCTCCGGATTGTCAGCGCGCCATCGAGGGCACTTGGAGTTTCCGAATCCGCCGCCTCACAACGTATCCTACGTCGATCAGTTGGTGGTTGAACTACGCCAAGCTGACCCTACGGAGAACCTTGATTGGGTACAATCGTCAGACCGCTGCTTGGTGCATCCTCGATTTTTATTTCACCGCACTTCGAGAATCTGCCTCCTTTCCAACCACAACAGAACGACAGATGACAATACACCTTGGAAAGGCATGGATCGTAGCCCATACGTGACCTCGACGCCTCGAAGTGACGATCGTCCGAGCGCGAACACATGGCAGAACAGCAACGGAAGGAACCACCATGTACCAAGTCATTTGAGAAGGTAAACTGCGACGAAGGGCGCTGACAGAGGTTATCACTATTGTGGACGGCTGTCGCCTCACCACACAACGCGGTATTGGTATAACCTTCTTCGACCATTATGCACGATATTATTCTGCTCAATGTTACAACACGACGGCGGTGACATGAGTCCCATAATTGGTTTATGACGCTATTCCACAGGTGTTACAAACTGAATTATTAAACAAAATTACGCAAGATGAAGTTATCGACAACATACTTAAAGGAGTGTCTAACAAGTCTCCTAGGCCCTGACCGGCTCCCTGTGGAATTTTATAGAACTTTTCAATGTTTACTGACCCCCCCAGTTGACGGACATCTGTCGGGAGCTAATGTCCCCTGTCGTGCCGCTCCCAGCCGCCTTCTAGAGAGAATGATTATACTGGTTTACAATCCGACAAGTGTCGCTTGAATACATGATCACCGCCCGCCGACACTCGTCAACTGCGACATGAAGATATTCACCAGACTGTCAGAAAACCGTATACGACCGACAGTGCCTCACGTCTTCTCACCAGATCAGGTTTCCCTAGGGGGTATCAATAACATCCACACATCACTGTGTCGATACCGAGACATAATAGCCCTAGCGAGGGCACGCCGCATCCACAGAGTGGTGGCATCACTAGATTTTAGCCAAGCTTTCGATTGAGTGGATCACTTGTTCCTGACGTCCGTTCTCCAACACACGCAGCGCCCACAGCAATTCGTAGACGTCACGATGCGCTCCCTCCGAGGAGTGACCTCCTAGGTGCCCGTAAACGGGCGTTTCACGCAGTCCCTCCCGATTTCCAGATCGGTGGGTCAACAAAGCTTACTCTACGCTCTGGCTATGGAACCGTTGCTATGTGGCCTCCGTCAACACCTCACTGGTCTACTCTTATTTGGTGTCACATTTCGCTGTAGAGAATATGCAGGCGACCTGATTCTCGTGCTCCGCAACGGATGTAACCAACGCAGTAGAATGGATTGGCAAATACGGTGTGGCACCGGGCAGTTTTCTCAACGTCACCATTTTGGTCGCCATGGACGTAGGAGGTGGGTTGACCCCAGCGTGTTTCGACAACCTGATCCTAATGGTACTGTCAATTGCCTTGGAGTATCAGTTTCAAGACGACGTACGGCGCACTGCGGACCTTAATTGCTACCGATTATTACAACAAATTCGGGTCCAGATCCTCAACCTTTTTCTGTGGACCCTCGACAGTCTTCAAAGGACACACTTCGTCAATATTGACCTAGCACCACGCATTCCGCATATAGTGCGTGTACTTCTAATACCGTTACTGACGGCTCAACGTATATTAGCGTCATTCTAAGCCTAAATCAGTAAAGGTACGCCCTTCAAAGTCAGTTAGGAATCGCTGACCCTTCCTCCAGACAACGGAGGTCTTGCTCTAATCCACGTCCAGGACACGGTGGCCCTGTTTGTAGGCTCGCACATCGAGCTATGGCACCAACGTCCGGAAAGATTGACTGCTTTGCTGTTGGAGTCCTTAGCTTCGTCCTCCCCTACGCCCCCATTGACGATGCACGATGTACTCCCACCTTTCTACTACTGCGATCACTTTTTCACTGCACACAGTTATGTCCGTATGGCAGTACCCCCGACGGGAGATGCATCGAGTCCTACAACAAAGGCGCCCACATATGTCGTGGGGGGCTAACAACCAATATGTTAGTTGAAAGGTGGTTTGACGGATGATTCATTTAGTTATACAGGATACAGGTTTCCGATGGAGATGGTACATCACTTACACCGAAAAACTAATCAAAAGTTGCAAATTTCACTTTTTCTGTTCATTCGACAACTATTGTCAGGTCGGGACCCATTGTAATATTGTCAAAAATGGTATTTCAGAAATTGTAAAAACCGTGTCAAAAATGTATACGAACAGTTATAGGGCATTCAAATAGCAGTTATCTGCACGTACTGTAACTGTTCGTTTGCACATTTTTTACATGGCTTTTACATTTTCGAAAATACCATTTCTTACTATTTCTGAAAATGGGTTCCGGGCCGAAACTAATCATCGAATGAATAAAAGAAGTGAAATTTGCAACTTTAGACTGCTTTTTGTTGTACTGATTAAAAGGAGTTACTGACTTAACAGCTACTCCAGCATGCTCGAAGTCCGTAAAAATGAGACCTCACAGACAACGGTAAACAGATCACCCCATCGCGTCTCCACAAGATACACTCCTGGAAATTGAAATAAGAACACCGTGAATTCATTGTCCCAGGAAGGGGAAACTTTATTGACACATTCCTGGGGTCAGATACATCACATGATCACACTGACAGAACCACAGGCACATAGACACAGGCAACAGAGCATGCACAATGTCGGCACTAGTACAGTGTATATCCACCTTTCGCAGCAATGCAGGCTGCTATTCTCCCATGGAGACGATCGTAGAGATGCTGGATGTAGTCCTGTGGAACGGCTTGCCATGCCATTTCCACCTGGCGCCTCAGTTGGACCAGCGTTCGTGCAGACCGCGTGAGACGACGCTTCATCCAGTCCCAAACATGCTCAATGGGGGACAGATCCGGAGATCTTGCTGGCCAGGGTGGTTGACTTACACCTTCTAGAGCACGTTGGGTGGCACGGGATACATGCGGACGTGCATTGTCCTGTTGGAACAGCAAGTTCCCTTGCCGGTCTAGGAATGGTAGAACGATGGGTTCGATGACGGTTTGGATGTACCGTGCACTATTCAGTGTCCCCTCGACGATCACCAGTGGTGTACGGCCAGTGTAGGAGATCGCTCCCCACACCATGATGCCGGGTGTTGGCCCTGTGTGCCTCGGTCGTATGCAGTCCTGATTGTGGCGCTCACCTGCACGGCGCCAAACACGAATACGACCATCATTGGCACCAAGGCAGAAGCGACTCTCATCGCTGAAGACGACACGTCTCCATTCGTCCCTCCATTCACGCCTGTCGCGACACCACTGGAGGCGGGCTGCACGATGTTGGGGCGTGAGCGGAAGACGGCCTAACGGTGTGCGGGACCGTAGCTCAGCTTCATGGAGACGGTTGCGAATGGTCCTCGCCGATACCCCAGGAGCAACAGTGTCCCTAATTTGCTGGGAAGTGGCGGTGCGGTCCCCTACGGCACTGCGTAGGATCCTACGGTCTTGGCGTGCATCCGTGCGTCGCTGCGGTCCGGTCCCAGGTCGACGGGCACGTGCACCTTCCGCCGACCACTGGCGACAACATCGATGTACTGTGGAGACCTCACGCCCCACGTGTTGAGCAATTCGGCGGTACGTCCACCCGGCCTCCCGCATGCCCACTATACGCCCTCGCTCAAAGTCCGTCAACTGCACATACGGTTCACGTCCACGCTGTCGCGGCATGCTACCAGTGTTAAAGACTGCGATGGAGCTCCGAATGCCACGGCAGACTGGCTGACACTGACGGCGGCGGTGCACAAATGCTGCGTAGCTAGCGCCATTCGACGGCCAACACCGCGGTTCCTGGTGTGTCCGCTGTGCCGTGCGTGTGATCATTGCTTGTACAGCCCTCTCGCAGTGTCCGGAGCAAGTATGGTGGGTCTGACACACCGGTGTCAATGTGTTCTTTTTTCCATTTCCAGGAGTGTACATATGACGGACCCACCTCTATGTATACGGAATGCCAAGTACCAGACACGGACGAGCGCCGTCCCAGACGTGGCGCGGTAGAGGACTTACGGCTTTCTGCGGGTGGCCTCGGAACATATCACACCTCGGCTTCTACTTTTTCCGGATGAACTGTATTTCCCGCGCTTGAAGCGCAGTCACGGGGGTCCATGGGCATACGGTGAAATATTTATTTCACGATGGACCTAAAGACATATTGGACTTATGGAACTACTTACAAGAACGTCAGTGTAAGTTTGTACGGAAGTAAAGGCAATATTTTATTAATTATTTATGGAGTGCCCCACTCGACCTTCCGCGCAGTTGGATCATCAGCAGGTAGGAGAAGATACCCGTTGACCGAGCTTACAAGAACACGCCTCATTATCGGTGTAATAACGTATGTCATGCGTAAAGACATAAACGGATGACGAAGCGTAAGAAGAGCAGCGGCGCACCCTTTTGCATGTGTAAGAATCACATTTTCCGTTTCCCCATATACATTACCATGGCGTAGGACAGTCCCGAGATAATTTGTTTTGTTTACTTAGTGCAGGATGCGACGCTTGTTACAGGTATTTTAGTTGTGGTTTTAAGTAAACAAAAAAGGAAAATAAAATAAAAAATTTCCCATTATCGATTTCCTCTCATCATTTCTAATACCGTGACGGAACACTGTGGCCTAGCCCCGGGTTACGATCCCAGCCCATGTGATTAACGCGACCACTAGTGTAATGGAGGAATTCCGGGTTGCAGACCTCGTCCAACAAAAATTTTCAAAACCTTCATTCCAATATACAGCCGAGGGTGGTTGATAAAGGCAACTGTGAATACATTTCCTATACTTCTTGACGGCTGTAGTCGCTACAGTGCCTGTTTCTTCGGACATGCTGGTAATCATCAGCTTCTTCTAGAAAAGTAGGGCGTTACCAAAGACTTCAACCTCGTAAGCTACATCAGAAACCTTCTCCAGAACCGGATATACTTTCTGGAATTTCAGAGATAAAGAAACAGACGGAGAACACAGAATAATGCGTTACCGCAAGGCAGTGTGCTCGCACCAATGTCATTCAACATCTACACTAAGGATCAGACATTACCTGAAGGAACTCAGAGTTTTGTCTACACCGACGACTGTGCCATTACTGTTCAGGTCGACTGTTTTGCAAAGGAGGTACAAACCTTATCTAAACCCATGGAAGAATTTACCACTTACTATAATGAAAATCTCCCCAAGCAGAATCCTGCCAAAACTCAGGCCTGTGTTTGCACTCCACGAAAAAACAAGCAACTCAAATCCTTCGAATCATCTGGGAAAATAATTGCAGTTGGACACTGTCCGACTCCAAAATACATGGACCATACACTTACATATAAGTAACATTGTCTAAATGTGAAACAGAAAGAAACGAAAAGTGGAGAAAAGGGAAGCTATGATACGGAAGCCTATGCTTCATGTGTCCCTCAGTCAGCACATCCGAGTATATAATGAAGGAAGAGCTTCGGGGCAACTACTGAAGCTCTTATAGGAACACCATAACAAGTAACGATTTCAAAGTTGTGATGGAAATGTCAAAATTTGGAAAAATGGATGCTTCCAAGAATGAGAACTTCCTGTGGGTATTCAGAGAAGTGGACTACATGAAAGGGGCCCTAACAGACTACGCTCTAGTACCATGAAATGCACGACCAACCCATAAAAACAGGGCCTTCCTATGGATTCAGGTTATTGCAGGTGTGGTACTGTGCAGACAAACAAGCATTTACTACGGTGTTCTTCATCTGCAACAACATGCACCATGAGAGGCCTGACAGGGACGACACCAAACACACTCAATATGGCGAATTTCTGGTCAATAAATGTATAAACTGGTGTCAACAATTGATTCCCTTTTATTGATTATGTACTTTTGTACTTCTGACACGATAATAAATGAATGACAGGTTTTCTAAGTTAGACTGTGGTGGACTAAAATACGACATTGCAATCTCTCGATCATCAATATAAGACGGTGGTCTCAATTTCATTGTAGTACAGCTTGTTTGTGAGATAAATACAAGAAAATAAGAGGTGGTAGACTTTTCCTGCTAAGTATCAGTGAAGATGACTTCTCTACTCGCTGGTTCTACCACATTCTTGGCCTCCTTCAGAGGTAGATGGCGAGGGGAGGGGGATAAGGCAGCTCAAATTGCCCTTCGGAGTCAATCAGCCAACAATTCCACCTCCGTTCTGAGTAGTTCTCCCATTAAAAAGTTCACACCACTATGCGCTAAGTCGAGAAAGATATTAAACGCAAAAGATTTCTGATCTCACTGGAAAACATCTTGGTATTCTTTCTGGGCGTTTCAATCGTTTTGAATAAGGCCAACCTTTGAAGTTATTTCCTTCTTCATTCTATATGGCCTTCGTTTATTCGTTACACTTCCGGTACCCCAGCTATACAGCAGGTGAACTTACTTAATTCCTCATAAAACTACAGTATCCTGTCTTAATATTTTAAAATTACGCTTTTATTGTCCTTGTAGCTACAGAAAAAGCAGAGCGTAGCCCAAGACCTAAACCCCTTGCACCGAGCTCTCTCTGCTCACTGTTCCCAGTATTTTCACGAGCTGGAATATTGATGCCTCAGAAACTTGTACATGGCAATAGGGCCTCCGACTAACCCCTCTCCCCCTCTATTTCTTGGAAAATGCGTGGACAGCCCTAAACCTCGGCCAAGACGTACTCACACTGGCCTCAGCCTAAGTGTTGCTACAGCTCAGAGGTTTCGATCCACACGACCAGTTCTTGTGCTGATCTCACTTCAGTACAGAAATGATATTAATCTTATCAATAGTATATTTAACCCTTTCCCTGGAGGCACCACCTTATCGTAGCACTGTCCGTGCGGGTGGGAGAGTTTGCGTGTTCCTGTGATGCTGAGAGCTATACCGGTGGTAGCGTAGCTACTGGCAGGTTCAACCTAGCCGGTCAGGTCTCAGCAGAGGAGCCAGACGAAGTGTGCCTCACAACGACCTACCGTCCTTTCCTCCCTTTCCCTTCCAGTCCCTTCCCTTTCCTTCTCCCCTTCTGTCAGTCTCTTCATCGGTGTAGGAGGCGGGTAATATCGATAGGTAAACACTCACGGCTTCTGTACCGACGAAGCAAGGCACCTGTGATGTGCTTTAAGGGCGTATGTCATGATACTTCCAGTGGCATATGGCCATTCACTGCATCCCCTGCCTCTTGCCAGTCGTATCGGCCCTACGATCCACTGCCAACCAGAGGTGGAGGACGAGAGAGTGGATCTGCATCTGCGCAACTGCTTGTCCACTTTAAATACCTTCACGCGCAGATGACTCCGGCAAAGTTTCAATGGACTATGAGCTTTGAAAGTCCTGCGGCGATGGAGTACTGATGGTGAGGCAAGGGTTTGGTGTACCTGAACCTTAGTTGGTACTCTGCACGTTAGGCGGTCTGACGGTGATGGTCGTTCTGGCACTCGTGAGAGACGGGAGGACTTGTTCGGCAGCTCGTCAGACGACAAAGCAGCCTTATTTAGGATCGCTCTGCTTTCCCTAATCCAGGGAGGGGCCTAGAAAAGGTGGCCTAAACATAGCCCGTCTCAACCCAGCACAAGTGGCCAACTGCGGTCACTTGTTCACTAACATATGCGGTCAAAAAAATAATAAAATAAACAGTTACCTTAAATATCTAATGATTGGAGTCTGGAACGTCCGTACTTTACAGGATAACGACCACAATCAGTGCCCAGAGAGAAAGACAGGACTTATCGCAAGGGAATTGGCTAGATATAACATCGACACTACCGCCATAAGTGAAACACATCTTAGTGACTCTGGACAGTTATGTGAACCGCTCGGAGGTTATACCTACTACTGGAGTGTAAAATCATCCACTGAAAGGGCGGAAAGTGGGGTAGGCTTTGCCATACGCAATAAATTGGCATGTTCACTAACAGAACTCCCAAAAGGTATCAGTGACAGAATAATAACGCTCAGACTTCACCTGGCATCCAAGAAATATCTTCACTTGATCAATGTATACGCACCTACATTGCCATCTCCGGATGAAGAGAAGAACAAGTTCTACCAAGACTTCCGACGTGTCCTCAGGGATATTCCTTCTGCAGATAAACTTCTGTTACCTGGTGATTTTAATGCTCGTGTTGGGAATGATTTCAGTGCTTGGAATGGAGTCCTTGGTCGCCATGGGATTGGAAAATGCAACTCGAATGGCTTGGATCTTCTAAATCTATGTGCCGAGTTTGAACTCTGTCTGACAAATACATATTTTCGTCTGCCTGAAAAATATAAAACGACATGGATGCATCCGCGATCTAAACACTGGCACCTTCTGGATTATGTGATAGTACGGAAAAAAGATCTTGGTGACGTACTGATCACACGTGCAATGAGAGGCGCTCAGGGATGGACAGACCATCGACTCGTGAGGTCCAAATTAAAGATAGCTTTGAAGGCACCACGCCGAGCTTCACACGAAATACCAACAAATTTGTCCTGCAAAATCTTGGCCAATGATCAGACTATGAGAGCAAAACTGGATGAAAAATTTGGTGTCGATGGCCTTTTGATATCTGAATCTGCCCCTGTAGATGAACAGTGGAGTGCATACTCTAGCAGACTGCGTGGCTGTGCTTCAGAAGTCTTGGGAAAGCCTCAGAAGAAGCACCAGGACTGGTTTGACGACTCAGATCCAGAGATCAGAAAGCTAATTAATGATTTCAGAACCTCTCTTCGCACCCCTGATGATAACAAGCGTAGAGCAGCGCATTACAATCTGAAAGTGAAGGTACGTGCTCTCAAAGACAGTTGGTTGGCAAATAATGCAAATGAAATACAGTTATATGCCAACACACACCAAACGGGCAGATTCTTTGAGTCCCTGAAAACTGTCTTTGGTCCAACAAGAATTGGGAAGATAGCACCAGTCTATAACAAAGATAAAAGTTGTCGGCTGACACAACAGAGTGACATCCTGTCTCGGTGGGCGGAACATTTTAATGACGTTCTTAATCCCGACCATCAGGCAACCTGCCAGTTGAGGAACAACTTGCGGATGCCCCTTCCTACGATGAATTCATTTCAGCACTGGCTAAGCTGAAAAATGACAAAACAGCAGGATTAGATAACTTGCCATCAGAGCTATATAAATATGGGGGGCCAAACATCAAGAAACCATTGTTTGCTCTGATCTTAAGGATTTGGGAGTATGAAATGATTCCACAAGACTGGAAAGATGCTTGCATTTCCAAAATCTATAAAGGCAAGCGTGACATATCAGACTGCAGCTCCCACAGGGGCATTTCTCTTCTCTCAGCAGCGGGAAAAGTCCTTGCCCACATAATTAACACCTGGTTAGCACAATTTGCAGAAAAACTGCTACCAGAGACCCAGTGTGGCTTTCGCCCAAACAGAAGCACAGTGGATGCCATATTTGTTGTCAAACAAATGCAAGAGAAAAGCTTAGAGCAACATCGGCCTTTGTTCATGTGCTTTGTAGACCTGGAAAAAGTTTTTGATCGTGTCCCACGTGAAGCTCTCTGGATCATATTAAAGAGAACTGGGTGCCCTGACAAAATTGTCAGTTTGATTCGGCAGTTTCATGAAAACAAGATGGCAAAAATCAGCCATGAGGACTAGCTCTCAGAACAGTTTCCCGTGACATGTGGTGTAAAACAAGGCTGTGTTCTGGCTCCCACACTCTTCTCACTTTACTTCGCAGTTGTTATGAGAGACGCGACCAAAGCCTGTAGTAATCAAATTAGTCTCGACACAAGGACAGACAAAAGTGTCTTCAACATCTCTCGCCTCAGAACAAAAAGTCGCGTAACCAAACTATCCATCTTAGAGATTCTCTACGCGGATGATGTATGCATGATGGCTAATTCTTGCGAAACTCTTCAGACTTACATAAATCTGCTAAATGCATCCTGCAGAAGATTTGGCTTAGCCATTAGCATCACTAAGACGCAAGTTCTCAAACAGCCACTTAGAGGTCTTAATGCAAATGACTCCAGTATTGAGATAAATAACAAACCCTTGCAAAATGTGTCAAATTTCAAATACCTGGGAAGCCAAATTAGAAGTGACAACAGCCTGACAACGGAAATCGCAGCGCGTATAGCCAGCGCAGCCTCAGCCTTCGGTAAGCTTAATGACCAAGTATGGAAGTCACGTGATCTCAAACTACAAACAAAAATTGCAGTCTACAAAGCAGTAGTATTATCCACCTTACTCTATGCCTCGGAAACCTGGTGCTGTTACAAAGCTGACATTAAGAAGCTAGATAAATTTCATCTTCGATGTCTGAGATCAATTCTGGGCATCAAATGGGAAGACCAAGTCCCAAACACGGAGATCTTGCGCCGCGTGAAACTGGCTGGTATTGAAGCTTTAATAGTGAAACATCAACAGAGATGGAGTGGTCACATAGTACGCATGGATGACAGTGGGCTACCTAAAGCGGTGTTCTACTCGCAGCTCTCGTGCGGGAAGAGGAGGAAAGGTGGTCAACACCTGCGATATAAAGACACCATTAAACGCCACCTTGCAGCCTGTGGCGTTCCAAGCAACCGTTGGGAGGAGCTAACATTGCGCCGATCGGAGTGGCGATCAACTGTACATAAGAGCATCGAACAATTAGAGCAAAAGCGTCTAATGAACCTGGATGCTAAAAGAGAGCTCCGAAAATCTCAGCTCAAGCCTGTCTACACGTATACTTACAACTCTGCTGGCCAACTTTACTGTGCTTCATGCAACAGGATAATCAAAGCGAAATTCGGATTCGCGAACCACATCCGAGCCTACCACAACAAGGACAGAGAAGACTGACGGAGTCGCTGTCGCCGGACACGGCGAGGAGGACATCATATTTAACCAAAAGCATGACTTAAACTCATCGCGTCATCGGCGATGAGAGTTAGTGAGCAGACCGAACATATTTGCTCCCAAGACAGTTCACATCCGTACAGCGTGGGAGTATACGGGGCTTTGAGGTTTACGCTGACTCGTTCCCTAATTCTCACTCATTTGTAATTAAGA
Organism: Schistocerca piceifrons; assembly: GCF_021461385.2. NCBI lineage: Eukaryota > Metazoa > Arthropoda > Insecta > Orthoptera > Acrididae > Schistocerca > Schistocerca piceifrons. The sequence goes on along the minus strand of NC_060138.1, from coordinate 893,181,173 downwards.
CCCTGCAGGCAGTGCATGATACATGCGAACATTTATGTATGTATAATCGTCATCATCCGCTTGAAATCCACAGCTGGGGAAAGAACTTCTCTAGGTCCACAAACTGTTTAAGTTCTCAGCTGTACGCTTTTTACGAGATATGTTCAGTAAGTAAGCAACATTTATTTTTTTTCTCAAAGCAGCTCTTCAAGCTTTCTCGGCGGATGTGTTGTAAATAGTCTTCACGGGTTTCCCGTCCTATGACTTTGTGCAAATTCCACAATATTTACTTGGAGCAACTGTCCGACATCTTCAGGTGGTTCGACTTTGCTGATGGCTAGGTACGACAGTCGTGGCTGAAGATGTCGGACAGTCGCTCCGAGGATGTATTCTGGAATTTGCACAACGTAATCCGGCGACGAACCCCTGAAGACTAGTTACAGGTTGGTTTTATTCATAAATACAATACACCATGTTATTGCCCACTCTTCTACCTAGAAAACCCTGTTTTTCAACATAATCTCCTTTCAATGCGACGGCTTTACGCCACCTTACTGGGAGGGCCTGTCTGCCATCATGTACCACTCCACTCGTCGACGTTGGCTTGCTGCATCAATAACCACCCAGTCATCAATGTACTGCTTCCTGCCAAGTGAATTCTTCATTTGGACACACAGATTGAAGTGTGAAGGTGCGAGATCCATGCTGTAGGGTGTATGAGCAAGAACCGCTCGTTGAAGTTTTGAGAGATCCTGTCGCACGTTCAGTCTTGCTTTATCATGGAGAAGGAATTGTAAATTGTAAATGTGTGGTAAGTTCCTAAGGGACTAAACTGCTGAGGTCATCGGTCCCTAGGCTTACACACTAGTTAATCTAACTTAAACTAACTTACACTAAGGACAACACACACCCATGCCCGAGGGACGACTCGAACTTTACCACATACAAAAGGCCTTACCACATACAAAAGGCTATAGTCGAAGGGAAAAAATGTAATAAATGAAAACACAATACTCTGCAATAACACACTCTTTACCGTTCTGAGCGAACTGACCGAGGACACAGAACAGAAAGCACACACGCGCAAAAGAACCACTTCCTCATCACACACAGAGACATAAATAATGAAGTCGTCGTAATTCGCGCTACAGATTTTCATAGCCTTTCTCGCCACTTGCGATACGCCTCTCGCGACACACGCGAACAGCAAGATGGCGTAATATTCTGGATCAGAAACAAAATGCAAAAGTATTGTTTTTCTGTGTAAAAAGCAACCACACACCATCCAAGAAACGTGAGTACACGAATAGATAAGCAACAGCTAAATACAAACAAAAATAACTGGTTTCCACAAACACTACCATAACGCCAAGTATATACTGCTGACATACGGAGTTCACCTTTGAGTATTTGTTTACTAACAGCCGCTCACATGGTTGCATGTTGATGTTCGCTAAGTATAAAAAGACGGCAACAGAAAAAAGAGCACAGAAAACATGTCAGAAACAGCGCCAATAACATGATGTAGCATACGATAAATAAGGTAGTATGAAAGTATCAATATGAAACTATATTTCAAAAGAGAATTTGTAAAGATTTAATTATGGTTTACTGTGTTTGTACAACCATATCATTTTCTGCATGTTTTAGATTTAAAAAAAAAAAAACACTGATGATGGTGATATTTGTCGCCGAAACTCGTTTGGGATAATAAAGAAATAAGCAAATAACACGGTGTTTGCATCAAGGCGGACTCAATTTGTGATACTACTGCAAAGTAGTTGATTACAACCCAACCTAATTTAATGACACTACAACATAAACCGCAAGGGCAATCGGACTCAGGTTATGTAACTGTGTTTGATGATGATGATGTTTGGTTTGCACCCGTACAACGTCAGATTTTTACAGAGTCCTATTTTTTTTACACAGTCCGATTTAGCCACTGTCACAAATGATGATGGTGAAATGATGAGGACAACACAAACACCCAGTCCCCGGGCAGAGAAAATTCCCATTACGGCCGGGAGTCATGCCCAGGACCCCGTGATCCAGAGGTAGCAACGCTAGCCGCTAGACCACGAGCTGCGCACGATGTGACTGTGTGGTATAAAAGAGAAAAAGTAGCCGACACTTAAAACTAATGACACAAATTGCTAACAGTACGTTTGATGTGTGTTTAAATATTGGAAGAGAGCACACCCGCTGGCCGTTATGGCCGAGCGGTTCTAGGCGCTTCAGTCTGGAAACGTGCGACCGCTGCGGTCGCAGGTTCGAATCCTGCCTCGGGCATGGATGTGTGTGATGTCCTTAGGTTAGTTAGGTTTAAGTAGTTCTAAGTTCTAGGGGACTGATGACCTCAGATGTTAAGTCCCATAGTGCTCAGAGCCATTTGAACCACTTGAACCAAGAGCATACCAGATGAGTGGGGAATCACTTTTAAGTCTTTCATACAGCAATTAAACACCAAAGACACAGAGTAGAAGAAAGCACAAGATAAGAAAGAAGGTGAAATTTATCCATCGTAATTAGCAATACCTTCACAACCACGTCGGCCACACCGACGTGACACATACAAAACATGATCGCTACTAAAACTATATTTTATAGATGAGCCTAAATATTTTCGCACGCTCCTCGTTGAGAATTTCTGTTACACCACGTGTGAGCAGCAGTACCGACAATTCTAGTTGATTATTATGCTGATGGAAAACGTAATCGGTAGCCGTGGTCAGTGCGATGCCTTTTTGCATATCTCTACCATTAACGCCGCTGACTGATGTGATAAGGTAAGTGCTGGTATCCGGTGCATGCAGGGGGCGTAGAATGGTGGGTGGCGGTCTCGCTTTGCCGGTGACGCCAGGGGCGGGAAGGGGTGGCGGCGCGGGGGCGTAATCGGGGTGGGGGATGCCGATGGGGGGCGGGGGACCGGCGGCGGCTACACACGCACGCACGCACCCACGCCTGATGCACGAGCGCGGGGGCGGAAAACACAATCAGCACCGCAGCCGCCATTGTTCTGACAGCCCCCCCCCCCCCCTCCTGTCCGATGTGGCTGTCTGCAGGGAGCGATCCGCAGTATTAACAAGTTTCCCGTCAAGTAACTCAGGGCGCTAGCCGACGCCCAGGAGATCATGTACATTACAGTGTAAGCTGTGCCTTGCATTGAGCTGGCGCACGAAATCTCGTAGCGCGTCCACTGCATGTCACATAAAAGTTTAGAGCAGTATGAACTTGCAAGTTAATGGAGAATGCAGGGATAGTCTATGTGCCGGCCCATTTATATGATACTCCAACTCAGAGGCTGGTGCAACCTCCTCTGTTGGCTACGTGCATTTGTTCACTAGCGCTCCATTCAGGAGAACAGACGACCGATTGAAGTTAAATGGCCCTCTGAGCCGATGGTTGATTTTATGTATCAAGCGAACTCATGCGTTATATCTACGTTGTTATACGGTCTGTCACAATTATGTTATCGGAAGACTTCTTTGATCTGATTAGTACCGCCCTTTCCCATTTATTACTGATAATGGCGTGATCATCGTACATATCGGGAAGAGAATTTTACGCTGCTACGGATAACTTCAGGACGGAAGTAACTTTCCTATTGTGTGTCACTGCTCTGTAACGTATCTCGATGAAACTTGAACCGTAATGCTTTCAGACCACCCGCTTTACTTGGAAAGGAAGTTTAGAAATTTGTGTGTTTTCGTAAGAGAAATATTCATAGAATGATATATCAATATGTCAGAAATTTTTATTTCCGTATTTTTACAAAAATTCAGGGCTCAAAAACTTGTGTGCGTCATGGATTACATACTATCGACATTTATATTTATGAAAGCAGTCATTACAGTTTCTTTGACAAACGAAGTAAATATTACGCTTCAGGCATCTTGTTCTTCTCCTCTTCTTGCAGTTATATTGCCTTCAGCAATGAATGGAGTGCAAATCAACAACAGCAGGCCAGAGCTGATACCCGTGGAGCTTCTTATCGTCGCATTATCTGATATACTTTGTTTGGTGGCTCTTAATTATATTCGCATAAGTGTTGTTCGGCAAAATATGAAGAAGCTAGCGCTCCTCCAATTACCTGTTGCAACCCCACCCAAGTCTTCCTCTTTGCATTCATCCAATAACGACAGAATTTCCTCATCAATTAGCACAAAAATAAAAAATAAAAACCAACGCATGTGACAAAAAGTGTACAAGTAAAGGTATTGCGACGTATCCATTTCATAATTTGCCCCAAATCCTAGCCTCAGCATACTCCAGTAACATACTACCAGCATGCACAACTGTGTGTGTGGAAGCTACAGTCATCGAAGCTATGAAAATATTAAAAATATTTTGATGGACTAATTTTTAATTGCTTCTGTAGACCTTTCTGTTTATAAGACATATTTTTCCATGTGTCAAGACACAACAAATAGTGCACAGTTAGGCCTTTTCTCGAAGCAGATGCTCCCTAACAGCCGTCTTGAAAACTGGCAAAACTTAAGAGAGACTTTCTCGCGTCTGTAACAATATACTGATAAGCTTTGAGTTGTATACAAAGTAGAGATTCTGCACAATCGTTTCATTCCAAACTCAATCACAAAGTGCATTAATATGACGCTACAATGCAAATAAGCCGCTCTCATTTAATTGTACTTTCTGGGTCCGAAAGGAAGGAAGGAAGGAAGAAAGAAAGACCTGCCACAGTATAGTACCAAAGGTATCTGAAAGAAATACGCAATGAGACGAACAGAAATTACTCATCTATTCCAATACAGTAATTATACTGAAGCCACCGAGGTTAATGATGGTCCCTGGACATTACAAAAGTTGGCATGTGGCCCTTAAAAGGGAATGTGATCACCACAGGCGGAAGTATATGCTCAGCAACGTGCTCCCATGCTGGGCGCAACGTTGGTGGGGCGTTGTTGTGGTAGAATGCTTCCACCTCCATCAGCGTACACCCATGCAACATTATTGCACCACAATCCACGATACCTGGACCACAAGAACGATCAAATTCGACTATGTTTCTGTGTGTATTACGGGTTTCCAACTCTCGCCATGTGCTTCTTTCAGTGAGTGGTCAACATGTTCAACTTTTTTCAGGCAAATACAGATGTTACTACCTACAATACGAAAACAGTGCAACAATATCTGTACCTCTTGTAACACCAATATCGATTGTAAGTAGTTTATACTGTGTAATTATGTGTATATGATTCTGAAGTGTTTGTTCTTTACTAATGAAGGTCACTGAATTGTCAGAGAGAAAGTTGAAGTTTGTAACATATATATTATGAAAACTAAAATAATGTTTAAAAATAATTAAACTTTGTAAAAAATGTATGTTCAGTAAGAGAAATTGTACTTCGAATGCTGGTTCTTGCTTAGGGAACTTGTGTTGCATAGTATAAAAGGTGTACGGAACCCCCTCCGCTACGGAAGTGGCCTGGCGCACGTTAAAAGGTGGATTTGGCTGTCGATCTGGGCAGCTACAGGGGTGAGCACGCTACGCGGTCAGTGTCCGACCGTTGTACAGTTAACATCGAGGGGCCAAGTGAGGCATTTGAAAGCCAATTTATATTGAAATTGCCTCGGATGTGGTTTCGGCTGTAGTATGGTGCTCTTGTTATTATGGAATGGCTCTAAAACGAGGATAATAGGTCGTCAAGAAGACTTTATAAAGAGCATTCAGCATCAAGAGTGTGAGATCAGATAGCCGCCACGCGTTTGCCACCACTGTTGTGCCACTACTCCGCCAGCTTTAGAAACTCAGATATGTATCATAGTATGGACCAGTATGTCTGTGTGAATGTTTTAATAATAATTCCAGTGGTATAAACATGTGTTTCAACCTTAAAATTGTCCTGATCATGAAACCAATGCTGAGTCCCATCCTAAATATGCAGAAACCGAGTATCCTGTTTCTAACTAATTAATGGTTTGTTTCTGTACTAAATGTGCTGAAGTTCAATGCCAAAGTGTGTAGTGTTATCGTAAGAATACCTGCTTGACAGGTAATGGATAAGGCACACAAATTGAACCTTATAAAAAGTAATTTTGCTTTGATTAAAACTATGAACTATTTTCTGAAGTTAATTGAACATAATATTTTAATTACTTGCTTTAAAGTATGGACATTATCTATTTCAAGTGGGGTTAGAATGCAATATTGGCAAATTGCATTTTGTTTCTGAAATAGTCACAGAATTTGCCTGTAAAGACAGTTTCAATTTATGGGCCCTCACTATATTCTTTTCTATTATAAGAAAGGTAAACCAAATACTGCTTTTACTTAAGACATCTGAAGCGTTTCCATAAAAGTGTGAGTATAAAAAGTGTCTGTGTAGTTTTATTTAACTTCATTTGTGGTGTCTGTATGTCAGTTAAACCAGGACTCTGCTAATGCCCAATTTTAGTGTGGTGAGCTCTTTAGTAACATCTTATTGCTGTCTTAGCTATTGATTGCAACAATAACTACGTATTATTACTGCGACTGAAATAACTTTTAAAATTCCTATGGCTGCTGATTTGGGTAAATAGTAACTACTGCTACCCACTACACAGTTCGTCCGGTAGTCGTGTGTATTCATTGCACTATTCAAAAGAAGTGTTAATAAAGTCAATTTAGTAGATCATATTAAATTTTCTTGAAACATAATGTTTCAAATTATGATGCCTAATTAGGCTAGGGATACCCTCTGACCATTAGGTATACACACAGTCAAATAAATACAAAAATCCTCACAGAGGTTAACACTTAGCTGCTAGCATAGCGTTATACTTGGCACAAACTTGCAGCCCGCGTGTTATACATGGCTTCCCTGTGACAGGACTAAAAATTTAAATACTAGGGAACTATTGTGTTATATTCTCACTATCCGCAAGTAGTCATCGACGAGAGTGTCAGAAAAATTCTCGGTGTGACAGCTTTGTCTGCAGAAATGGTGTTATCAAGAACGACAGATCACTGGTGACTCGCTTCCGCAGTCGATGTCAATTGCAATTGCGGACATGTACTCAGAGAGGTGCCATTTGCACGTGCACCGACGACCTCTATCGCTGCTCCTATATTCGTGGGATGGGGCGACATTAGCAACGCCGGGTGACTGGTCGTGGAACCAGCCATGGTTGGCCACTAACCTTATTAGTTCACTTTTGGAAATACTTCGACTCCTGACCAGAAACTCGACAATCGCCACTACAAACGCTGCCATGTGGTCACTTACAACTAGGGCTCAGATTTTAATGACCTAAAAGGCAGAGAAATATGCAAGCATTCATCTCCTAAATCTTATACAAATATGACCTTAAAAATAAAATATTATTTGACTTTTCATATACCATGTAGTAGAAAATTCATTCCTAAACAAATTATGAGAGTAGTAGTTACTTTTTGCAGTGTTTGAAAGTAAACAACACTCATTTTTGAAATGCCTGCATGTTTCTGAAAAAAAACACGAGGTGTAGAGGTAACAGTAACACCTATCCAAACAATAAAACCGTATATTTCTACTGGACCTCACTTGCTTAAAGCATTCCAAATTAGTTAACAACCCTGTCAACCTTGAGTTTCTGCAGGGTTGTAATGGAACATCAGGTGCATTTCGAGGTTTCCCATTTTTAAAGGTCTGTTGTTTTCGCTAAGCATTGTTTTGTTCCTGGAAGTCCTCCTGCTTAGCTGACTGGTAAAGTGTTTGCCTACCATGCAGCTGGTCCTGTTTCGGTTCCCTGATGGGTTGGATATTTTCTCCGCTCTTTGACTGGGTCTTCTGTAGTCCTCATCATCACCACCGACGCGCAGGTCGCCCATTGCGGCATCACCTGAAATAAGACTTGCAATTCGGCCATCAATGCCACACGGTGATTTCTTTTGTACTTGCAAGAGCTCCTCTCCGCGCCGCAGGACGTCACAGGGGCATATTTGAAGGCGGTGAGGTCATAACAACCAAACTTTGGTTCATTGTCTTCAAATATCTTTGGGAAGGGAGTGAGACAGGGTTGTAGCCTCTCCTCGATGTTATTCAATCTGTATATTGAGCAAGCAGTAAAGGAAACAAAAATTCGGAGTAGGTATTATAATCCATGGAGAAGAAATAAAAAGATTAAGGTTTACCGATGACATTGTAATCCTGTCAGAGACAGCAAAAGACTTGGAAGAGCAGTTGAACGGGATGGACAGCGTCTTGAAAGGAGGATATAAGATGAACATCAACAAAAGCAAAACGAGGATAATGGAATGTAATGGAATTAAGTCGGGTGATGCTGAGGGAATTAGATTAGGAAATGAGACACTTAAAGTAGTAAAGGAGTTTTTCTATTAGGGAAGCAAAATAACTGATGATGGTCGAAGTAGAGAGGATATAAAATGTAGACTGGCAATGGCAAGGAAAGCGTTTCTGAAGAAGAGAAATTTGTTAACAGCGAGTATAGATTTAAATGTCAGGAATTCGTTTCTGAAAGTATTTGTATGGAGTGTGGCCATGTATGGAAGTGAAACATGGACGATAAATAGTTTAGACAAGAAGAGAATAGAAGCTTTCGAAATGTGGTGCTACAGAAGAATGCTGAAGATTAGATGGGTAGATAACATAACTAATGAGGAGGTATTGATTAGAGTTAGGGAGGAGAGAAATTTGTGGCACACCTTGACTAGAAGAAGGGATCGGTTGGTAGGACATGTCCTGAGGCATCAAGGGATCACCAGTTTAATTTGGAGGGCAGCGTGGAGGGTGAAAATCGTAGAGGGAGACCAAGAGATGAATACATTAAGCAGATTCAGAAGGATGTAGGTTGCACTAGGCACTGGGAAATGAAGAAGCTTGCACAGGATAGAGTAGCATTGACAGCTGCATCAAACCGTTCTCACGACTGAAGACCACAACAACAACAACTAAAAACGAAGGGTATATGAGTTTACGTGCACAGTATAAGTACGTTTTTCTACACTACAATTCGTGCATAAATTGTTGGATAACTCGATCTAAGGTTCAGGAATATCACTTGTCATTAAAATCCAGGTCCTACTAACAACAAACAAATCGACACACAAACGCAGAGAACGAAGAAACAATATCTAACAGAAAATCGTAATGACACTAAGGTGCTAATACATTTTGCTTTCTCACATGGCTGTCTAAACATTGTTTACATCGTTAAATCAGTCTGACGATACCAGTAAAAAGGAAATCAACCTTCACGCCAAGGAATCACTTAACAGCAGCCACTCAATGTCAGAATCGATCGTATAGTGGCGACTGTCGTGGTGCTACTTTAACCTCCGCTTAGAACAACACACGGGCTGTGTAAATGATGCACCGGGCTTTACAAATGAACTACCACAACAGGCGGAAACGGCGACCCAAGCCACTCGAAACGAAGGCCGCATGCGGTTGGTCGTTGTCGTGTGACGACACGTTTTTATGGCATTCCCGGTCGTTCCCTTCGAACCACCACCTGCAGCCGTTCAGTGTGGTACAATAACAGGCAGCATTCACGATCCCACCAGTTGTGTGGAGATCAACCAGCAGCAAACCCTACTTGTACCAAAATATTGTGGCCATAATTTTCTTCACGTGTGCCATTCTTCTGAACTCAGAATTTCTATTGCAGCGGAGAACGGATGTTTCGCTGCAACTCTCTCTGCTGATACATTGTGGATACGGGTCAGCAGCCGGTCAGATAATTACCAAAGAAAAATCACCAAACAGCAGTATATTTTCAGAAGTTGTTATTTTATTTACACAGTCAGTTTCCACATATCATTAAAGCGATCTTCAGGCCCCTATGCACTCCATGCATAGAGAATCAAATACAATGAAGCATGCATAACCTGAACCACCTGTACTGGATTCTCTGAATTTTATGTGGAGTGACTACTTCGAAGACTTCACAACAACTGTTCTTGTCTTTCGAAGCACACACTAAAGAGAAAAAAAAGAAATAAAAGCTCTCGGAATCCACGTAGTGGCTACCCCATTTATGCAAGCATCGATGGAGATGCAAGCACGCATGGTGTGTTTAGGGGTGTGAAGATGGCATGATGGCATTAATGAAGTGCCGAAACTGGTCGTGTAAATAAAATAACAACTTATGAAAACATATGTCTGTTTGGTAATATTTCTTTGGTAAATAATGCTCCGTTGTGAAGTGTTAATTCATGCACGCACCTTCTGTCCGCTGGACGCGTACAGGAGAGGAATACCATCCACCTATAACGTTATTAAACGATGGAGAGAGAAGGCCATCCGTTTGGTTTTATTCTCGTCTGACATTTGTCGCGGTACCCAGCGACGTCACGTGTCCCAGTAGTCGAATATGTTTTCACGATATTCACTACATGAATGACTGAGATATTCAGTTCGGCTTGAATCAATTCTTTGACACTGACATTTGAATTGGATATGGTGGGGCGCTCTGATCTTCCCTCGTCTTGCTTATCTATTCTGCGTTGTCAAATTTATGGTACCAAAATCAAACATTCTGGACATTAAAACTGCTGCGTAAACCTCGAATAGTTGGCGAAGAATTTCTGCTCGGAGTGTTTTCTTCAAACGAAGTAATCTCATTATGCTACATTTCAGTCACTGACAATGCGGCAGCATTTGTGAGTCTCTCAGTTGATCGTTACTTCTTTCTAGACATGAAATTTAAATCGCGCAAGGTGTCTATACACCGGAGAGAGCCGTTGTAACCTTACTCATTGAGCCACCTCGAAACTGGTCCAAACCCTGCGAAACTTGATCCGTAGTTTCTAGAGATGTGTGTATGTGAGTGAGACCCGTACCACACGATAATTTGTTACGCGAGAAATACGATTCCAAAACTGTTCTACGGTTTCAAAACACTCGATCTTAGAGATAATGCAAAAATAGGAAATAAGAAACAGAGAATCGCAAGTGGGAAGAAAGCGCTCTTAGTGGCGGCGGGCAGGCCGTGATATACACAAACGGCCCCACCGGGAGCTGGCGGCGCAGCGCCTAACAAGCAGATAAGGAGGCACCTCAGCGCGGGGCCGCACCGGCGGCGCACTTAGCTTATCTAAATGGCCGCCCGAATTAGGTCGCGGCCGCCAAGACGAGCGCCGTCCCGCCGCCGTGGGAGTTGTCGCGGATAAACTGCCGGCCGTCGCTGTCCCTCCACGCCTATTAATATCTCTCCGGCTACGCCAAACCTTCCTCGCCGCCGTGCCTGTACTTGCGGTCAGCACTCGTCTGGACGAAGAGTCCCACTGCGCCCCACATGGAGCTGTCCGGTGCAGTGTATTGGCGGCCCTAATGCCACATACATCGATGAGCCAAAACATTATGAGTGCCTGCCTCAGAGCTTGTTTGTCCATCTTTGGAACGAAATACATTACTGATTCTGCATATCAGGAATCCGACAGTTTGATGGTAGGTTTGTGAAGGTATGTAACACTATATATTGTGAATGTTTGAGTGCAATTCTGTCATTCTGCGCAACGGATTACCCTGTGGCTCCTGCAAGATGCAATTTCCACCCCCACACTACTACAGAAGTCAGACAGACGCTCCTAACGTTCTAAAGAGAAATGCCTGAAAAACGTTCAGCAATAAATATCTTCTGGAGTCGTCCGCTGTAAGGAAATGACACAAAAATTCACAAAATTTCTTGCGTAACTAGTGGGATACTTGCTTACTGGAGTAGTGCTAGTTAGTGTAAGAAAAACATGAAACTAACGAAAATTATTATTTATTTTGCAAAAATTCTGAGATGTCACAATGACACTTTAGTTATAAACTGAACAAGTTATTTCCAGGTTCTTTTCGGAATGTGAAGTTACCTCTGAAGGATAGGATTCGCTAATGAAATTTCTACACAAAGCTTAAGATTGTTATTGACTTGGCAGAATGGCTGAGAGCCGCACCTACTCAACTTGAATAATTATCCATTGCTATGTACAGTCGAGGCTGTCATGTGTGAAATGCAGTAAAGTGTACTGTTGTGGAGGAAATATGGGGCTCGCAAGAGCTGTAGCACACAATACTGTAATCTGCAATGACTGCTGTCTGCGCCGCTCGCTGATCACAAATAAGATAACTCTCGTTCTATCTAGATTGACCTTCGCCAATCAAGCTCTCCCTACACCTTGATGAAGTCAAGGACTCCTATTCACTCCTAGTCTAACTATTGGCGTGGTACACCGGTCAGATAACCAGTCCACCGCAATGCGACTTAAAAATTCACTCGCAGGCATTTAACTGTAACTCTGTCCGTTCACACCGCACAATAAGTGTGGCGGCCAACACAGTGAACAACAATTAATCACAAGGACTCAATATAGAGTCGCACTCCGATTTGCTCTCGACAGAGGTGCTCTCCCAGTGAAGTACTGAGGAGAGACTTGTTTCTCATTCTTTGACAACACGTACGAGCGCACACGCTCTCATTACGTGTTCGCGCTCCGAGAGCGACAACAGAAAGGCCCCTCTCCAGGCCAGACGTGAAGGGGTATATCTTTCGGTCTCTTCCATTACTCCTTCAGCTCAAGGCGTCAGGAATATCGTCTGCCAATCATAATTGCTCTTCTAAAATGGGAAAATGACGTTTCGTTTAAGGTGAACAATCTGGAAATCTGTAGCATAGGCGTTTGGCGCTTGCTGTCTCCCTGTGAAAACCTCTGAAACTGCGTCCTATGTTTGTAAAGAATGCATAGGCTGGTCGCTCCCACACAATGTAGCGGAATTTGCTTTTAAGCCAAACACAGGTTCGTTCTCTCTTTCACTCGGGCAAACGCTGTCTGCTCTATGGGCCATAGCCGTCCGACATCGATAGGTTGACTCATCCTCTGAAGGGACCAGCCCCCCGGCGTGTGGTTTGCCTCTCCTGAACTAAAAGCCCCTGCGACCGTCCTGTCTTGAATGTGTGTGTGTACACCAGCCTCGAGTATTTCAATCTCGGTGTGCACTTGCGATTTACTAGTTATTTGCATATTGTTTGCATGAATTCATACAAAATTGACCTTATCTTATCGAGTTTGGGTTCGAATGAAGCGTCTTGATGTGCGGAATATGATTATGAGGGTGGAATATGTAAGCAATGAAGGTCAGGAGACCATGACGTCTTACAATGTCTATGAACTGTTCATGTAATTCACATAAATAACAGGCCGCTGATTTGCGTACGCAGTAGATAGCGCCCGATAGCTGCCCAGATGGGTTCCATACGATTTGCATCAGGCGCATATGACCGCTGAGCCATCAACGTGAGGTCACTGTAATGGTCCTCAAACAACTGTAGCACCGTTCGGGCTCCAAGACATGGACAATTATACTGCTGCAAGATTACGTCACTGTCGTGGAAGACATCATGGATGAAGAGCTGCAGGCCGGCCGTTGTGGCCGAGCGGTTCTACATGCTTCAGTCTAGAACCGCGCAACCACTACGGTTGCAGGTTCGAATCCTGCCTCGGGCATGGATGTGTGTGATGTCCTTAGGTTAGTTAGGTTTAAGTAGTTCTAAATTCTAGGGGACTGATGACCTCAGATGTTAAGTCTCATAGTGGTCAGAGCTGGATCCATAAAGGGATGCAGGTGGTTCGCAGCTGTCAGCGTGCCTTCGATTACTACCTCAGGTCCCATGTAAGCGCAGGAGAACGTCTCTCATAACGTAATGCTGCTCCCACCAGCCTGCGTCCGTGGCGCGCTGCCCGTTTCGAGCCGCCGTTCACTTCTATGACGGCGTTTGCGGAGGCGACCATCGACCTAGTGTAGCAAAAATGTGATTCACCCGAAGACCTGTCATGTTTCCATTAATCGACGGTCGAATCCTGGTGGTCCCCTGCCGATTGCAATCTTAATTGGCGGTGTCGTTAGGTCAGCATTTGAACACTTAGGAGTGGTCTGCTGCGGACCTCCATGTTCAGTGTACGACGAACGGTATGCTCCGAAACACACGTGTGTGCTCCAGCATTATGCTCTTTCGAAGAGATGCCACAGATCACCATCTATCCTACTTTACACAGCCGACAAGCATCCAATACCAACGTTCCGTGTAGAGTCGTGAACGTCCAACCATGCAACGCCTAGTGGTAGTTTCACTGTCCTTCTACCTCTTTCAGCAGGTGCTCACGACAGTAGCACGTGAACATTCGACCAGCTTCACCGATTTCGAGATACTTTTTCACAGGCTCCTCGCAGTAATAATCTGTCCTTTGCCAAAGTCGCTTATCTCAATGGATTTCCCTACTTGCAGCCCATATCTTCGCTAGAGTGATCCCCAGTCCGTGTCTGCTCCTTTTACATACTTTTGTTATTGTGGGGTCTCGCCCACTCGTCGCTAATAGAGTGCCTAAGGAATGCAGCGCTCTCGGAATGCTATACAACAATTCAAACAAATAACATTAGTTGTTCTATTTCTAGAAAGCAA